>NC_064619.1:767041262-767383404 GCF_023898315.1 Schistocerca nitens
ATCGGAATTAAATATAGGAGACACAATGATGACTTAAGTACAGGAAGACTGAGTCTTCCTACTGTCTATGTTTTGAGCGTTTCCTATGTCACCTGTTTTACATTCCGATGCACCTCTGCAGGTTTACTGTATCCCTTGGACCTTCACAGTGACGATGAAACACAGAAATTGCATCAAATTAAATATAAGAGACACAATGCTGACTACAGTACAAGAAAACTTAGTCTTCTTATTGCCTATGATTTGACCGCTTCCTGTGTCACCAGTTTTATATTCCGATGCACCTCTGCAGGTTTACTGTATCCCTTGGACCTTCCCATTGACGACGAAGCACAGAAATTGCATCGGATTTAAATATAAGAGACACAATGCCGACTTAAGTACAGGAAGACTGAGTATTCCTACTGTCTATGTTTTGATCGTTTCCTGTGTCACCGGTTTTACATTCCGATGCACCTCTGCACTTTTACTGTATCCATTGGACCTTCCCATTGACGATGAAACACAGAAATAGCATCGGAATTAAATATAAGAGACACAATGCCGACATAAGAACAGGAAGGCTCAGTCTTCCTACTGTCTATGTTTTGAGGGTTTCCTGTGTCACCAGTTTTACATTCCGATGCACCTCTGCACGTTTACTGTATCCCTTGGACCTTCACAAGACGATGAAACACAGAAATTGCATCGGAATTAAATATAGGAGACACAATGATGACTTAAGTACAGGAAGACTGAGTCTTCCTACTGTCTATGTTTTGAGCGTTTCCTATGTCACCTGTTTTACATTCCGATGCACCTCTGCAGGTTTACTGTATCCCTTGGACCTTCACAGTGACGATGAAACACAGAAATTGCATCAAATTAAATATAAGAGACACAATGCCGACTACAGTACAAGAAAACTTAGTCTTCTTGTTGCCTATGATTTGACCGCTTCCTGTGTCACCAGTTTTATATTCCGATGCACCTCTGCAAGTTTACTGTATCCCTTGGACCTTCCCATTGACGACGAAACACAGAAATTGCATCGGATTTAAATATAAGAGACACAATGCCGACTTAAGTACAGGAAGACTGAGTATTCCTACTGTCTATGTTTTGATCGTTTCCTGTGTCACCGGTTTTACATTCCGATGCACCTCTGCAGTTTTACTGTATCCATTGGACCTTCCCATTGACGATGAAACACAGAAATAGCATCGAAATTAAATATAAGAGACACAATGCCGACTGAAGAACAGGAAGGCTGAGTCTTCCTACTGTCTATGTTTTGAGCATTTCCTGTGTCACCAGTTTTACATTCCGATGCACCTCTGCAGGTTTACTGTATCCCTTTGATCTTCCCATTGACGATGAAACACAGAAATTCCATCAGAATTAAATAGAAGAGACACAATGCCGACTTAAGTACAGAAACATTAAGTCTTCCTACTGTCTATGTTTTGAGCGTTTCCTGGGTCACCAGTTTCACATTCCGATGAACCTCTGCAGGTTTACTGTATCCCTTGGACTTTCACTGTGACGTTGAAACACAGAAATTGCATCGGAATTAAATATAAGAGACACAATGCCGACTTAAGTACAAGAAAACTGAGTCTTCTTAAGGTCTATGTTTTGAGCGTTTCCCGTGTCACCAGTTTTACATTCCGATGCAACTCTGCAGGTTTACTGTGTTCCTAGGACCTCCCCATTGACGATGAAGCTCAGATATTGCATCGGAAATAAATATAAGAGACACAATGCCGACTTAAGTACAGGAAGACTGAATCCTCCTACTGTCTATGTTTTGAGCGATTCCCTTGTCACCAGTTTCACATTCCGATGCACCTCTGCTGGTATACTGTTTCCTTCGACCATCCCATTGACTATGAAGCTCAGAAATTGCATCGGACTTAAATATAAGAGACACCATGCCGACATAAGTAAAGGAAGACTGAGTCTTCCTACTGTCTATGATTTGAGCGTGTCCTGTATCACCAGTTTTACATTCCGATGCACCTCTGCAGGTTTACTGTAGCCCTTGGACCTTCACAGTGACGATGAATCACCGAAATTGCATCGGAATTAAATATAAGAGACACAATGCCGACTTAAGTACAGAAAGACTGAGTCTTCCTGCTGTCTATGTTTTGAGCGTTTCCTGTGTCACCAGTTTTACATTCCAATGCACCTTTGCAGGTTTACTGTATCCCTTGGACTTTCCCGTTGACGACGAAACACAGAAATTGCATCGGAATTAAATATAAGAGACACAATGCCGACTTAGGTACAGGAAGACTGAGGTTTCCTTCTGTCTATGTTATGAGCGTTCCCTGTGTCATCAGTTTTACATTTTGATGCACCTCTGCAGGTTTACTGTATCCCTTGGATCTTCCCATTGACGATGATTCACAGAAATTGCATCGGAATTAAATATAAGAGACACAATGATGACTTAAGTACAGGAAGACTGACTCTTCCTACTGTCTATGTTTTTAGTGTTTCCTGTGTCACCAGTTTTACATTCCGATGCACCTATGCAGGTTTACTGTATCCCTTGGACCTTCACAGTGACGATGAAACAGAGAAATTGCATCGGAATTAAATATAAAAGACACAATGCCGACTTAAGTACAAGAAAACTAAGTCTTCTTAGGGTCTATGTTATGAGCGCTTTCTGTGTCACCGGTTTTACATTCCGATGCACCTCTGCAGGCATACTGTATCCCTTGGCCTTCACAGTGACGATGAAACACAGAAATTGCATCAAATTAAGTATAAGAGACCCAATGCCGACTTCAGTACAAGAAAACTGAGTGTTCTTAGGGCCTATGATTTGACCGCTTCCTGTGTCACCAGTTTTATATTCCGATGCACCTCTGCAGGTTTACTGTATGCCTTGGATCTTCCCATTGACGATGAAACACAGAAATTGCATCGGAACTAAATATAAGAGACACAATGCCGACTTAAGTACAGAAACATTGAGTCTTCCTACTGTTTTTTTTTTGAGCGTTTCCTGTGTCACCAGATTCACATTCCGATGAACTTCTGCAGGTTTACTGTATCCCTTGGACTTTCACAGTGACGATGAAACACAGATATTGCATCAGAATTAACTATAAGAGACACAATGCCCACTTAAGTACACGAAAACTGAGTCTTCTTAAGGTCTATGTTTTGAGCGTTTCCCGTGTCACCAGATTTACATTCCGATGCACCTCTGCGGGTTTACTGTATCCCTTGGATCTTCCCATTGACGATGAAACACAGAAGTTGCATCGGAACTAAATATAAGAGACACAATGCCGACTTAAGTACAGAAACATTGAGTCTTCCTACTGTCTATGTTTGAGCGTTTCCTGGGTCACCAGTTTCACATTCCGATGAACCTCTGCAGGTTTACTGTATCCCTTGGACTTTCACAGTGACGATGAAACACAGATATTGCATCGGAATTAAATATAAGAGACACAATGCCGACTTAAGTACAAGAAAACTGAGTCTTCTGAAGGTCTATGTTTTGAGCGTTTCCCGTGTCACCAGTTTTACATTCCGATGCAACTCTGCAGGTTTACTGTGCTCCTAGGACCTTCCCATTGACGATGAAGCTCAGATATTGCATAGGAAATAAATATAAGAGACACAATGCCGACTTAAGTACAGGAAGACTGAGTCTTCCTACTGTTTATGTTTTGAGCGTTTCCCTTGTAAACAGTTTTACATTCCGATGCACCTCTGCAGGTATACTGTTTCCCTTCGACCTTCCCATTGACGATGAAGCTCAGAAATTGCATCGGAATTAAATATAAGAGACACCATGCCGACATAAGTAAAGGAAGACTGAGTCTTCCTACTGTCTATGATTTGAGCGTGTCCTGTATCACCAGTTTTACATTCCGATGCACCTCTGCACGTTTACTGTATCCCTTGGACCTTCACAGTGACGATGAAACACAGAAATTACATCGGAATTAAATATAAAAGACACAATGCCGACTTAAGTACAAGAAAACTGAGTCTTCTTAGGGTCTATGTTATGAGCGCTTCCTGTGTCACCAGTTTTACATTCCGATGCACCTCTGCAGGCATACTGTATCCCTTGGACCTTCCCATTGACGATGAAACACAGAAATTGCATCGGAATTAAATATAAGCGACACAATGCCGACTTAGATACAGGAAGACTGAGTCTTCCTACTGTCTATGTTATGAGCGTTCCCTGTGTCATCAGTTTTACATTTTGATGCACCTCTGCAGGTTTACTGTATCCCTTGGACCTTCACAGTGACGATGAAACACAGAAATTGCATCGGAACTAAATATAAGAGACACAATGCCGACTTAAGTACAGAAACATTGAGTCTTCCTACTGTCTATGTGTGAGCGTTTCCTGGGTCACCAGTTTCACATTCCGATGAACCTCTGCAGGTTTACTGTATCCCTTGGACTTTCTCAGTGACGATGAAACACAGATATTGCATCGGAATTAAATATAAGAGACACAATGCCGACTTAAGTACAAGAAAACTGAGTCTTCTTAAGGTCTATGTTTTGAGCGTTTCCCGTGTCACCAGTTTCACATTCCGATGCAATTCTGCAGGTTTACTGTGCCCCTAGGACCTTCCCATTGACGATGAAGCTCAGATATTGCATCGGAAATAAATATAAGAGACACAATGCCGAATTAAGTACAGGAAGACTGAGTCTTCCTACTGTCTCTGTTTTGAGCGTTTCCCTTGTCACCAGTTTTACATTCCGATGCACCTCTGCAGGTATACTGTATCCCTTAGACATTCCCATTGACGATGAAGCTCAGAAATTGCATCGGTATTAAATATAAGAGACACCATGCCGACATAAGTAAAGGAAGACTGAGTCTTCCTACTGTCTATGATTTGAGCGTGTCCTGTGTCACCAGTTTTACATTCCGATGCACCTCTGAAGGTTTACTGTATCCCTTGGACCTTCACAGTGACGATGAAACACAGAAATTACATCGGATTTAAATATAAAAGACACAATGCCGACTTAAGTACAAGAAAACTGAGTCTTCTTAGGGTCTATGCTATGAGCGCTTCCTGTGTCACCAGTTTTACATTCCGATGCACCTCTGCAGGCATACTGTATCCCTTGGACTTTCCCATTGACGATGAAACACAGAAATTGCATCGGAATTAAATATAAGCGACACAATGCCGACTTAGATACAGGAAGACTGAGTCTTCCTACTGTCTATGTTATGAGCGTTCCCTGTGTCATCAGTTTTACATTTTGATGCACCTCTGCAGGTTTACTGTATCCCTTGGACCTTCACAGTGACGATGAAACACAGAAATTGCATCGGAACTAAATATAAGAGACACAATGATGACTTAAGTACAGGAAGACTGAGTCTTCCTACTGTCTATGTTTTGAGCGTTTCCTGTGTCACCAGTTTCACATACTGATGAACCACTGCAGGCTTACTCTATCCCTTGGACTTTCACAGTGACGATGAAACACAGATATTGCATCGGAATTAAATATAAGAGACACAATGCCGACTTAAGTACAAGAAAACTGAGTCTTCTTAAGGGCTACGTTTTGAGTGTTTCCCGTGTCACCAGTTTTACATTCCGATGCACCTCTGCAGGTATACTGTGTCGCTTCGACCTTCCCATTGACGATGAAGCTCAGAAATTGCATCGGAATTAAATATAAGAGACACCATGCCGACTTAAGTAAAGGAAGACTGAGTCTTCCTACTGTCTATGATTTGAGCGTGCCCTGTATCACCAGTTTTACATTCCGATGCACCTCTGCAGGCTTACTGTGTCCCTAGGACCTTCCCATTGACGATGAAGCTCAGATATTGCATCGGAAATAAATGTAAGAGACATAATGCCGACTTAAGTACAGGAAGACTGATTCTTCCTACTGTCTATGTGTTGAGCGTTCCCTTGTCACCAGTTTTACATTCCGATCCACTTCTGCAGGTATACTGTTTCCCTTCGTCCTTCCCATTGACGATGAAGCTCCGAAATTGCTTCGGAATTAAATATGAGAGAGACCATGCGGACTTAAGAAAGGAAGACTGAGTCTTCCTACTGTCTATGATTTGAGCGTGCCCTGTATCACCAGTTTTACATTCCGATGCACCTCTGCAGGTTTACTGTATCCCTTGGACCTTCACAGTGACGATGAAACACAGAAATTGCATCGGAATTAAATATAAAAGACACAATGCCGACTTAAGTACAAGAAAACTGAGTCTTCTTAGGGTCTATGTTATGAGCGCTTCCTGTGTCACCAGTTTTACATTCCGATGCACCTCTGCAGGCATACTGTATCCCTTGGACCTTCCCATTGACGATGAAACAGACATATTGAATCGGAATTAAATAGAAGAGACACAATGCCGACTTAAGTACAGAAAGACTGAGTCTTCCTACTGTCTATATTTTGAGCGTTTCCTGTGTCACCAGTTTTACATTCCAATGCACCTTTGCAGGTTTACTGTATCCCTTGGACTTTCCCGTTGACGACGAAACACAGAAATTGCATCGGAATTAAATATAAGAGACACAATGACGACTTAGGTACAGGAAGACTGAGTTTTCCTACTGTCTATGTTACGAGCGTTCCCTGTGTCATCAGTTTTACATTTTGATGCACCTCTGCAGGTTTACTGTATCCCTTGGACCTTCATAGTGACGATGAATCACAGAAATTGCATCAAATTAAATATAAGAGACACAATGCCGACTTCAGTACAAGAATACTGAGTCTTCTTAGGGCCTATGATTTGACCGCTTCCTGTGTCACCAGTTTTATATTCCTATGCACTTCTGCAGGTTTACTGTATCCCTTGGACCTTCCTATTGGCGATGAAACACAGAAATGGCATCGGAATTAAATATAAGAGACACAATGCCGACTGAAGTACAGGAAGACTGAGTCTCCCTACTGTCTATGCTTTGAGCGTTCCCTGTGTCACCAGTTTTACATTCCGATGCACCTCTGCACGTTTACTGTAACCCTTGAACCTTCACAGTGACGATGAAACACAGAAATTGCATCGAAATTAAATATAAGAGACACAATGATGACTTAAGTACAGGAAGACTGAGTCTTCCTACTGTCTATGTTTTGAGCGTTTCCTATGTCACCAGTTTTACATTCCGATGCACATCTGCAGGTGTACTGTATCCCTTGGACCTTCACATTGACGATGAAACACTTAAATAGCATCGGAATTAAATAAAAAAGACACAATGCCGACTTAAGTACAAGAAAACTGAGTCTTCTTAGGGTCTATGTTATGAGCGCTTCCTGTGTCACCAGTTTTACATTCCGATGCACCTCTGCAGGCATACTGTATCCCTTGGACCTTCCCATTGACGATGAAACACAGAAATTGAATCGGATTTAAATATAAGAGACACAATGCCGACTTAGATACAGGAAGACTGAGTCTTCCTACTGCCTATGTTATGAGCGCTCCCTGTGTCATCAGTTTTACATTTTGATGCACCTCTGCAGGTTTACTGTATCCCTTGGACCTTCACAGTGACGATGAAACACAGAAATTGCATCGGAACTAAATATAAGAGACACAATGCCGACTTAACTACAAAAACATGGAGTCTTCCTACTGTCTATGTTTTGAGCGTTTCCTGTGTCACCAGTTTCACATTCTGATGAACCACTGCAGGTTTACTGTATCCCTTGGACTTTCACAGTGACGATGAAACACAGATATTGCATCGGAATTAAATATAAGAGACACAATGCCGACTTAAGTACAAGAAAACTGAGTCTTCTTAAGGGCTACGTTTTGAGCGTTTCCCGTGTCACCAGTTTTACATTCCGATGCACTTCTGCAGGCTTACTGTGTCCCTAGGACCTTCCCATTGACGATGAAGCTCAGTTATTGCATCGGAAATAAATGTAAGAGACACAATGCCGACTTAAGTACAGGAAGACTGATTCTTATTACTGTCTATGTGTTGAGCGTTCCCTTGTCACCAGTTTTACATTCCGATCCACTTCTGCAGGTATACTGTTTCCCTTCGTCCTTCCCATTGACGATGAAGCTCCGAAATTGCTTCGGGATTAAATATAAGAGAGACCATGCGGACTTAAGTAAAGGAAGACTGAGTCTTCCTACTGACTATGATTTGAGCGTGCCCTGTATCACCAGTTTTACATTCCGATGCACCTCTGCAGGTTTACTGTATCCCTTGGACCTTCACAGTGACGATGAAACACAGAAATTGCATCGGAATTAAATATAAAAGACACAATGCCGACTTAAGTACAAGAAAACTGAGTCTTCTTAGGGTCTATGTTATGAGCGCTTCCTGTGTCACCAGTTTTACATTCCGATGCACCTCTGCAGGCATACTGAATCCCTTGGACCTTCCCATTGACGATGAAACACAGAAATTACATCGGAATTAAATATAAGAGACACAATGCCGACTTAGGTACAGGAAGACTGAGTCTTCCTACTGTCTATGTTATGAGCGTTCCCTGTGTCATCAGTTTTACATTTTGATGCACCTCTGCAGGTTTACTGTATCCCTTGGACCTTCACAGTGACGATGAAACACAGAAATTGCATCAAATTAAATATAAGAGACACAATGCCGACTTCAGTACAAGAGAACTGAGTCTTCTTAGGGCCTATGATTTGACCGCTTCCTGTGTCACCAGTTTTATATTCCGATGCACCTCTGCAGGTTTACTGTATCCCTTGGACCTTCCCATTGACGACGAAACACAGAAATTGCATCGGATATAAATATAAGAGACACAATGCCGACTTAAGTACAGGAAGACTGAGTATTCCTACTGTCTATGTTTTGGCCGTTTCCTGTGTCACCAGTTTTACATTCCGATGCACCTCTGCAGTTTTACTGTATCCACTGGACCTTCCCATTGACGATGAAACACAGAAATAGCATCGAAATTAAATATAAGAGACACAATGCCGACTTAAGAACAGGAAGGCTGAGTCTTCCTACTGTCTATGTTTTGAGCATTTCCTGTGTCACCAGTTTTACATTCAGATGCACCTCTGGAAGTTTACTGTGCTCCTAGGACCTTCCCATTGACGATGAAGCTCAGTTATTGCATCGGAAATAAATATAAGAGACACCATGCCGACATAAGTAAAGGAAGACTGAGTCTTCCTACATTCTATGCTTTGAGCATGTCCTGTATCACCAGTTTTACATTCCGATGCACCTCTGCAGGTTAACTGTATCCCTTGGACCTTCACAGCGACGATGAAACACAGAAATTACATCGGAATTAAATATAAAAGACACAATGCCGACTTAAGTACAAGAAAACTGAGTCTTCTTAGGGTCTATGTTATGAGCGCTTCCTGTGTCACCAGTTTTACATTCCGATGCACCTCTGCAATCATACTGTATCCCTTGGACCTTCCCATTGACGATGAAACACAGAAATTGCATCGGAATTAAATATAAGAGACACAATGCCGACTTAGATACAGGAAGACTGAGTCTTCCTACTGTCTATGTTATGAGCGTTCCCTGTGTCATCAGTTTTACATTTTGATGCACCTCTGCAGGTTTACTGTATCCCTTGGACCTTCACAGTGACGATGAAACACAGAAATTGCATCGGAACTAAATATAAGAGACACAATGCCGACTTAAGTACAAAAACATGGAGTCTTCCTACTCTCTATGTTTTGAGCGTTTCCTGTGTCACCAGTTTCACATTCTGATGAACCACTGCAGGGTTACTGTATCCCTTGGACTTTCACAGTGACGATGAAACACAGATATTGCATCGGAATTAAATATAAGAGACACAATGCCGACTTAAGTACAGGAAGACTGATTCTTCCTACTGTCTATGTGTTGAGCGTTCCCTTGTCACCAGTTTTACATTCCGATCCACCTCTGCAGGTATCCTGTTTCCCTTCGTCCTTCCCATTGACGATGAAGCTCAGAAATTGCATCGGAATTAAATATAAGAGATACCATGCGGACTTAAGTAAAGGAAGACTGAGTCTTCCTACTGTCTATGATTTGAGCGTGCCCTGTGTCACCAGTTTTACATTCCGATGCACATCTGCAGGTTTACTGTATCCCTTGGACCTTCACAGTCACGATGAAACACACAAATTGCATCGGAATTAAATATAAAAGACACAATGCCGACTTAAGTACAAGAAAACAGAGTCTTCTTAGGGTCTATGTTATGAGCGCTTCCTGTGTCACCAGTTTTACATTCCGATGCACCTCTGCAGGCATACCGTATCCCTTGGACCTTCCCATTGACGATGAAACAGACATATTGCATCGGAATTAAATATAAGAGACAGAATGCCGACTTAAGTACAGAAAGACTGAGTCTTCCTACTGTCTATGTTTTGAGCGTTTCCTGTGTCACCAGTTTTACATTCCAATGCACCTTTGCAGGTTTACTGTATCGCTTGGACTTTCCCGTTGACGACGAAACACAGAAATTGCATAGGAATTAAATATAAGAGACACAATGACGACTTAGGAACAGGAAGACAGAGTTTTCCTACTGTCTATGTTACGAGCGTTCCCTGTGTCATGAGTTTTACATTTTGATGCACCTCTGCAGGTTTACTGTATCCCTTGGACCTTCACAGTGACGATGAAACACAGAAATTGCATCAAATTAAATATAAGAGCCACAATGCCGACTTCAGTACAAGAATACTGAGTCTTCTTAGGGCCTATGATTTGACCGCTTCCTGTGTCACCAGTTTTATATTCCGATGCACCTCTGCAGGTTTACTGTATCCCTTGGACCTTCCTATTGGCGACGAAACACAGAAATGGCATCGGAATTAAGTATAAGAGACACAATGCCGACTGAAGTACAGGAAGACTGAGTCTTCCTACTGTCTATGTTTAGAGCGTTCCCTGTGTCACCAGTTTTACATTCCGATGCACCTCTGCACGTTTACTGTATCCCTTGAACCTTCACAGTGACGATGAAACACAGAAATTGCATCGGAATTAAATATAAGGGACACAATGACGACTTAGGAACAGGAAGACAGAGTTTTCCTACTGTCTATGTTACGAGCGTTCCCTGTGTCATGAGTTTTACATTTTGATGCACCTCTGCAGGTTTACTGTATCCCTTGGACCTTCACAGTGACGATGAAACGCAGAAATAGCATCGGAATTAAATAAAAAAGACACAATGCCGACTTAAGTACAAGAAAACTGAGTCTTCTTAGGGTCTATGATATGAGCACTTCCTGTGTCACCAGTTTTACATTCCGATGCACCTCTGCAGGCATACTGTATCCCTTGGACCTTCCCATTGACGATGAAACACAGAAATTGCATCGGAATTAAATATAAGAGACACAATGCCGACTTAGGTACAGGAAGACTGAGTCTTCCTACTGTCTATGTTATGAGCGTTCCCTGTGTCATCAGTTTTACATTTTGATGCACCTCTGCAGGTTTACTGTATCCCTTGGACCTTCACAGTGACGATGAAACACAGAAATTGCATCAAATTAAATATAAGAGACACAATGCCGACTTCAGTACAAGAAAACTGAGTCTTCTTAGGGCCTATGATTTGACCGCTTCCTGTGTCACCAGTTTTATATTCCAATGCACCTCTGCAGGTTTACTGTATCCCTTGGACCTTCCCATTGACGACGAAACACAGAAATTGCATCGGATTTAAATATAAGAGACACAATGCCGACTTAAGTACAGGAAGACTAAGTATTCCTACTGTCTATGTTTTGGCCGTTTCCTGTGTCACCAGTTTTACATTCCGATGGACCTCTGCAGTTTTACTGTATCCATTGGACCTTCCCATTGACGATGAAACACAGAAATAGCATCGAAATTAAATATAAGAGACACAATGCCGTCTTAAGAACAGGAAGGCTGAGTCTTCCTACTGTCTATGTTTTGAGCATTTCCTGTGTCACCAGTTTTACATTCCGATGCACCGCTGCAGGTTTACTGTATCCCTTGGATCTTCCCATTGACGATGAAACACAGAAATTGCATCGGAATTAAATAGAAGAGACACAATAACGACTTAAGAACAGGAAGGCTGAGTCTTCCTACTGTCTATGTTTTGAGCGTTTCCTGTGTCACCAGTTTTACATTCCGATGCACCTCTGCAGGTATACTGTTTCCCTTCGACTTTCCCATTGACGACGAAACACAGAAATTGCATCGGAACTAAATATAAGAGACACAATGCCGACTTAAGTACAGAAACATTGAGTCTTCCTACTGTCTATGTTTTGAGCGTTTCCTGGGTCACCAGTTTCACATTCCGATGAGCCTCTGCAGGTTTACTGTATCCCTTGGACTTTCACAGTGACGATGAAACACAGATATTGCATCGGAATTAAATATAAGAGACACAATGCCGACTTAAGTACAAGAGAACTGAGTCTTCTTAAGGTCTATGTTTTGAGCGTTTCCCGTGTCACCAGTTTTACATTCCGATGCAACTCTGCAGGTTTACTGTGTTCCTAGGACCTTCCCATTGACGATGAAGCTCAGAAATTGCATCGGAATTAAATATAAGAGACACCATGCCGACATAAGTAAAGGAAGACTGAGTCTTCCTACTGTCTATGATTTGAGCGTGTCCTGTATCACCAGTTTCACACTCCGATGCACCTCTGCCGGTTTACTGTAGCCCTTGGACCTTCACAGTGACGATGAAACACAGAAATTGCATCGGAATTAAATATAAAAGACACAATGCCGACTTAAGTACAAGAAAACTGAGTCTTCTTAGGGTCTTTGTTATGAGCGCTTCCTGTGTCACCAGTTTTACATTCCGATGCACCTCTGCAGACATACTGTATCCCTTGGACCTTCCCATTGACGATGAAACACAGACATTGCATCGGAATTAAATATAAGAGACACAATCCGACTTAAGTACAGAAAGACTGGATCTTCCTACTGTCTATGTTTTGATCGTTTCCTGTGTCACCAGTTTTACATTCCAATGCACCTTTGCAGGTTTACTGTATCCCTTGGATCTTCCCATTGACGATGAAACACAGAAATTGCATCGGAATTAAATATAAGAGACACAATGATGACTTAAGTACAGGAAGACTGAGTCTTCCTACTGTCTATGTTTCGAGTGTTTCCTGTGTCACCAGTTTTACATTCCGATGCACCTCTGCAGGTTTACTGTATCCCTTGGACCCTCGCAGTGACGATGAAACACAGAAATTGCATCGGAATTAAATATAAAAGACACAATGCCGATTTAAGTACAAGAAAACTGAGTCTTCTTAGGGTATATGTTATGAGCGCTTCCTGTGTCACCAGTTTTACATTCCGATGCACCTCTGCAGGCATACTGTATCCCTTGGCCTTCACAGTGACGACGAAACACAGAAATTGCATCAAATTAAATATAAGAGACCCAATGCCGACTTCAGTACAAGAAAACTGAGTCTTCTTAGGGCCTATGATTTGACCGCTTCCTGTGTCACCAGTGTTATATTCCGATACACCTCCGCAGTTTTACTGTATCCCTTGGATCTTCCCATTGACGATGAAAAACAGAAATTGCATCGGAACTAAATATAAGAGACACAATGCCGACTTAAGTACAGAAACGTTGAGTCTTCCTACTGTCTATGTTTTGAGCGTTTCCTGTGTCACAAGTTTCACATTCCGATGAACTTTTGCAGGTTTACTGTATCCCTTGGACTTTCACAGTGACGATGAAACACAGATATAGCATCAGAATTAAATATAAGAGACATAATGCCGATTTAAGTACACGAAAACTGGGTCTTCTTAAAGTCTATGTTTTGAGCGTTTCCCGTGTCACCAGTTTTACATTCCGATGCACCTCTGCAGGTATACTGTTTACCTTCGACCTTTCCATTGACGATGAAGCTGAGAAATTGCATCGGATTTAAAAATAAGAGACACAATGCCGATTAAGTACAGGAAGACTAAGTATTCCTACTGTCTATGTTTTGGCCGTTTCCTGTGTCACCAGTTTTACATTCCGATGCACCTCTGCAGTTTTACTGTATCCATTGGACCTTCCCATTGACGATGAAACACAGAAATGGCATCGGAATTAAATATAAGAGACACAATGTAGACTGAAGTACAGGAAGACTGAGTCTTCCTACTGTCTATGTTTTGAGCGTTTCCTCTGTCACCAGTTTTACATTCCGATGCACCTCTGCACGTTTACTGTATCCCTTGAACCTTCACAGTGACGATGAAACACAGAAATTGCATCGGAATTAAATATAAGAGACACAATGATGACTTAAGTAAAGGAAGACTGAGTCTTCCTACTGTCTATGTTTTGATCGTTTCCTGTGTCACCAGTTTAAATTCCGATGCACCTCTGCAGTTTTACTGTATCCATTGGACCTGCCCATTGACGATGAAACACAGAAATAGAATCGGAATTAAATATAAGAGACACAATAACGACTTAAGAACAGGAAGGCTGAGTCTTCCTACTGTCTATAATTTGAGCGTGTCCTGTATCACGTGTTTTACATTCCGATGCACCTCTGCAGGTTTACTGTATCCCTTGGACCTTCCCATTGGCGATGAAACTCAGAAATGGCATCTGAATTAAATATAAGAGACACAATGCTGACAGAAGTACAGGAAGACTGAGTCTTCCTACTGTCTATGTTTTGAGCGTTTCCTGTGTCACCAGTTTTACATTCCGATGCACCTCTGAACGTTTACTGTATCCCTTGAACCTTCACAGTGACGATGAAACACAGAAATTGCATCGGAATTAAATATAAGACACAATGATGACTTAAGTACAGGAAGACTGAGTCTTCCTACTGTCTATGTTTTGAGCGTTTCCTGTGTCACCAGTTTTACATTCCGATGCACCTCTGCAGGTTTACTGTATCCCTTGGAGCTTCACAGTGACGATGAAACACAGAAATTGCATCGGATTTAAATATAAAAGACACAATGCCGACTTAAGTACAAGAAAACTGAGTCTTCTTAGGGTCTATGTTATGAGCGCTTCCTGTGTAACCAGTTTTACATTCCGATGCACCTCTGCAGGCATACTGTATCCCTTGGACCTTCCCATTGACGACGAAACACAGAAATGGCATCGGATTTAAATATAAGAGACACAATGCCGACTTAAGTACAGGAAGACTGAGTATACCTACTGTCTACGTTTTGATCGTTTCCTTTGTCACCAGCTTTAAATTCCGATGCACCTCTGCAGTTTTACTGTATCCCTTGGACTTTCACAGTGACGATGAAACACAGAAATAGCATCGGAATTAAATATAAGAGACACAATGCCGACTTAAGAACAGGAAGGCTGAGTCTTACTACTGTCTATGTTTTGAGCATTTCCTGTGTCACCAGTTTTACATTCCGATGCACCTCTGCAGGTATACTGTATCCCTTGGATCTTCCCATTGACGATGAAACACAGAAATTCCATCGGAATTAAATAGAGGAGACACAATGCCGACTTAAGTACAGGAAGACTGAGTATTTCTACTGTCTACGTTTTGATCGTTTCCTGTGTCACCAGTTTTACATTCCGATGCACCTCTGCAGGTTTACTGTATCCCTTGGTTCTTCCCATTGACGATGAAACACAGAAATTGAATCGGAACTAAATATCAGAGACACAATGCCGACTTAAGTACAGAAACATTGAGTCTTCCTACTGTCTATGTTTTGAGCGTTTCCTGTGTCACCAGTTTCACTTTCCGATGAACCTCTGCAGGTTTACTGTATCCCTTGGACTTTCACAGTGACGATGAAACACAGATATTGCATCAGAATTAAATATAACAGACACAATGCCGACTTAAGTACAAGAAAACTGAGTCTTCTTAAGGTCTATGTTTTGAGCGTTTCCCGTGTCACCAGTTTTACATTCCGATGCACCTCTGCAGGTTTACTGTGTTCCTAGGACCTTCCCATTGACGATGAAGCTCAGAAATTGAATCGAAAATAAGTATAAGAGACACAATGCCGACTTAAGTACAGGAAGACTGATTCTCCCTACTGTCTATGTTTTGAGCGTTTCCCTTGTCACCAGTTTTACATTCCGATGCACCTCTGCAGGTATACTGTTTCCCTTCGACCTTCCCATTGACGATGAAGCTCAGAAATTGCATCGGAATTAAATATAAGAGACACTATGCCGACTTAAGTAAAAGAACACTGACTCTTCCTACTGTCTATGATTTGAGCGTGTCCTGTATCACCAGTTTTACATTCCGATGCACCTCTGCCGGTTTACTGTATCCCTTGGACCTTCACAGTGACGATGAAACACAGAAATTGCATCAAATTAAATATAAGAGCCACAATGCCGACTTCAGTACAAGTAAACTGAGTCTTCTTAGGGCCTATGATTTGACCGCTTCCTGAGTCACCAGTTTTATATTCCGATGCACCTCTGCAGGTTTACTGTATCCCTTGGACCTTCCCATTGACGACGAAACACAGAAATGGCATCGGATTTAAATATAAGAGACACAATGCCGACTTAAGTACAGGAAGACTGAGTATTCCTACTGTCTACGTTTTGATCGTTTCCTGTGTCACCAGTTTTACATTCCGATGCACCTCTGCAGTTTAACTGTATCCATTGGACCTTCCCATTGACGATGAAGCACTGAAATAGCATCGGAATTCAATATAAGAGACACAATGCCGACTTAAGAACAGGAAGGCTGAGTCTTCCTACTGTCTATGTTTTGAGCATTTCCTGTGTCACCAGATTTACATTACGATGCACCTCTGCAGGTTTACTGTATCCCTTGGATCTTCCCATTGACGATGAAACACAGAAATTCCATCGGAATTAAATATAAGAGACACAATGCCGACTTAAATACAGGAAGGCTGAGTCTTCCTACTGTCTATGTTTTGAGCGATTCCTGTTTCACCAGTTTTACATTCCGATGCACCTATGCAGGTTTACTGTGTTCCTAGGAACTTCCCATTGACGATGAAGCTCAGAAATAGCATCGGAAATAAGTATAAGAGACACAATGCCGACTTAAGTACAGGAAGACTGAGTCTCCCTACTGTCTATGTTTTGAGCGTTTCCCTTGTCACCAGTTTTAAATTCCGATGCACCTCTGCAGGTATACTGTTTCCCTTCGACCTTCCCATTGACGATGAAGCTCAGAAATTGCATCGGAATTAAATATAAGAGACACCATGCCGACTTAAGTGAAGGAAGACTGAGTCTTCTTACTGTCTATGATTTTAGCGAGTCCTGTATCACCAGTTTTACATTCCGATGCACCTCTGCAGGTTTCCTGTATCCCTTGTACCTTCACAGTGACGATGAGACACAGAAGTTGCATCGGAATTAAATATAAAAGACACAATGCCGACTTAAGTACAAGAAAACTGAGTCTTCTTAGGGTCTATGTTATGAGCGCTTCCTGTGTCACCAGTTTTACATTCCGATGCACCTCTATAGGGTAACTGTATCCCTTGGACCTTCCCATTGGCGATGAAACATTGAAATTTCATCGGAATTAAATGTAAGAGACACAATGCTGACTTAAGTGCAGAAACACTGTGTCTTCCTACTGTCTATGTTTTGAGTGTTTCCCTTGTCACCAGTTTTACATTCCGATGCACCTCTGCATGTATACTGTTTCCCTTCGACCTTCCCATTGACGATGAAACACAGAAATTGCATCGGAATTAAAATAAGAGACACAATGCTGCCGACATATTACAAGAAGACTGAGTCTTCCTACTGTCTATGTTTTGAGCGTTTCCTGTGTCACCAGTTTTACATTCCGATGCACCTCTGCAGTTTTACTGTATCCATTGGACCTTCCCATTGACGATGAAACACAGAAATAGCATCGGAATGAAATATAAGAGACACAATAACGACTTAAGAACAGGAAGGCTGAGTCTTCCTACTGTCTATGTTTTGAGCATTTCCTGTGTCACCAGTTTTACATTCCGATGCACCTCTGCAGGTTCACTGTATCCCTTGGATCTTCCCATTGACGATGAAACACAGAAGTTGCATCGGAACTAAATATAAGAGACACAATGCCGACTTAAGTACAGAAACATTGAGTCTTCCTACTGTGTATGTTTTGAGCGTTTCCTGGGTCACCAGTTTCACATTCCGATGAACCTCTGCAGGTTTACTGTATCCCTTGGACCTTCACAGTGACGTTGAAACACAGATATTGCATCGGAATTAAATATAAGAGACACAATGCCGACTTAAGTACAAGAAAACTGAGTCTTCTTAAGGTATATGTTTTGGGCGTTTACCCTGTCACCAGTTTTACATTCCGATGCACCTCTGCAGGTATACTGTTTCCCTTCGACCTTCCCATTGACGATGAAGCAAAGAAATTGCATCGGAATTAAATATAAGACACCCCATGCCGACTTAAGTAAAGGAAGACTGAGTCTTCCTACTGTCTATGATTTGAGCGTGTCCTGTATCACTAGTTTTACATTCCGATGCACCTCTGCAGGTTTACTGTATCCCTTGGACCTTCCCATTGACGACGAAACACAGAAATGGCATCGGAATTTAATATAAGAGACACAATGCCGATTTAAGTACAGGAAGACTGAGTATTCCTACTGTCTACGTTTTGATCGTTTCCTGTGTCACCAGTTTTACATTCCGATGCACCTCTGCAGTTTTACTGTATCCATTGGACCTACCCATTGACGATGAAACACAGAAATAGCATCGAATTAAATATAAGAGACACAATGCCGACTTAAGAACAGAAAGGCTGAGTCTTCCTACTGTCTATGTTTTGAGCATTTCCTGTGTCACCAGTTTTACATTCCGATGCATCTCTGCAGGTTTACTGTATTCCTTGGACCTTCCCATTGACGACGAAACACAGAAATGGCATCGGATTTAAATATAAGAGACACAATGCCGACTTAAGTACAGGAAGACTGAGTATTCCTACTGTCTACGTTTTGATCGTTTCCTTTGTCACCAGCTTTACATTCCGATGCACCTCTGCAGTTTTACTGTATCCCTTGGACTTTCACAGTGACGATGAAACACAGAAATAGCATCGGAATTAAATATAAGAGACACAATGCCGACTTAAGAACAGGAAGGCTGAGTCTTCCTACTGTCTATGTTTTGAGCATTTCCTGTGTCACCAGTTTTACATTCCGATGCACCTCTGCATCTTTACTGTATCCCTTGGATCTTCCCATTGACGACGAAACACAGAGATTGCATCGGAATTAAATAGAAGAGACACAATGCCGACTTAAGTACTGGAAGATTGAGTCTTCCTACTGCCTATGTTTTGAGCGTTTCCGTGCGTCACCAATTTTACATTCCGATGCACCTCTGCAGGTTTACTGTATCCATTGGACCTTCCCATTGACGATGAAACACAGAAATAACATCGGAATTAAATATAAGAGACACAATGCCGACTTAAATACAGGAAGGCTGAGTCTTCCTACTGTCTATGTTTTGAGCGTTTCCTGTTTCACCAGTTTTACATTCCGATGCACCTCTGCAGGTTTACTGTGTTCCTAGGACCTTCCCATTGACGATGAAGCTCAGAAATTGCATCGGAAATAAGTATAAGAGACACAATGCCGACTTAAGTACAGGAAGACTGAGTCTCCCTACTGTCTATGTTTTAAGCGTTTCCCTTGTCACCAATTTTACATTCCGATGCACCTCTGCAGGTTTACTGTATCCCTTGGACTTTCACAGTGACGATGAAACACAGATATTGCATCGGAATTAAATATAAGAGACACAATGATGACTTAAGTACAGGAAGAGTGAGTCTTCCTACTGTCTATGTTTTGAGCGTTTCCTGTGTCACCAGTTTTACACTCCGATGCACCTCTGCAGGTTTACTGTATCCCTTGGACCTTCACAGTGACGATGAAACACAGAAATTACATCGGATTTAAATATAAAAGACACAATGCCGACTTAAGTAGAAGAAAACTGAGTCTTTTTAGGGTCTATGATATGAGCGCTTCCTGTGTCACCAGTTTTACATTCCGATGCACCTCTGCAGGCATACTGTATCCCTTGGACCTTCCCATTGACGATGAAACACAGAAATTGCATCGGAATTAAATATAAGAGACACAATGCCGACCTAGGCACAGGAAGACTGAGTCTTCCTAAGGTCTGTGTTATGAGCGTTCCCTGTGTCATCAGTTTTACATTTTGATGCACCTCTGCAGGTTTACTGTATCCCTTGGACCTTCACAGTGACGATGAAACACAGAAATTGCATCAAATTAAATATAAGGGACACAATGCCGACTTCAGTACAAGAAAACTGAGTCTTCTTAGGGCCTATGATTTGACCGCTTCCTGTGTCACCAGTTTTATATTCCGATGCACCTCTGCAGGTTTACTGTATCCCTTGGACCTTCCCATTGACGACGAAACACAGAAATTGCATCGGATTTAAATATAAGAGACACAGTGCCGACTTAAGTATAGGAAGACTGAGTATTCCTACTGTCTATGTTTTGATCGTTTCCTGTGTCACCAGTTTTACATTCCGATGCACCTCTGCAGTTTTACGGTATCCATTGGACCTTCCCATTGACGATGAAACACAGAAATAGCATCGGAATTAAATATAAGAGACACAATAACGACTTAAGAACAGGAAGGCTGAGTCTTCCTACTGTCTATGTTTTGAGCGTTTCCTGTGTCACCAGTTTCACATTCCGATGCGCCTCTGCAGGTTTACAGTATCCCTTGGATCTTCCCATTGACAATGAAACACAGAAGTTGCATCGGAACTAAATATAAGAGACACAATGCCGACTTAAGTACAGAAACATTTAGTCTTCCCACTGTCTATGTTTTGAGCGTTTCCTGGGTCACCAGTTTCACATTCCGATAAACCTCTGCAGGTTTACTGTATCCCTTGGACTTTCACAGTGACGATGAAACACAGATATTGCATCGGAATTACATATAAGAGACACAATGCCGACTTAAGTACAAGAAAACTGAGTCTTCTTAAGGTCTATGTTTTGAGCGTTTCCCGTGTCACCAGTTTTACATTCCGATGCACCTCTGCAGGTATACTGTTTCCCTTCGACCTTCCCATTGACGATGAAGCTCAGAAATTGCATCGGAATTAAATATAAGAGACACCATGCCGACTTAAGTAAAGGAAGACTGAGTCTTCCTACTGTCTATGATTTGAGCGTGTCCTGTATCACCAGTTTTACATTCCGATGCACCTCTGCAGGTTTACACTATCCCTTGGACCTTCACAGTGACGATGAAACACAGAAATTGCATCGGAATTAAATATAAAAACACAATGCCGACTTAAGTACAAGAAAACTGAGTCTTCTTAGGGTCTATGTAATGAGCGCTTCCTGTGTCACCAGTTTTACATTCCGATGCACCTCTGCAGGCATACTGTATCCCTTGGACCTTCCCATTGACGATGAAACAAAGAAATTGCATCGGAATTAAATATACGAGACACAATGCCGACTTAAGTACAGAAAGACTGAGTCTTCCTACTGTCTATGTTTTGAGCGTTTCCAGTGTCACCAGTTTTACATTCCAATGCACCTTTGCAGGTTTACTGTATCCCTTGGACTTTCCCGTTGACGACGAAACACAGAAATTGCATCGGAATTAAGTATAAGAGACACAATGCCGACTTAGGTACAGGAAGACTGAGTCTTCCTACTGTCTATGTTATGAGCGTTCCCTGTGTCATCAGTTTTACATTTTGATGCACCTCTGCAGGTTTACTGTATCCCTTGGACCTTCACAGTGACGATGAAACACAGAAATTGCATCAAATTAAATATAAGAGACACAATGCCGACTTCAGTACAAGAAAACTGAGTCTTCTTAGGGCCTATGATTTGACTGCTTCCTGTGTCACCAGTTTTATATTCCGATGCACCTCTGCAGGTTTACTGTATCCCTTGGACCTTCCCATTGACGACGAAACACAGAAATGGCATCGGAATTTAATATAAGAGACACAATGCCGACTTAAGTACAGGAAGACTGAGTATTCCTACTGTCTACGTTTTGATCGTTTCCTGTGTCGCCAGTTTTACATTCCGATGCACCTCTGCAGTTATACTGTATGCATCGGACCTTCCCATTGACGATGAAACACAGAAATAGCATCGGAATTAAATATAAGAGACACAATGCCGACTTAAGAACAGGAAGGCTGAGTCTTCCTACTGTCTATGTTTTGAGCATTTCCTGTGTCACCAGTTTTACATTCCGATGCACCTCTGCAGGTTTACTGTGTTGCTAGGACCTTCCCATTGACGATGAAGCTCAGAAATTGCATCGGAAATAAGTATAAGAGACAGAATGCCGACTTAAGTACAGGAAGACTGAGTCTCCCTACTGTCTATGTTTTGAGCGTTCCCTTGTCACCAGTTTTACATTCCGATGCACCTCTGCAGGTATACTGTTTCCCTTCGACCTTCCCATTGACGATGAAGCTTAGAAATTGCATCGGAATTAAATATGAGAGACACCATGCCGACTTAAGTAAAGGAAGACTGAGTCTTCCTACTGTCTATGATTTGAGCGAGTCCTGTATCACCAGTTTTACATTCCGATGCACCTCTGCAGGTTAACTGTATCCCTTGGACCTTCACAGTGACGATGAAACACAGAAATTGCATCGGAATTAAATATAAAAGACACAATGCCGACTTAAGTACATGATATCTGAGTTTTCTAAGGGTCTATGTTATGAGCGCTTCCTGTGTCACCAGTTTTACATTCCGATGCACCTCTGCAGGCATACTGTATCCCTTGGACTTTCACAGTGACGATGAAACACAGAAATTGCATCGGAATTAAATATAAGAGACACAATGCTGCCGACATATTACAGGAAGACTGAGCCTTCCTTCTGTCTATGTTTTGAGCGTTTCCTGTGTCACCAGTTTTTCATTCCGATGCACCTCTGCAGGCTTTCTGTGTCCATTGGACCTTCACAGTGACGATGAAACACAGACATTGCATCGGAATTAAATATAAGAGACACAATGTCGACTAAGTACAGGAAGAGTCTGTCTTTCTATTGTCTATATTTTGTGCGTTTCCTGTGTCACCATTTTTACATTCCGATGCACCTCTGCAGGTTTACTGTATCCATTGGACCTTCCCATTGACGATGAAACACAGAAATTGCATCGGAATTAAATATAAGAGATACAATGCCGACTTAAGTACAAGAAAACTGAGTCATCTTACGGTGTATGATTTGAGCGTTTCCTTTGTCACCAGTTTTACATTCCAAGACACCTCTGCAGGTTCACTGTATCCCTTGGACCTTCCCATTGACGATGAAACACAGAAATTGCATCGGAATTAAATATAAGAGACACAATGCCGACTTAGGTACAGGAAGACTGAGTCTTCCTACTGTCTACGTTTTGAGCATTTCCTGTGTCATCAGATTTACATTTTGATGCACCTCAACAGGTTTACTGTATCCCTTGGATCTTCACAGTGACGATGAATCACAGAAATTGGATCGGAATTAAATATAGGAGACACAATGCCGACTTAAGTACAAGAAAACTAAGTCATCTTACGGTCTATGATTTGAGCACTTCCTGTGTCACCAGTTGTACATTCCGATGCACCTCTGCAGCTTTACTGTATCCCTTGGACCTTCCCATTGACAATGAAACACAGAAATAGCATCGGAATTAAATATAAAATACACAACGCCGACTTAAGTACAAGAAAATCGAGTCTTCTTACGGTCTATGTTTTGAGCGTTTCCAGTGTCACCAGTTTTACATTTTGATGCACCCCTGCAGGTTTACTGTGTCCCTTGGACCTTCCCATTGGCGATGAAACACAGAAATTGCATCGGAATTAAATATAAGAGACACAATGACGTCTTAAGTACAGGAAGAGTGTGTCTTTCTATTGTCTATGTTTTGAGCGTTTCCTGTGTCACCAGTTTTACATTCCTATGCACCTCTGCAGGTTTACTGTATCCATTGGACCTTCCCATTGACGATGAAAGACAGAAATTGCATCGGAATTATATATAAGAGACACCATGCCGACTTAAGTATTGGGAGACTGAATCTTCCTACTGTCTATGTTTTGGGCGTGTCCTGGGTCACCAGTTTTACATTCCGATGCACCTCTGCAGGTTTACTGTATCTCTTGGACCTTCCCATTGGCGATGAAAATCAGAAATGGCATCGGAATTAAATATAAGAGACACAATGCCGACTGAAGTACAGGAAGACTGAGTCTTCCTACTGTCTATGTTTTGATCGTTTCCTGTGTCACCAGTTTTACATTCCGATGCACCTCTGAAGGTTTACTGTATCCCTTGGACATTCACAGTGACGATGAAACACAGAAATTGCATCGGAATTAAACATAAGAGACACAATGCCGACTTAAGTACAGAAAGACTGAGTCTTCCTACTGTCTATGTTTTGAGCGTTTCCTGTGTCACCAGTTTTACATTCCAATGCACCTTTGCAGGTTTACTGTATCCGTTGGACTTTCCCGTTGACGACGAAACACAGAAATTACATCGGAATTAAGTATAAGAGACACAATGCCGACTTAGGTACAGGATGACTGAGTCTTCCTACTGTCTATGTTATGAGCATTCCCTGTGTCATCAGTTTTACATTCTGATGCACCTCTGCAGGTTTACTGTATCCCTTGGACCTTCACAGTGACGATGAAACACAGAAATTGCATCAAATTAAATATAAGAGACACAATGCCGACTTCAGTACAAGAAAACTGAGTCTTCTTACTGCCTATGATTTGACCGCTTCCTGTGTCACCAGTTTTATATTCCGATGCACCTCTGCAGGTTTACAGTATCCCTTGGACCTTCCCATTGACGACGAAACACAGAAATGGCATCGGATTTAAATATAAGAGACACAATGCCGACATAAGTACAGGAAGACTGAGTTTTCCTACTGTCTACGTTTTGATCGTTTCCTGTGTCACCAGTTTTACATTCCGATGCACCTCTGCAGTTATAATGTATCCATTGGACCTTCCCATTGACGATGAAACACAGAAATAGCATCGGAATTAAATATAAGAGTCACAATGCCGACTTAAGAACAGGAAGGCTGAGTCTTCCTACTGTCTATGTTTTGAGCATTTCATGTGTCACCAGTTTTACATTCCGATGCACCTCTGCAGGTTTACTGTATCTCTTGGATCTTCCCATTGACGATGAAACACAGAAATTGCATCGGATCTAAATACAAGAGACACAATGCCGACCTAAGTACAGAAACATTGTGTCTTCCTACTATCTATGTTTTGAGCGTTTCCTGTGTCACCAGTTTCACATTCCGATGAACCTCTGTAGGTTTACTGTATCCCTTGGACTTTCACAGTGACGATGAAACACAGATATTGCATCAGAATTAAATATAAGAGACACAATGCCGACTTCAGTACAAGAAAACTGAATCTTCTTAGGGCCTAAGTTTTGACCGCTTCCTGTGTCACCAATTTTACATTCCTATGCACATCTGCAGGTTTATTGTATCCCTTGGATCTTCCCATTGACGACGAAACACAGAAATTGCATCGGATTTAAATATAAGAGACACAATGCCGACTTAAGTACAGGAAGACTGAGTATTCCTACTGTCTATGTTTTGAGCATTTCCTGTGTAACCAGTTTTACAATCCGATGCACCTCTGCAGGTTTACTGTATCCCTTGGATCTTCCCATTGACGATGAAACACAGAAATTGCATCGGAATTAAATAGAAGAGACACAATGCCGACTTAAGTACAGGAAGGTTGAGTCTTCCTACTGCCTATGTTTTGAGCGTTTCCTGCGTCACCAATTTTACATTCCGATGCACCTCTGCAGGTTTACTGTATCCAATGGACCTTCCCATTGACGATGAAACACAGAAATAGCATCGGAGTTAAATATAAGAGACACAATGCTGACTTAAGAACAGGAAGTCTGAGTCTTCCTACTGCCTATGTTTTGAGCGTTTCCTGTGTCACCAGTTTCACATTCCTATGAACCTCTGCGGGTTTACTGTATCCCTTGGACTTTCACAGTGACGATGAAACACAGATATTGCATCGGAATTAAATATAAGAGACACAATGCCGACTTAAGTACAAGAAAACGGAGTCTTCTTAAGGTCTATGTTTTGACCGTTTCCCGTGTCACCAGTTTTACATTCCGATGCACCTCTGCAGGTTTACTGTGTTCCTAGGACCTTCCCATTGACGATGAAACACAGAAATTGCATCGGAATTAAATATAAGAGACACCATGCCGACTTAAGTATAGGGAGACTGAGTCTTCCTACTGTCTATGTTTTGGGCGTGTCCTGGGTCACCAGTTTTACATTCCGATGCACCTCTGCAGGTTTACTGTATCTCTTGGACCTTCCCATTGGCGATGAAACTCAGAAATGGCATCGGAATTAAATATAAGAGACACAATGCCGACTGAAGTACAGGAAGACTGAGTCTTCCTACTGTCTATGTTTTGAGCGTTTCCTGTGTCACCAGTTTTACATTCCGATGCACCTCTGAAGGTTTACTGTATCCCTTGGACCTTCCCATTGACAATAAAACACAGAAATAGCATCGGAATTAAATATAAGAGACACAATGCCGACTTAAGAACAAGAAGGCTGAGTCTTCCTACTGTCTATGTTTTGAGCGTTTCCTGTGTCACCAGTTTTACATTCCGATGCAGAAATGCAGGTTTACTGTATCCATTGGACCTTCCCATTGACGATGAAAGACAGAAATTGCATCGGAATTAAATATAAGAGACACCATGCCGACTTAAGTATAGGGAGACTGAATCTTCCTACTGTCTATGTTTTGGGCGTGTCCTGGGTCACCAGTTTTACATTCCGATGCACCTCTGCAGGTTTACTGTTTCTCTTGGACCTTCCCATTGGCGATGAAACTCAGAAATGGCATCGGAATTAAATATAAGAGACACAATGCCGACTGAAGTACAGGAAGACTGAGTCTTCCTACTGTCTATGTTTTGAGCGTTTCCTGTGTCACCAGTTTTACATTCCGATGCACCTCTGAAGGTTTACTGTATCCCTTGGACATTCACAGTGACGATGAAACACAGAAATTGCATCGGAATTAAATATAAGAGACACAATGGTGACTTAAGAACAGGAAGACTGAGTCTTCCTACTGTCTATGTTTTGAGCGTTTCCTGTGTCATCAGTTTTACATTCCGATGCACCTCTGCAGGTTTACTGTATCCCTTGGACCCTCACAGTGACGATGAAACACAGAAATTGCATCAAATTAAATATAAAAGATACAATGCCGACTTCAGTACAGGAAAACTGAGTCTTCTTAGGGCCTAAGCTTTGACCGCTTCCTGTGTCACCAATTTTACATTCCTATGCACCTCTGCAGGTTTACTGTATCCATTGGACCTTCCCATTGACGATGAAACACAGAAATTGCATCGGAATTAAATATAAGAGACACCATGCCGACTCAAGTATAGGGAGACTGAGTCTTCCTACTGTCTATGTTTTGGGAGTGTCCTGGGTCACCAGTTTTACATTCCGATGCACCTCTGCAGGTTTACTGTATCTCTTGGACCTTCCCATTGGCGATGAAACTCAGAAATGGCATCGGAATTAAATATAAGAGACACAATGCCGACTGAAGCACAGGAAGACTGAGTCCTCCTACTGTCTATGTTTTGAGCGTTTCCTGTGTCACCAGTTTTACATTCCGATGCACCTCTGAAGGTTTACTGTATCCCTTGGACATTCACAGTGATGATGAAACACAGAAATTGCATCGGAATTAAATATAAGAGACACAATGCCGACTTAAGTACAGGAAGACTGAGTATTCCTACTGTCTACGTTTTGATCGTTTCCTGTGTCACCAGTTTTACATTCCGATGCACCTCTGCAGTTATACTGTTTCCATTGGACCTTCCCATTGACGATGAAACACAGAAATAGCATCGGAATTAAATATAAGAGTCACAATGCCGACTTAAGAACAGGAAGGCTGAGTCTTCCTACTGTCTATGTTTTGAGCATTTCCTGTGTCACCAGTTTTACATTCCGATGCACCTCTGCAGGTTTACTGTATCCCTTGGATCTTCCCATTGACCATGAAACACAGAAATTCCATCGGAATTAAATAGAAGAGACACAATGCCGACTTAAGTCCTGGAAGATTGAGACTTCCTACTGCCTATGTTTTGAGCGTTTCCGTGCGTCACCAATTTTACATTCCGATGCACCTCTGCAGGTTTACTGTATCCATTGGACCTTCCCATTGACGATGAAACACAGAAATTGCATCGGAATTAAATATAAGAGACACAATGCCGACATAAATACAGGAAGGCTGAGTCTTCCTACTGTCTATGTTTTGAGCGTTTCCTGTTTCACCAGTTTTACATTCCGATGCACCTCTGCAGGTTTACTGTATCCCTTGGATTTTCCCATTGACGATGAAACACAGAAATTGCATCGAATCTAAATATAAGAGACACATTGCCGACCTAAGTACAGAAACATTGCGTCTTCATACTATCTATGCTTTGAGCGTTTCCTGTGTCACCAGTTTCACATTGCGATGAACCTCTGCAGGTTTACTGTATCCCTTGGACTTTCACAGTGACGATGAAACACAGATATTGCATCAGAATTAAATATAAGAGACACAATGCCGACATAAGTACAAGAAAACTGAGTCCTCTTAAGGTTTATGTTTTGAGCGTTTCCCGTGTCATCAGTTTTACATTCCGATGCACCTCTGCAGGTATACTGTTTCCCTTCGACCTTCCCATTGACGATATAACACAGAAATTGCATCGGAATTAAATATAAGAGGCACAATGCTGCCGACATATTACAGGAAGACTGAGTCTTCCTACTGTCTATGTTTTGAG
Source organism: Schistocerca nitens (assembly GCF_023898315.1). Taxonomy (NCBI): domain Eukaryota; kingdom Metazoa; phylum Arthropoda; class Insecta; order Orthoptera; family Acrididae; genus Schistocerca; species Schistocerca nitens. The sequence goes on from NC_064619.1 coordinate 767,070,211, forward strand.
CGTTTCCTGTGTCATCAGTTTTACATTCCGATGCACCTCTGCAGGTTTACTGTATCCATTCTACCTTCCCATTGACGATGAAGCACAGAAATTGCATCGGAATTAAATATAAGGGACAAAATGCCGACCTAAGTACAGAAAGACTGAGTCTTCCTACTGTCTATGCTTTGAGCGTTTCCTGTGTCACCAGTTTTACATTCCGATGCACCTCAGCAGGTTTTCTGTATCCATTGGGCCTTCACAGTGACGATGAAACACAGACATTGCATCGGAATTAAATATAAGAGACACAAATGTCGACTAAGTACAGGAAGAGTCTGTCTTTCTATTATCTATATTTTGTGCGTTTCCTGTGTCACCAGTTTTACATTCCGATGCACCTCTGCAGGTTTACTGTATCCATTGGACCTTCCCATTGTCGATGAAGCACAGAAATTGCATCGGAATTAAATATAAGAGATACAACGCCGACTTAAGTACAAGAAAACTGAGTCATCTGACAGTGTATGATTTGAGCGTTTCCTTTGTCACCAGTTTTACATTCCAAGACACCTCTGCAGGTTCACTGTATCCCTTTGACCTTCCCATTGATGATGAAACACAGAAATTGCATCGGAATTAAATATAAGAGACACAATGCCGACTTAGGTACAGGAAGACTGAGTCTTCCTACTGTCTACGTTTTGAGCATTTCCTGTGTCATCAGATTTACATTTTGATGCACCTCTACAGGTTTACTGTATCCCTTGGATCTTCACAGTGAAGATGAAACACAGAAATTGCATCGGAATTAAATATAGGAGACACAATGCCGACTTAAGTACAAGAAAACTAAGGCTTCTTACGGTCTATGATTTGAGCACTTCCTGTGTCACCAGTTTTACATTCCGATGCACCTCTGCAGCTTTACTGTATCCCTTGGACCTTCCCATTGACAATGAAACACAGAAATAATATCGGAATTAAATATAAGAGACACAATGCCGACTTAAGAACAGGAAGGCTGAGTCTTCCTACTGTCTATGTTTTGAGCGTTTCCTGTGCCACCAGTTTTACATTCCGATGCAGATCTGCAGGTTTACTGTATTCCTTGGATCTTCCCATTGACGATGAAACACAGAAATAGCATCGGAATTAAATATAAGAGACACAACGCCGACTTAAGTACAAGAAAATTGAGTCTTCTTACGGTCTATGTTTCGAGCGTCTCCAGTGTCACCAGTTTTACATTTTGATGCACCCCTGCAGGTTTACTGTGTCCCTTGGACCTTCCCATTGGCGATGAAACACAGAAATTGCATCGGAATTAAATATAAGAGACACAATGACGTCTTAAGTACAGGAAGAGTGTGTCTTTCTATTGTCTATGCTTTAAGCGTTTCCTGTGTCACCAGTTTTACATTCCTATGCACCTCTGCAGGTTTACTGTATCCATTGGACCTTCCCATTGACGATGAAACACAGAAATTGCATCGGAATTAAATATAAGAGACACCATGCCGACATAAGTATACGGAGACTGAGTCTTCCTACTGTCTATGTCTTGGGCGTGTCCTGGGTCACCAGTTTTACATTCCGATGCACCTCTGCAGGTTTACTGTATCTCTTGGACCTTCCCATTGGCGATGAAACTCAGAAATGGCATCGGTATTAAATATAAGAGACACAATGCCGACTGAAGTTCAGGAAGACTGAGTCTTCCTACTGTCTATGATTTGAGCGTTTCCTGTGTCACCAGTTTTACATTCCGATGCACCTCTGAAGGTTTACTGTAACCCTTGGACATTCACAGTGACGATGAAACACAGAAATTGCATCGGAATTAAATATAAGAGACACAATGGTGACTTAAGTACAGGAAGACTGAGTCTTCCTACTGTCTATGTTTTGAGAGTTTCCTGTGTCATCGGTTTTACATTCCGATGCACCTCTGCAGGTTTACTGTATCCCTTGGACCTTCACAGTGACGATGAAACACAGAAATTGCATCAAATTAAATATAAAAGATACAATGCCGACTTCAGTACAAGAAAACTGAGTCTTCTTAGGGCCTAAGCTTTGACCGCTTCCTGTGTCACCAATTTTACATTCCTATGCACCTCTGCAGGTTTACTGTATCCCTTGGACCTTCCCATTGACGACGAAACACAGAAATTACATCGGATTTAAATATAAGAGACACAATGCCGACTTAAGTACAGGAAGACTGAGTATTGCTACTGTCTATGTTTTGAGCATTTCCTGTGTAACCAGTTTTACAATCCGATGCACCTCTGCAGGTTACTGTATCCCTTGGATCTTCCCATTGACGATGAAACACAGAAATTGCATCGGAATTAAATAGAAGAGACACAATGCCGACTTAAGTACAGGAAGATTGAATCTTCCTACTGCCTATGTTTTGAGCGTTTCCAGTGTCACCAGTTTCACATTCCTATGAACCTCTGCAGGTTTACTGTATCCATTAGACCTTCCCATTGACGATGAAACACAGAAATGGCATCGAAATTAAATATAAGAAACACAATGCCGACTTAAGTACAGGAAAGCTCAGTCTTCTTAGGGTGTATGTTATGAGCGCTTCCTGTGTCACCAGTTTTACATTCTGATGCACCTCTGCAGGCATACTGTATCCCTTGCACCTTCCCATTGACGATGAAACACAGAAATTGCATCGGAATTACATATAAGAGACACAATGATGACTGAAGTACAGGAAGTCTGAGTTTTCCTACTGTCTATGTTTTGAGCGTTTCCTGTGTCACCAGTTTTACATTCCGATCCACCTCTGCAGGTTTACTGTATCCATTGGATCTTCCCATTGACGATGAAACACAGAAATAGCATCGGAACTAAATATAAGAGACACAATGCCGACTTAAGTACAAAAAAACGGAGTCTTCTTAAGGTCTATGTTTTGACCGTTTCCCTTGTCACCAGTTTTACATTCCGATGCACCTCTGCAGGTTTACTGTGTTCCTAGGACCTTCCCATTGACGATGAAGCTCAGAAATTGCAACGGAATTAAATATAAGAGACACAACGCCGACATAAGTACAAGGAAACTGAGTCTTCTCACGGTCTATGTTTTTAGCGTTTCCTGTGTCACCAGTTTTACATTCCGATGCACCTCTGAAGGTTTACTGTATCCATTGGACCTTCCCATTGACGATGAAACACAGAAATGGCATCGAAATTAAATGTAAGAAACACAATGCCGACTTAAGTACAGGAAAACTCAGTCTTCTTAGGGTGTATGTTATGAGCGCTTCCTGTGTCACCAGTTTTACATTCCGATGCACCTCTGCAGGCATACTGTATCCCTTGCACCTTCCCATTGACGATGAAACACAGAAATTGCATCGGAATTAAATATAAGATACACAATGCCGACTTAAGAACAGGAAGGCTGAGTCTTCCTACTGTCTATGTTTTGAGCGTTTCCTGTGTCACCAGTTTTACATTCCGATGCACCTTTGCCGGTTTACTGTATCCTTTGGATCTTCGCATTGACGATGAAACACAGAAATTGCATCGGAATTAAATATAAGAGACACAATGCCGACGTGAGTACAGGAACATTGAGTCTTCCTACTGTCTATGTTTTGAGCGTTTCCTGCGTCACACGTTTTACATTCCGATGCACCTCTGCAGGTTTACTGTATCCATTGGACCTTCCCATTGACGATGAAACACAGGAATTACATTGGAATTAAATATAAGAGACACAACGCCGTCGTAAGTACAAGAAAACTGAGTCTTCTTACTGTCTATGTTTTGAGCGTTTCCAGTGTCACCAGTTTTAAATTCTGATGCACCTCTGCAGGTTTACTGTATCCCTTGGACCCTCACAGTGACGATGAAACACAGAAATTGCATCGGAATTAAATATAAAAGACACAATGCCGACTTAAGTACAAGAAAACTGAGTCTTCTTAGGGTGTATGTTATGAGCGCTTCCTGTGTCACCAGTTTTACATTCCGATGCACCTCTGCAGGCATACTGTATCCCTTGGACCTTCCCATTGACGATGAAACACAGAAAATGCATCGGAATTAAATATAAGAGACACAATGCCGACTTAAGTACAGAAAGACTGAGTCTTCCTACTGTCTATGTTTTGAGCGTTTCCTGTGTCACCAGTTTTACATTCCGATGCACCTCTGCAGGTGTACTGTTTCCCTTCGACCTTTCCATTGGCGATGAAGCTCAGAAATTGCATCGGAATTAAATATAAGAGACACCATGCCGACTTAAGTAAAGGAAGACTGAGTCTTCCAACTGTCTATGATTTGAGCGAGTCCTGTATCACCAGTTTTACATTCCGATGCACCTCTGCAGGTTTCCTGTATCCCTTGGACCTTCACAGTGACGATGAAACACAGAAATTGCATAGAAATTAAATATAAAAGACACAATGGCGACTTAAGTACAAGAAAACTGAGTTTTCTAAGGGTCTATGTTATGAGCGCTTCCTGTGTCACCAGTTTTACATTTCGATGCACCTCTGCAGGCATACTGTATCCCATGGACCTTCACAGTGACGATGAAACACAGAAATTGCATCGGAATTAAATGTAAAAGACACAATGCCGACTTAAGTTCAAGAAAACTGAGTCTTCTTAGGGTCTATGTTATGAGCGCTTCCTGTGTCACCAGTTTTACATTCCGATGCACCTCTGCAGGTATACTGTTTCCCTTCGACCTTCCCATTGACGATGAAACACAGAAATTGCATCGGAATTAAAAATAAGAGACACAATGCAGACTTAAGGACAGGAACGCTGAGTCTTCCTACTGTCTATGTTTTGAGCATTTCCTGTGTTACCAGTTTTACATTCCGATGCACCTCTGCAGGTTTACTGTATCCCTTGGATCTTCCCAATGACGATGAAACACAGAAATTTCATCGGAATTAAATAGAAGAGACACAATGCCGACTTAAGTACTGGAAGATTGAGTCTTCCTACTGCCTATGTTTTGAGCGTTTCCGTGCGTCACCAATTTTACATTCCGATGCACCTCTGCAGGTTTACTGTATCCATTGGACCTTTCCATTGACGATGAAACACAGAAATAGCATCGGAATTAAATATAAGAGACACAATGCCGAATTAAATACAGGAGCCGGCCGCGGTGGTCTAGCGGTTCTGGCGCTGCAGTCCGGAGCCTCGGGACTGCTACGGTCGAGGGTTCGAATCCCGCCTCGGGCATGGGTGTGTGTGATGTCCTTAGGTTAGTTAGGTTTAAGTAGTTCTAAGTTCTAGGGGACTTATGACCTAAGATGTTGAGTCCCATAGTGCTCAGAGCCATTTGAAGCATTTTTTAAATACAGGAAGGCTGAGTCTTCCTACTTTTTATGTTTTGAGCGGTTCCTGTTTCACCAGTTTTACATTCCGATGCACCTCTGCAGGTTTACTGTATCCCTTGGATTTTCCCATTGACGATGAAACACAGAAATTGCATCGGATCTAAATATAAGAGACACAATGCCGACCTAAGTACAGAAACATTGAGTCTTCCTACTGTCTATGTTTTGAGCGTTTCCTGTGTCACCTGTTTTACATTCCGATGCACCTCTGCAGGTATACTGTTTCCCTTTGACCTTCCCATTGACGATGAAGCTCAGAAATTGCATCGGAATAAAATATAAGAGACACCATGCCGACTTAAGTAAAGGAAGACTGAGTCTTCCTACTGTCTATGATTTGAGCGAGTCCTGTATCACCAGTTTTACATTCCGATGCACCTCTGCAGGTTTCCTGTATCCCTTGGACCTTCACAGTGACGATGAAACACAGAAATTACATCGGAATTAAATATAAAAGACACAATGGCGACTTAAGTACAAGAAAACTGAGTTTTCTAAGGGTCTATGTTATGAGCGCTTCCTGTGTCACCAGTTTTACATTCCGATGCACCTCTGCAGGTATACTGTATCCCTTGGACCTTCACAGTGACGATGAAACACAGAAATTGCATCGGAATTAAATATAAAAGACACAATGCCGACTTAAGTACAAGAAAACTGAGTCTTCTTAGGGTCTATGTTATGAGCGCTTCCTGTGTCACCGGTTTTACATTCCGATGCACCTCTGCAGGTATACTGTTTCCCTTCGACCTTCCCATTGACGATGAAACACAGAAATTGCATAGGAATTAAAAATAGGAGACACAATGCCGACTTAGGTACAGGAAGGCTGAGTCTTCCTACTGTCTATGTTTTGAGCGTTTCCTGTGTCACCAGTTTTACATTCCGATGCACCTCTGCAGGTTTACTGTATCCCTTGGATCTTCCCATTGATGATGAAACACAGAAATTGCATCGGAATTAAATATAAGAGACACAACGCCGACTTAAGTACAAGAAAACCTAGTCTTCTTACTGTCTATGTTTTAAGAGTATCCAGTGTCACCAGTTTTACATTTTGATGCACCCCTGCAGGTTTACTGTGTCCCTTGGACCTTCCCATTGGCGATGAAACACAGAAATTGCATCGGAATTAAATATAATAGACACAATGACGTCCTAAGTACAGGAAGAGTGTGTCTTTCTATTGTCTATGTTTTGAGCGTTTCCTGTGTCACCAGTTTTACATTCCGATGCACCTCTGCACGTTTACTGTATCCATTGGACCTTCCCATTGACGATGAAACACAGAAATTGAATCGGAATTAAATAGAAGAGACACAATGCCGACTTAAGTACAGGAAGATTGAGTCTTCCTACTGTCTATGTTTTGAGCGTTTCCTGTGTCACCAGTTTCTCATTCCTATGAACCTCTGCAGGTTTACTGTATCCCTTGGATTTTCACAGTGACGATGAAACACTGATATTGCATCGGAATTAAATATAAGAGACACAATGCCGACTTAAGTACAAGAAAACGGAGTCTTCTTAAGGTCTATGTTTTGACCGTTTCCCGTGTCAACAGTTTTACATTCCGATGCACCTCTGCAGGTTTACTGTGTTCCTAGGACCTTCCCATTGACGATGAAGCTCAGAAATTGCAACGGAATTAAATATAAGAGACACAACGCCGACATAAGTACAAGGAAACTGAATCTTCTCACGGTCTATGTTTTTAGCGTTTCCTGTGTCACCAGTTTTACATTCCGATGCACCTCTGCAGGTTTACTGTATCCATTGGACCTTCCCATTGACGATGAAACACAGAAATTGAATCGAAATTAAATATAAGAAACACAATGCCGACTTAAGTACAGGAAAACTCAGTCTTCTTAGGGTGCATGTTATGAGCGCTTCCTGTGTCAACAGTTTTACATTCCGATGCACCTCTGCAGGGTTACTGTATCCCTTGGACCTTCCCATTGACGATGAAACACATAAATTGCATCGGATTAAATATAAGAGACACAATGATGACTTAAGTAGAGGAAGGATGAGTCTTCCTACTGTCTATGCTTTGAGCATTTCCTGTGTAACCAGTTTTACATTCCAATGCACCGCTGCAGGTTTACTGTATCCCATGGATCTTCCCATTGACGATGAAACACAGAAAATGCATCGGAATTAAATATAAGAGACAAAAGGACGACTTAAGTGCAGGAAGATAGAGTCTTCCTACGGTCTATGATTTGAGCATTTCCTGCGTCACCAATTTTACATTCCGATGCACCTCTGCAGGTTTACTGTATCCATTGGATCTTCCCATTGAAGATGAAACACAGAAATAGCATCGGAAATAATATAAGAGACACAATGCCAACTTAAGAACAGGAAGGCTGAGTCTTCCTACTGTCTATGTTTTGAGCGTTTCCTGTGTCACCAGTTTTACATTCCGATGCACCTTTGCAGGTTTACTGTATCCTTTGGATCTTCGCATTGACGATGAAACACAGAAATTGCATCTGAATTAAATGTAAGAGACACAATGCCGACGTAAGTACAGGAACATTGAGTCTTCCTACTGTCTATGTTTTGAGCGTTTCCTGCGTCACACGTTTTACATTCCGATGCACCTCTGCAGGTTAACTGTATCCATTGGACCTTCCCATTGACGATGAAACACAGGAATTACATTGGAATTAAATATAAGAGACACAACGCCGATATAAGTACAAGAAAACTGAGTCTTCTTACGGTCTATGTTTTGAGCGTTTCCAGTGTCACCAGTTTTAAATTCTGATGCACCTCTGCAGGTTTACTGTCTCCCTTGGACCTTCCCATTGACGATGAAAAACAGAAATTGCATCGGATTTAAATATAAGAGACACAATGACGTCATAAGTACAGGAAGACTAAGTCCTCCTAATGTCTATGTTTTGAGCGTTTCCTGTGTCACCAGTTTTACATTCCGATGCACCTCTGCATGTTTACTGTATCCCTTGGACCTTCACAATGACGATGAAACACAGAACTTGCATCGGAATTAAATATAAGAGACACAATGCTGCCGACATATTACAGGACGACTGAGTCTTCCTACTGTCTATGCTTTGAGCGTTTCCTGTGTCACCAGTTTTACATTCCGATGCACCTCTGCAGGTTTTCTGTATCCATTGGACCTTCACAGTGACGTTGAAACACAGACATTGCATCGGAATTAAATATAAGAGACACAATGTCGACTTAAGTACAGGAAGAGTGTGTCTTTCTACTGTCTATATTTTGTGCGTTTCCTGTGTCACCAGTTTTACATTCCGATGCACCTATGCAGGTTTACTGTATCCATTGGACCTTCCCATTGACGATGAAACACAGAAATTGCATCGGAATTAAATATAAGAGATACAACGCCGACTTAAGTACAAGAAAACTGAGTCATCTTACGGTGTATGATTTGAGCGTTACCTTTGTCACCAGTTTTACATTCCAAGACACCTCTGCAGGTTCACTGTATCCCTTGGACCTTCCCATTGACGATGAAACACAGAAATTGCATCGGAATTAAACATAAAAGACACAATGGCGACTTAAGTACAAGAGAACTGAGTTTTCTAAGGGTCTATGTTATGAGCGCTTCCTGTGTCACCAGTTTTACATTCCGATGCACCTCTGCAGGTATACTGTATCCCTTGGACCTTCACAGTGACGATGAAACACAGAAATTGCATCGGAATTAAAAATAAAAGACACAATGCCGACTTAAGTACAAGAAAACTGAGTCTTCTTAGGGTCTATGTTATGAGCGCTTCCTGTGTCACCGGTTTTACATTCCGATGCACCTCTGCAGGTATACTGTTTCCCTTCGACCTTCCCATTGACGATGAAACACAGAAATTGCATAGGAATTAAAAATAGGAGACACAATGCCGACTTAGGTACAGGAAGACTGAGTCTTCCTACTGTCTACGTTTCGAGCATTTCCTGTGTCATCAGATTTACATTTTGATGCACCTCTACAGGTTTACTGTATCCCTTGGATCTTCACTGTGACGATGAAACACAGAAATTGCATCGGAATTAAATATAGGAGACACAATGACGACTTAAGTACAAGAAAACTAAGTCTTCTTACGGTCTATGATTTGAGCACTTCCTGTGTCACCAGTTTTACATTCCGATGCACCTGTGCAGCTTTACTGTATCCCTTGGACCTTCCCATTGACGATGAAACACAGAAATAGCATCGGAATTAAATATAAGAGACACAATGCCGACTTAAGAACAGGGAGGCTGAGTCTTCCTACTGTCTATGTTTTGAGCGTTTCCTGTGTCACCAGTTTTACATTCCGATGCACCTCTGCAGGTTTACTGTATCCCTTGGATCTTCCCATTGACGATGAAACACAGAAATTGCATCGGAATTAAATATAAGAGACACAACGCCGACTTAAGTACAAGAAAACCTAGTCTTCTTACTGTCTATGTTTTAAGAGTATCCAGTGTCACCAGTTTTACATTTTGATGCACCCCTGCAGGTTTACTGTGTCCCTTGGACCTTCCCATTGGCGATGAAACACAGAAATTGCATCGGAATTAAATATAATAGACACAATGACGTCCTAAGTACAGGAAGAGTGTGTCTTTCTATTGTCTATGTTTTGAGCGTTTCCTGTGTCACCAGTTTTACATTCCGATGCACCTCTGCAGGTTTACTGTATCCATTGGACCTTCCCATTGACGATGAAACACAGAAATTGAATCGGAATTAAATAGAAGAGACACAATGCCGACTTAAGTACAGGAAGATTGAGTCTTCATACTGTCTATGTTTTGAGCGTTTCCTGTGTCACCAGTTTCTCATTCCTATGAACCTCTGCAGGTTTACTGTATCCCTTGGACTTTCACAGTGACGATGAAACACTGATATTGCATCGGAATTAAATATAAGAGACACAATGCCGACTTAAGTACAAGAAAACGGAGTCTTCTTAAGGTCTATGTTTTGACCGTTTCCCGTGTCACCAGTTTTACATTCCGATGCACCTCTGCAGGTTTACTGTGTTCCTAGGACCTTCCCATTGACGATGAAGCTCAGAAATTGCAACGGAATTAAATATAAGAGACACAACGCCGACATAAGTACAAGGAAACTGAATCTTCTCACGGTCTATGTTTTTAGCGTTTCCTGTGTCACCAGTTTTACATTCCGATGCACCTCTGCAGGTTTACTGTATCCATTGGACCTTCCCATTGACGATGAAACACAGAAATTGAATCGAAATTAAATATAAGAAACACAATGCCGACTTAAGTACAGGAAAACTCAGTCTTCTTAGGGTGTATGTTATGAGCGCTTCCTGTGTCAACAGTTTTACATTCCGATGCACCGCTGCAGGTTACTGTATCCCTTGGACCTTCCCATTGACGATGAAACACATAAATTGCATCGGATTAAATATAAGAGACACAATGATGACTTAAGTAGAGGAAGGATGAGTCTTCCTACTGTCTATGCTTTGAGCATTTCCTGTGTAACCAGTTTTACATTCCAATGCACCGCTGCAGGTTTACTGTATCCCATGGATCTTCCCATTGACGATGAAACACAGAAAATGCATCGGAATTAAATATAAGAGACAAAAGGCCGACTTAAGTGCAGGAAGATAGAGTCTTCCTACGGTCTATGATTAGAGCATTTCCTGCGTCACCAATTTTACATTCCGATGCACCTCTGCAGGTTTACTGTATCCATTGGATCTTCCCATTGAAGATGAAACACAGAAATAGCATCGGAAATAATATAAGAGACACAATGCCAACTTAAGAACAGGAAGGCTGAGTCTTCCTACTGTCTATGTTTTGAGCGTTTCCTGTGTCACCAGTTTTACATTCCGATGCACCTTTGCAGGTTTACTGTATCCTTTGGATCTTCGCATTGACGATGAAACACAGAAATTGCATCTGAATTAAATGTAAGAGACACAATGCCGACGTAAGTACAGGAACATTGAGTCTTCCTACTGTCTATGTTTTGAGCGTTTCCTGCGTCACACGTTTTACATTCCGATTCACCTCTGCAGGTTAACTGTATCCATTGGACCTTCCCATTGACAATGAAACACAGGAATTACATTGGAATTAAATATAAGAGACACAACGCCGATATAAGTACAAGAAAACTGAGTCTTCTTACGGTCTATGTTTTGAGCGTTTCCAGTGTCACCAGTTTTAAATTCTGATGCACCTCTGCAGGTTTACTGTCTCCCTTGGACCTTCCCATTGACGATGAAAAACAGAAATTGCATCGGATTTAAATATAAGAGACACAATGACGTCATAAGTACAGGAAGACTAAGTCCTCCTAATGTCTATGTTTTGAGCGTTTCCTGTGTCACCAGTTTTACATTCCGATGCACCTCTGCATGTTTACTGTATCCCTTGGACCTTCACAATGACGATGAAACACAGAACTTGCATCGGAATTAAATATAAGACACACAATGCTGCCGACATATTACAGGACGACTGAGTCTTCCTACTGTCTATGCTTTGAGCGTTTCCTGTGTCACCAGTTTTACATTCCGATGCACCTCTGCAGGTTTTCTGTATCCATTGGACCTTCCCATTGACGATGAAACACAGAAATTGCATCGGAATTAAATATAAGAGATACAACGCCGACTTAAGTACAAGAAAACTGAGTCATCTTACGGTGTATGATTTGAGCGTTTCCTTTGTCACCAGTTTTACATTCCAAGACACCTCTGCAGGTTCACTGTATCCCTTGGACCTTCCCATTGACGATGAAACACAGAAATTGCATCGGAATTAAATATAAGAGACACAATGCCGACTTAGGTACAGGAAAACTGAGTCTTCCTACTGTCTACGTTTTGAGCATTTCCTGTGTCATCAGATTTACATTTTGATGCACCTCTACAGGTTTACTGTATCCCTTCGATCTTCACAGTGACGATGAAACACAGAAATTGCATCGGAATTAAATATAGGAGACACAATGCCGACTTAAGTACAAGAAAACTAAGTCTTCTTACGGTCTATGATTTGAGCACTTCCTGTGTCACTAGTTTTACATTCCCATGCACCTCTGCAGCTTTACTGTATCCCTTGGACCTTCCCACTGACGATGAAACACAGAAATAGCATCGGAATAAAATATAAGAGACACAATGCCGACTTAAGAACAAGAAGGCTGAGTCTTCCTACTGTCTATGTTTTGAGCGTTTCCCGTGTCACCAGTTTTACATTCTAGATGCACCTCTGCTGGTTTACTGTATCCCTTGGATCTTCCCATTGACGATGAAACACAGAAATAGCATCGGAATTAAATATAAGAGACACAACGCCGACTTAAGTACAAGAAAACTGAGTCTTCTTACGGTCTATGTTTTGAGCGTTTCCAGTGTCACCAGTTTTACATTTTGATGCAACCCTGCAGGTTTACTGTGTCCCTTGGACCTTCCCATTGACGATGAAACACAGAAATTGCATCGGAATTAAATATAAGAGACACAATGACTTCTTAAGTACAGGAAGAGTGTGTCTTTCTAGTGTCTATGTTTTGAGCGTTTCCTGTGTCAGCAGTTTTATATTCCGATGCACCTCTGCAGGTTTACTGTATCCATTGGACCTTCCCATTGGCGATGAAACACAGATATTGCATAGGAATTAAATATAAGTGACACCATGCCGACTTAAGTATAGGGAGACGGAGTCTTCCTACTGTCTATGTTTTGAGCGTGTCCTGGGTCACCAGTTTTACATTCCGATGCACCTCTGCAGGTTTAGTGTATTCCTTGGACATTCCCATTGGCGTGAAACTCAGAAATGGCATCGGAATTAAATATAAGAGACACAATGCCGATTGATGTACAGGAAGACTGAGTCTTCCTACTGTCTATCTTTTGAGCGTTTCCTGTGTCACCAGTTTTACATTCCGATGCACCTCTGAAGGTTTACTGTATCCCTTGGACATTCACAGTGACGATGAAACACAGAAATTGCATCGGAATTAAATATAAGAGACACAATGGTGACTTAAGTACAGGAAGACTGAGTCTTCCTACTGTCTATGTTTTGAGCGTTTCTTGTGTCATCGGTTTTACATTCCGATGCACCTCCGCAGGTTTACTGTATCTCTTGGACCTTCACAGTGACGATGAAACACAGAAATTGCATCAAATTAAATATAAAAGATACAATGCCGACTTCAGTACAAGAAAACTGAGTCTTCTTAGGGCCTAAGTTTTGACCGCTTCCTGTGTCACCAATTTTACATTCCTATGCACCTCTGCAGGTTTACTGTATCCCTTGGACCTTCCCATTGACGACGAAACACAGAAATTGCATCGGATTTAAATATAAGAGACACAATGCCGACTTAAGTACAGGAAGACTGAGTATTCCTACTGTCTATGTTTTGAGCATTTCCTGTGTCACCAGTTTTACATTCCGATGCACATCTGCAGGTTTACTGTATCCCTTGGATCTTCCCATTGACGATGAAACACAGAAATTGCAACGGAATTAAATAGAAGGGACACAATGCCGACTTAAGTACAGGAAGATTGAGTCTTCCTACTGCCTATGTTTTGAGCGTTTCCTGCCTCACCAATTTTACATTCCGATGCACCTCTGCAGGTTTACTGTATCCAATGGACCTTCCCATTGACGATGAAACACAGAAATAGCATCGGATTAAATATAAGAGACACAATGCTGACTTAAGAACAGGAAGGCTGAGTCTTACTACTGTCTATGCTTTGAGCGTTTCCTGTGTCACCAGTTTCACATTCCTATGAACCTCTGCAGGTTTACTGTATCCCTTGGACTTTCACAGTGACGATGAAACACAGATATTGCATCGGAATTAAATATAAGAGACACAATGCCGACTTAAGTACAAGAAAACGGAGTCTTCTTAAGGTCTATGTTTTGACCGTTTCCCGTGTCACCAGTTTTACATTCCGATGCACCTCTGCAGGATTACTGTGTTCGTAGGACCTTCCCATTGACGATGAAGCTCAGAAATTGCAACGGAATTAAATATAAGAGACACAACGCCGACATAAGTACAAGGAAACTGAGTCTTCTCACGGTCTATGTTTTTAGCGTTTCCTCTGTCACCAGTTTTACATTACGATGCACCTCTGCACGTTTACTGTATCCATTGGACCTGCCCCTTGACGATGAAACACAGAAATAGGATCGGAATTAAATATAAGAGACACAATGCTGACTTAAAAACAGGAAGGCTGAGTCTTCCTACTGTCTATGTTTTGAGCGTTTCCTGTGTCACCAGTTTCACATTCCGATGAACCTCTGCAGGTTTACTGTATCCCTTGGAATTTCACAGTGACGATGAAACAAAGATATTGCATCGGAATTAAATATAAGAGACACAATGCCGACTTAAGTACAGGAAGACTGAGTATTCCTACTGTCTACGTTTTGATCGTTTCCTGTGTCACCAGTTTTACATTCCGATGCACCTCTGCAGTTATACTGTTTCCATTGGACCTTCCCATTGACGATGAAACACAGAAATAGCATCGGAATTAAATATAAGAGTCACAATGCCGACTTAAGAACAGGAAGGCTGAGTCTTCTCACGGTCTATGCTTTTAGCGTTTCCTGTGTCACCAGTTTTACATTCCGATGCACCGCTGCCGGTTTACTGTATCCTTTGGATCTTCGCATTGACGATGAAACACAGAAATTGCATCGGAATTAAATATAAGAGACACAATGCCGACGTGAGTACAGGAACATTGAGTCTTCCTACTGTCTATGTTTTGAGCGTTTCCTGCGTCACACGTTTTACATTCCGATGCACCTCTGCAGGTTTACTGTATCCATTGGACCTTCCCATTGACGATGAAACACAGGAATTACATTGGAATTAAATATAAGAGACACAACGCCGTCGTAAGTACAAGAAAACTGAGTCTTCTTACGGTCTATGTTTTGAGCGTTTCCAGTGTCACCAGTTTTAAATTCTGATGCACCTCTGCAGGTTTACTGTCTCCCTTGGACCTTCCCATTGGCGATGAAACACAGAAATTGCATCGGAATTAAATATAAGAGACACAATGGCGTCATAAGTACAGCAAGACTTAGTCTTCCTACTGTCTATGATTTGAGCGTTTCCTGTGTCACCAGTTTTACATTCCGATGCACCTCTGCATGTTTACTGTATCCCTTGGACCTACACAGTGACGATGAAACACAGAAATTGCATCGGAATTAAATATAAGAGACACAATGCGACTTAAGTACAGGAAGACTGAGTCTTCCTACTGTCTATCCTTTGAGCGTCTCCTGTGTCACCAGTTTTACATTCCGGTGCACCTCTGCAGGTACACTGTTTCCTTTCGACTTTCCGATTGACGATGAAACACAGAAATTGCTTCGGTATTAAATAGAAGAGACACAATGTCGTCTTAAGTACAGGAAGAGTGTGTCTTTCCATTGTCTATGATTTGAGCGTTTCCTGTGTCACCAGTTTTACATTCCGATGCACCTCTGCTGGTTTACTGTATCCATTGGACCTTCCATTGACGATGAAACACAGAAATTGCATCGGAATTAAATATAAAAGACACAACGCCGACTTAAGTACAGGAAAACTGAGTCTTCTTACGGTCTATGTTTTGAGCATTTTCTGTGTCACCAGTTTTACATTCCGATGCACCTCTGCAGGTTTACTGTGTTGCTAGGACCTTCCCATTGACTATGAAGCGAAGAAATTGTATCGGAATTAAAAATAAGAGACACAACGCCGACATAAGTACAAGGAAACTGAGTCTTCTCACGGTCTATGTTTTTAGCGTTTCCTGTGTCACCAGTTTTACATTCCGATGCACCTCTGCAGGTTTGCTGTATCCATTGGACCTTCCCATTGACGATGAAACACAGAAATTACATCGAAATTAAATATAAGAGACACAATGCCGACTTAAGTACAGGAAGACTGAGTCTGCCTACTGTGTATGTTTTGTGCGTTTCCTGTGTCACCAGTTTTACATTCCGATGCACCTCTGCAGGTTTACTGTATCCCTTGGACCTTCACAGTGACGGTGAAACACAGAAATTGCATCGGAATCAAATATAAGAGACACAATGATGACTGAAGTACAGGAAGACTGAGTCTTCCTACTGTCTATGTTTTGAGCGTTTCCTGTGTCACCAGTTTTACATTCCGATGCACCTCTGCAGGTTTAATGTATCCGTCGGACCTTCACAGTGACGATGAAACACAGAAATTGCATCGGAATTAAATATAAGAGACACAATGCCGACTTAAGTACAGAATGACTGTGTCTTCCTACTGTCTAGGTTTTGAGCGTTTCCTGTGTCACCAGTTTTACATTCCGACGCACCTCTGCAGGTTTACTGTATCCCTTGGACCTTCCCATTGACATTGAAACACAGAAATTACATCGGAATTAAATAAAACAGACACAATGCCGACTTAAGAACAGGAAGGATGAGTCTTCCTACTGTCTATGTTTTGAGCATTTCCTGTGTCACCAATTTTACATTCCGATGCACCGCTGCAGGTTTACTGTATCCCTTGGATCTTCCCATTGACGATGAAACACAGAAATTGCATCGGAATTAATTATAAGAGATACAATGCCGACTTAAGTACAGGAAGATAGAGTCTTCCTACGGTCTATGATTTGAGCGTTTCCTGCGTCACCAATTATGCATTCCGATGCATCTCTGCAGGTTTACTGTATCCATTAGACATTCCCATTGAAGATGAAACACAGAAATAGCATCGGAATTAAATATAAGAGACACAATGCCGACTTAAGAACTGGAAGGCTGAGTCTTCCTACTGTCTATGTTTTGAGCGTTTCCTGTGTCACCAGTTTTACATTCCGATGCACCTTTGCAGGTTTACTGTATCCCTTGGATCTTCGCATTGACGATGAAACACAGAAATTGCATCGGAATTAAATATAAGAGACACAATGCCGACGTAAGTACAGGAACATTGAGTCTTCCTACTGTCTATGTTTTGAGCGTTTCCTGCGTCACACGTTTTACATTCCGATGCAACTCTGCAGGTTTACTGTATCCATTGGACCTTCCCATTGACGATGAAGCTCAGAAATTGCATCGGAAATAAATATAAGAGACACATCACCGACTTAAGTACAAGAAAACTAAGTCTTCTTACGGTCTATGATTTGAGCGTTTCCTGTGTCACCAGTTTAACATTCCGATGCACCTCTGCAGGTTTACTGTATCCATAGGACCTTCCCATTGACGATGAAACACTGAAATGGCATCGGAATTAAATATAAGAGACACCATGCCGACATAAGTATAGGGAGACTGAGTCTTCCTACTGCCTATCTTTTGAGCGTGTCCTGGGTCACCAGTTTCACATTCCGATGCACCTCTGAAGGTTAACTGTATCCCTTGGACATTCACAGTGACGATGAAACACAGAAATTGCATCGGAATTAAATATAAGAGACACAACGCCGTCTTAAGTACAAGAAAACTGAGTCATCTTACGGAGTATGATTTGAGCGTCTACTTTGTCACCAGTTTTACATTCCAAAGCACTTCTGCAGGTTCACTGGATCCCTTGGACCTTCCCATTGACGATGAAACACAGAAATTCCATCGGAATTAAATATAAGAGACACAATGCCGACTTAGGTACAGGAAGACTGAGTCTTCCTTCTGTCTACGTTTTGAGCATTTCCTGTGTCATCAGTTTTACATTTTGATGCACCTCTGCAGGTTTACTGTATCCCTTGGATCTTCACAGTGACGATGAAACACAGAAATTGCATCGGAATTAAATATAAGAGACACAATGACGACTTAAGTACAAGAAAACTGAGTCTTCTTAGGGTCTATGTTATGAGCGCTTCATGTGTCACCAGTTTTACATTCCGATGCACCTCAGCAGGCATACTGTATCCCTTGGACCTTCCCATTGACGATGAAACACAAAAATTGCATTGGAATTAAATATAAGAGACACAATGCCTACTTAAGTACAGAAAGACTGAGTCTTCCTACTGTCTATGTTTTGAGCGTTTCCTGTGTCACCAGTTTTAAATTCCAATGCACCTCTGCAGGATTACTGTATCCCTTGGACCTTCTCAGTGACGATGAAACACAGAAATTGCATCAAATAAAATATAAGAGATACAATGCCGACTTCAGAACAAGAAAACTGAGTCTTCTTAGGGCCTAAATTTTGACTGCTTCCTGTGTCACCAATTTTACATTCCTACGCACCTCTGCAAGTTTACTGTATCCCTTGGATTTCACAGTGACGATGAAACACAGAAATTGCATCGGAATTAAATATAAGAGACACAATGACGACTTAAGTACAAGAAAACTTAGTCTTCTTAGGGTCTATGTTATGAGCGCTTCCTGTGTCACCAGTTTTACATTCCAATGGACTTCTGCAGGTTCACTGTATCCCTTGGACCTTCCCATTGACGATGAAACACAGAAATTCCAGCGGAATTAAATATAAGAGACACAATGCCGACTTAGGTACAGGTAGACTGAGTCTTCCTTCTGTCTACGTTTTGAGCATTTCCTGTGTCATCAGTTTAACATTTTGATGCACCTCTGCAGGTTTACTGTATCCCTTGGATCTTCACAGTGACGATGAAACACAGAAATTGCATCGGAATTAAATATAAGAGACACAATGACGACTTAAGTACAAGAAAACTGAGTCTTCTTAGGGTCTATGTTATGAGCGCTTCCTGTGTCACCGGTTTTACATTCCGATGCACCTCAGCAGGCATACTGTATCCCTTGGACCTTCCCATTGACGATGAAACACAGAAATTGCATTGGAATTAAATATAAGAGACACAATGCCTACTTAAGTACAGAAAGACTGAGTCTTCCAACTTTCTATGTTTTGATCGTTTCCTGTGTCACCAGTTTTACATTCCGATGCACCTCTGCTGGTTTACTATATCCCTTGGATCTTCCCATTGACGATGAAACACAGATATTGCATCGGAATTAAATAGAAGAGACATAATGCCGACTTAAGTACAGAAAAACTGAGTCTTCTTAAGGTCTATGTTTTGAGCGTTCCCCGTGTCACCAGTTTCACATTCCGATGCACCTCTGGAGGTTTACTGTGTTCCTAGTTCCTTCCCATTGACGATGAAGCTCAGAAATTGCATCGGAATTAAATATAAGGGACACAACGCCGACATAAGTACAAGGAAACGGAGTCTTCTCACGGTCTATGTTTTTAGTGTTTCCTGTGTCACCAGTTTTACATTCCGATGCACCTCTGCAGGTTTACTGTATCCATTGGACCTTAACATTGACGATGAAACACAGAAATTGCATCGAAATTAAATATAAGAGACACAATGCCTACTTAAGTACAGGAAGACTGAGTCTTCCTACTGTCTATGTTTTGAGCGTGTCATGTGTCACCAGTTTTACGTTCCGATGCACCTCTGCAGGTTTACTGTATCCTTGGACCTTCCCATTGGCGATGAAACACATAACTCGCATCGGAATTAAATATAAGAGACACAATGCCGACTGAAGTACAGGAAGACTGAGTCTTCCTACTGTCTATGTTTTGTGCGTTTCCTGTGTCACCAGTTTTACATTCCGATGCACCTCTGCAGGTTTACTGTATCCCTTGGACCTTCACAGTGACGATGAAACACAGAAATTGCAAAGGAATTAAATATAAGAGACACAATGATGACTGAAGTACAGGAAGATTGAGTCTTCCTACTCTCTATGTTTTGAGCGTTTCCTGTGTCACCAGTTTTACATTCCGATGCACCTCTGCAGGTTTACTGTATCCATAGGACCTTCCCATTGACGATGAAACACAGAAATGGCATCGGAATTAAATATAAGAGACACCATGCCGACATAAGTATAGGGAGACTGAGTCTTCCTACTGTCTATCTTTTGAGCGTGTCCTGGGTCACCAGTTTCACATTCCGATGCACCTCTGAAGGTTAACTGTATCCCTTGGACATTCACAGTGACGATGAAACACAGAAATTGCATCGGAATTAAATATAAGAGACACAACGCCGTCTTAAGTACAAGAAAACTGAGTCATCTTACGGTGTATGATTTGAGCGTCTACTTTGTCACCAGTTTTACATTCCAATGCACTTCTGCAGGTTCACTGTATCCCTTGGACCTTCCCATTGACGTTGAAACACAGAAATTCCATCGGAATTAAATATAAGAGACACAATGCCGACTTAGGTACAGGAAGACTGAGTCTTCCTTCTGTCTACGTTTTGAGCATTTCCTGTGTCATCAGTTTTACATTTTGATGCACCTCTGCAGGTTTACTGTATCCCTTGGATCTTCACAGTGACAATAAACACAGAAATTGCATCGGAATTAAATATAAGAGACACAATGACGACTTAAGTACAAGAAAACTGAGTCTTCTTAGGGTCTATGTTATGAGCGCTTCATGTGTCACCAGTTTTACATTCCGATGTACCTCAGCAGGCATACTGTATCCCTTGGACCTTCCCATTGACGATGAAACACAAAAATTGCATTGGAATTAAATATAAGAGACACAATGCCTACTTAAGTACAGAAAGACTGAGTCTTCCTACTGTCTATGTTTTGAGCGTTTCCTGTGTCACCAGTTTTAAATTCCAATGCACCTCTGCAGGTTTACTGTATCCCTTGGACCTTCTCAGTGACGATGAAACACAGAAATTGCATCAAATAAAATATAAGAGATACAATGCCGACTTCAGAACAAGAAAACTGAGTCTTCTTAGGGCCTAAGTTTTGACTGCTTCCTGTGTCACCAATTTTACATTCCTACGCACCTCTGCAAGTTTACTGTATCCCTTGGATTTCACAGTGACGATGAAACACAGAAATTGCATCGGAATTAAATATAAGAGACACAATGACGACTTAAGTACAAGAAAACTTAGTCTTCTTAGGGTCTATGTTATGAGCGCTTCCTGTGTCACCAGTTTTACATTCCAATGCACTTCTGCAGGTTCACTGTATCCCTTGGACCTTCCCATTGACGATGAAACACAGAAATTCCAGCGGAATTAAATATAAGAGACACAATGCCGACTTAGGTACAGGTAGACTGAGTCTTCCTTCTGTCTACGTTTTGAGCATTTCCTGTGTCATCAGTTTTACATTTTGATGCACCTCTGCAGGTTTACTGTATCCCTTGGATCTTCACAGTGACGATGAAACACAGAAATTGCATCGGAATTAAATATAAGAGACACAATGACGACTTAAGTACAAGAAAACTGAGTCTTCTTAGGGTCTATGTTATGAGCGCTTCCTGTGTCACCGGTTTTACATTCCGATGCACCTCAGCAGGCATACTGTATCCCTTGGACCTTCCCATTGACGATCAAACACAGAAATTGCATTGGAATTAAATATAAGAGACACAATGCCTACTTAAGTACAGAAAGACTGAGTCTTCCAACTTTCTATGTTTTGATCGTTTCCTGTGTCACCAGTTTTACATTCCGATGCACCTCTGCTGGTTTACTATATCCCTTTGATCTTCCCATTGACGATGAAACACAGATATTGCATCGGAATTAAATAGAAGAGACATAATGCCGACTTAAGTACAGAAAAACTGAGTCTTCTTAAGGTCTATGTTTTGAGCGTTCCCCGTGTCACCAGTTTCACATTCCGATGCACCTCTGGAGGTTTACTGTGTTCCTAGTTCCTTCCCATTGACGATGAAGCTCAGAAATTGCATCGGAATTAAATATAAGGGACACAACGCCGACATAAGTACAAGGAAACGGAGTCTTCTCACGGTCTATGTTTTTAGTGTTTCCTGTGTCACCAGTTTTACGTTCCGATGCACCTCTGCAGGTTTACTGTATCCCTTGGACCTTCACAGTGACGATGAAACACATAAATTGCATCGGAATTAAATATAAGAGACACAATGCCGACTGAAGTACAGGAAGACTGAGTCTTCCTACTGTCTATGTTTTGTGCGTTTCCTGTGTCACCAGTTTTACGTTCCGATGCACCTCTGCAGGTTTACTGTATCCTTGGACCTTCCCATTGGCGATGAAACACATAACTCGCATCGGAATTAAATATAAGAGACACAATGCCGACTGAAGTACAGGAAGACTGAGTCTTCCTACTGTCTATGTTTTGTGCGTTTCCTGTGTCACCAGTTTTACATTCCGATGCACCTCTGCAGGTTTACTGTATCCCTTGGACCTTCACAGTGACGATGAAACACAGAAATTGCAAAGGAATTAAATATAAGAGACACAATGATGACTGAAGTACAGGAAGATTGAGTCTTCCTACTCTCTATGTTTTGAGCGTTTCCTGTGTCACCAGTTTTACATTCCGATGCACCTCTGCAGGTTTAATGTATCCCTCGGACCTTCACAGTGACGATGAAACACATAAATTGCATCGGAATTAAATATAAAAGACATAATGCCGACATAAGTACAAGAAAACTCAGTCTTCTTAGGGTGTATGTTATGAGCGCTTCCTGTGTCACCAGTTTTACATTCCGATGCACCTCTGCAGGGTTACTGTATCCAATGGACCTTCCCATTGACGATGAAACACAGAAATAGCATCGGAATTAAATATAAGAGACACAATGCCGACTTAAGTACAGGAAGGATGAGTCTTCCTACTGTCTATGTTTTGAGCATTTCCTGTGTCACCAGTTTTACATTCCGATGCACCGCTGCAGGTTTACTGTATCCCTTGGATCTTCCCATTGACGATGAAACACAGAAATTGCATCGGAATTAAATATAAGAGACACAATGCCGACGTAAGTACAGGAAGATAGTGTCTTCCTACGGTCTATGATTTGAGCGTTTCCTGCGTCACCAATTTTACATTACGATGCACCTCTGCAGGTTTACTGTATCCATTGGACCTTCCCATTGAAGATGAAACACAGAAATAGCATCGGAATTAAATATAAGAGACACAATGCCGACTTAAGAACAGGAAGGCTGAGTCTTCTTACTGTCTACGTTTTGAGCTTTTCCTGTGTCACCAGTTTTACATTCCGATGCACCTTTGCAGGTTTACTGTTTCCCTTGAATCTTCGCATTGACGATGAAACACCGAAATTTCATCGGAATTAAATATAAGAGACACAATGCCGACTTAAGTACAAGAAAACTGAGTCTTCTTATGGTCTATGTTTTGAGCGTTTCCAGTGTCACCAGTTTAAATTCTGATGCAACTCTGCAGGTTTACTGTCTCCCTTGGACCTTCCCATTGGCGATGAAACACAGAAATTGCATCGGTATTAAATATAAGAGACACAATGTCGTCTTAAGTACAGGAAGAGTGTTTCTTTCTATTGTCTATGTTGTGAGCGTTTCCTGTGTCACCAGTTTCACATT
Organism: Schistocerca nitens; assembly: GCF_023898315.1. NCBI lineage: Eukaryota > Metazoa > Arthropoda > Insecta > Orthoptera > Acrididae > Schistocerca > Schistocerca nitens. Next base: position 767,093,999 of record NC_064619.1, read on the forward strand.
CCGATGCACCTCTGCAGGTTTACTGTATCCATTGGACCTTACATTGACGATGAAACACAGAAATTGCATCGGAATTAAATATAAGAGACACCATGCCGACTTAAGTAAAGGATGACTGAGTCTTCTACTGTCTATGTTTGAGCCTTTCCTCTGTCACCAGTATTACCTTCCGATGCACCTCTGCAGGTTTACTGTATTCCTTGGACGTTGCCATTGACGATGTAACGCAGAAATTGCATCGGAATTAAATATAAGAGACACAACGCCGACTTAAGTACAAGAAAACTGAGTCTTCTTACGGACTATGTTTTGAGCATTTTCTGTGTCACCAGGTTTACATTCCGATGCACCTCTGCAGGTTTACTGTATCCATTGGCCCTTCCCATTGACGATGAAACACAGAAATTGCTTCGCAATTAAATATAAGAGACACAATGCCGACTGAAGTACAGGAGGACTGAGTCTTCCTACTGTCTATGTTTTGAGCGTTTCCTGTGTCGCCAGTTTTACATTCCGATGCACCTCTGAAGGTTTACTGTATCCCTTGGACATTCACAGTGACGATGAAACACAGAAATTGCATCGGAATTAAATATAAGAGACACAATGGTGACTTAAGTACAGGAAGACTGAGTCTTCCTACTGTCTATGTTTTGAGCGTTTCCTGTGTCATCAGTTTTTCATTCCGATGCACCTCTGCAGGTTTGCTGTATCCCTTGGTCCTTCACAGTGACGATGAAACACAGAATTTGCATCGGAATTAAATATAAGAGACACAACGCCGACTTAAGTACAAGAAAACTGAGTCATCTTACGGTGTATGATTTGAGCGTCTCCTTTGTCACCAGTTTTACATTCCAATGCACTTCTGCAGGTTCACTGTATCCCTTGGACCTTCCCATTGACGATGAAACACAGAAATTCCATCGGAATTAAATATAAGAGACACAATGCCGACTTAGGTACAGGAAGACTGAGTCTTCCTTCTGTCTACGTTTTGAGCATTTCCTGTGTCATCAGTTTTACATTTTGATGCACCTCTGCAGGTTTACTGTATCCCTTGGATCTTCACAGTGACGATGAAACACAGAAATTGCATCGGAATTAAATATAAGAGACACAATGACGACTTAAGTACAGGAAAACTGAGTCTTCTTAGGGTCTATGTTATGAGCGCTTCATGTGTCACCAGTTTTACATTCCGATGCACCTCAGCAGGCATACTGTATCCCTTGGACCTTCCCATTGACGATGAAACACAAAAATTGCATTGGAATTAAATATAAGAGACACAATGCCTACTTAAGTACAGAAAGACTCAGTCTTCCTACTGTCTATGTTTTGAGCGTTTCCTGTGTCACCAGTTTTAAATTCCAATGCACCTCTGCAGGTTTACTGTATCCCTTGGACCTTCTCAGTAACGATGAAACACAGAAATTGCATCAAATTAAATATAAGAGATACAATGCCGACTTCAGTACAAGATAACTGAGTCTTCTTAGGGCCTAAGTTTTGACCGCTTCCTGTGTCACCAATTTTACATTCCTATGCACCTCTGCAAGTTTACTGTATCCCTTGGACCTTCCCATTGACGACGAAACACAGAAATTGCATCGGATTTATATATAAGAGACACAATGCCGACTTAAGTACAGGACGACTGAGTATTCCTACTGTCTATGTTTTGAGCATTTCCTGTGTCACCAGTTTTACATTCCGATTCACCTCTGCTGGTTTACTGTATCCCTTGGATCTTCCCATTGACGATGAAACACAGAAATTGCATCGGAATTAAATAGAAGAGACACAATGCCGACTTAAGTACAGGAAGATTGAGTCTTCCTACTGCCTATGTTTTGAGCGGTTCCTGCGTCACCAATTTTACATTCCGATGCACCTCTGCAGGTTCACTGTATCCAATGGACCTTCCCATTGACGATGAAACACAGAAACAGCATCGGAATTAAATATAAGAGACACAATGCTGACTTAAGAACAGGAAGGCTGAGTCTTCCTAATGTCTATGTTTTGAGCGTTTCCTGTGTCACCAGTTTCACATTCCGATGAACCTCAGCAGGTTTACTGTATCCGTTGGACTTTCACAGTGACGATGAAACACAGATATTGCATCGGAATTAAATATAAGAGACACAATGCCGACTTAAGTACAAGAAAACTGAGTCTTCTTAAGGTCTATGTTCTGAGCGTTCCCCGTGTCACCTGTTTTACATTCTGATGCACCTCTGGAGGTTTACTGTGTTCCTAGGACCTTCCCATTGACGATGAAGCTCAGAAATTGCGTCGGAATGAAATATAAGAGACAAAACGCCGACATAAGTACACGGAAACTGAGTCTTCTCACGGTCTATGCTTTTAGCGTTTCCTGTGTCACCAGTTTTACATTCCGATGCACCTCTGCAGGTTTACTGTATCCATTGGACCTTCCCATTGACGATGAAACACAGAAATTGCGTCGAAATTAAATATAAGAGACACAATGCCGACTTAAGTACAGAAAGACTGTCTCTTCCTACTGTCTATGTTTTGAGCGTGTCCTGTGTCACCAGTTTTACATTCCGATGCACCTCTGCAGGTTTACTATATCCTTGGACCTTCCCATTGGCGATGAAACACATAACTCGCATCGGAATTAAATGTAAGAGACACAATGCCGACTGAAGTACAGGAAGACTGAGTCTTCCTACTGTCTATGTTTTGTGCGTTTCCTGTGTCACCAGTTTTACATTCCGATGCACCTCTGCAGGTTTACTGTAACCCTTGGACCTTCACAGTGACGATGAAACACAGAAATTGCATCGGAATTAAAAATAAGAGACACAATGATGACTGAAGTACAGGAAGACTTAGTCTTCCTACTCTCTATGTTTTGAGCGTTTCCTGTGTCACCAATTTTACATTCCGATGCACCTCAGCAGGTTTAATGTATCCCTCGGACCTTCACAATGACGAGGAAACACAGAAATTGCATCGGAATTAAATATAAAAGACACAATGCCGACATAAGTACAAGAAAACTCAGTCTTCTTAGGGTGTATGTTATGAGCGCTTCCTGTGTCACCAGTTTTACATTCCGATGCACCTCTGCAGGGTTACTGTATCCCTTGGACCTTCCCATTGACGATGAAACACAGAAATTGCATCGGAATTAAATATAAGAGACACAATGCCGACTTAAGTACAGAATGATTGTGTCTTCCTATTGTCTATGTTTTGAGCGTTTCCTGTGTCACCAGTTTTACATTACGATGCACTGCTGCAGGTTTACTGTATCCCTTGGATCTTCTCATTGACGATGAAACACAGAAATTGCATCGGAATTAAATATAAGAGACACAATGCCGACTTAAGTACAGGAAGATAGAGTTTTCCTACGGTCTATGATTTGAGCGTTTCCTGCGTCACCAATTTTACATTCCGATGCACCTCTGCAGGTTTACTGTATCCATTGGACCTTCCCATTGAAGATGAAACACAGAAATAGCATCGGAATAAAATATAAGAAACACAATGCCGACTTAAGAACAGGAAGGCTGAGTCTTCTTACTGTCTATGTTTTGAGCTTTTCCTGTGTCACCAGTTTTACATTCCGATGCACCTTTGCAGGTTTACTGTATCACTTGGATCTTCGCATTGACGATGAAACACAGAAAATGCATCGGAATTAAATATAAGAGACACAATGCCGACTTAAGTAGAGGAACATTGAGTCTTCCTACTGTCTATGTTTTGAGCGTTTCCTGCGTCACACGTTTTGCATTCCGATGCACCTCTGCAGGTTTGCTGTATCCATTGGACCTTCCCATTGACGATGTAACACAGGAATTACATTGGAATTAAATATAAGAGACACAACGCCGACTTAAGTACAACAAAACTGACTCTTCTTACGGTCTATGTTTTGAGCGTTTCCAGTGTCACCAGTTTTAAATTCTGATGCACCTCTGCATGTTTACTGTCTCCCTTGGACCTTCCCATTGGCGATGAAACACAGAAATTGCATCGGAATTAAATATAAGAGACACAACGCCGACTTAAGTACAAGAAAACTGAGTCTTCTTACGGTCTATGTTTTGAGCATTTTCTGTGTCACCAGTTTTACATTCCGATGCACCTCTGCAGGTTTACTGTATCCATTGGCCCTTCCCATTGACGATGAAACACAGAAATTGCTTCGGAATTAAATATAAGAGACACCATGCCGACTTAAGTAAAGGAAGACTGAGTCTTCCTACTGTCTATGATTTGAGCGTGTGCTGTATCACCAGTTTTACATTCCGAGGCACCTCTGCAGGTTTACTGTATCCCTTGGACCTTCCCATTGGCGATAAAACACAGAAATTGCATCGGAATTAAATATAAGAGACACAATGCCGACTGAAGTACAGGAAGACTGAGTCTTCCTACTGTCTATGTTTTGAGCGTTTCCTGTGTCACCAGTTTTACATTACGATGCACCTCTGCACGTTTTCTGTATCCCTTGGACCTTCACAGTGACGATGAAACACAGAAATTGCATCGGAATTAAATATAAGGGACACAATGCCGACTTAAGAACAGGAAGGCTGAGTCTTCTTACTGTCTATGTTTTGAGCTTTTCCTGTGTCACCAGTTTTACATTCCGATGCACCTTTGCAGGTTTACTGTATCCCTTGAATCTTCGCATTGACGATGAAACACAGAAATTGCATCGGAATTAAATATAAGAGACACAATGCCGACTTAAGTACAAGAAAACTGAGACTTCTTACGGTCTATGTTTTGAGCGTTTCCAGTGTCACCAGTTTTAAATTCTGATGCACCTCTGCAGATTTACTGTCTCCCTTGGAACTTCCCATTGGCGATGAAACACAGAAATTGCATCGGAATTAAATATAAGACACACCATGCCGACTTAAGTAAAGGATGACTGAGTCTTCCTACTGTCTATGTTTGAGCCTTTCCTCTGTCACCAGTATTACCTTCCGATGCACCTCTGCAGGTTTACTGTATCCCTTGGACGTTCCCATTGACGATGTAACGCAGAAATTGCATCGGAATTAAATATAAGAGACACAACGCCGACTTAAGTACAAGAAAACTGAGTCTTCCTACTGTCTATGCTTTGAGCGTTTCCTGTGTCACCAGTTTTACATTCCGATGCACCTCTGCAGGTTTTCGGTATCCATTGGACCTTCACAGTGACGATGAAACACAGACATTGCATCGGAATTAAATATAAGAGACACAATGTCGACTTAAGTACAAGAAGAGTGTGTCTTTCTATTGCCTATATTTTGTGCGTTTCCTGTGCCAGCAGTTTTACATTCCGATGCACCTCTGCAGGTTTACTGTATCCATTGGACCTTCCCATTGACGATGAATCACAGAAATTGCATCGGAATTAAATATAAGAGATACAACGCCGACTTAAGTACAAGAAAACTGAGTCATCTTACGGTGTATGATTTGAGCGTTTCCTTTGTCACCAGTTTTACATTCCAAGACACCTCTGGAGGTTCACTGTATCATTTGGACCTTCCCATTGACGATGAAACACAGAAATGGCATCGGAATTAAATATAAGAGACACAATGCCGACTGAAGTACAGGAAGACTGAGTCTTCCTACTGTCTATGTTGTGAGCGTTTCCTGTGTCACCAGTTTCACATTCCGATGCACCTCTGAAGGTTTACTGTATCCCTTGGACATTCACAGTGACGATGAAACACAGAAATTGCATCGGAATTAAATATAAGAGACACAATGACGACTTAAGTACAAGAAAACTGAGTCTTCTTAGGGTCTATGTTACGAGCGCTTCCTGTGTCACCAGTTTTACATTCCGATGCACCTCAGCAGGCATACTGTCACCCTTGGACCTTCCCATTGACGATGAAACACAGAAATTGCATTGGAATTAAATATAAGAGACACAATGATTACTTAAGTACAGAAAGACTGAGTCTTCCTACTGTCTATGTTTTGAGCGTTTCCTGTGTCACCAGTTTTACATTCCAATGCACCTCTGCAGGTTTACTGTATCCCTTGGACCTTCTCAGTAACGATGAAACACAGAAATTGCATCAAATTAAATATAAGAGATACAATGCCGACTTCAGTACAAGAAAACTGAGTCTTCTTAGGGCCTAAGTTTTGACCGCTTCCTGTGTCACCAATTTTACATTCCTATGCACCTCTGCAAGTTTACTGTATCCCTTGGACCTTCCCATTGACGACGAAACACAGAAATTGCATCGGATTTATATATAAGAGACACAATGCCGACTTAAGTACAGGACGACTGAGTATTCCTACTGTCTATGTTTTGAGCATTTCCTGTGTCACCAGTTTTACATTCCGATGCACCTCTGCTGGTTTACTGTATCCCTTGGATCTTCCCATTGACGATGAAACACAGAAATTGCATCGGAATTAAATAGAAGAGACACAATGCCGACTTAAGTACAGGAAGATTGAGTCTTCCTACTGCCTATGTTTTGAGCGTTTCCTGCGTCACCAATTTTACATTCCGATGCACCTCTGCAGGTTCACTGTATCCAATGGACCTTCCCATTGACGATGAAACACAGAAACAGCATCGGAATTAAATATAAGAGACACAATGCTGACTTAAGAACAGGAAGGCTGAGTCTTCCTAATGTCTATGCTTTGAGCGTTTCCTGTGTCACCAGTTTCACATTCCGATGAACCTCTGCAGGTTTACTGTATCCGTTGGACTTTCACAGTGACGATGAAACACAGATATTGCATCGGAATTAAATATAAGAGACACAATGCCGACTTAAGTACAAGAAAACTGAGTCTTCTTAAGGTCTATGTTTTGAGCGTTCCCCGTGTCACCTGTTTTACATTCTGATGCACCTCTGGAGGTTTACTGTGTTCCTAGGACCTTCCCATTGACGATGAAGCTCAGAAATTGCATCGGAATTAAATATAAGAGACAAAACGCCGACATAAGTACAAGGAAACTGAGTCTTCTCACGGTCTATGCTTTTAGCGTTTCCTGTGTCACCAGTTTTACATTCCGATGCACCTCTGCAGGTTTACTGTATCCATTGGACCTTCCCATTGACGATGAAACACAGAAATTGCATCGAAATTAAATATAAGAGACACAATGCCGACTTAGGTACAGAAAGACTGTCTCTTCCTACTGTCTATGTTTTGAGCGTGTCCTGTGTCACCAGTTTTACATTCCGATGCACCTCTGCAGGTTTACTATATCCTTGGACCTTCCCATTGGCGATGAAACACATAAGTCGCATCGGAATTAAATGTAAGAGACACAATGCCGACTGAAGTACAGGAAGACTGAGTCTTCCTACTGTCTATGTTTTGTGCGTTTCCTGTGTCACCAGTTTTACATTCCGATGCACCTCTGCAGGTTTACTGTAACCCTTGGACCTTCACAGTCACGATGAAACACAGGAATAGCATCGGAATTAAAAATAAGAGACACAATGATGACTGAAGTACAGGAAGACTGAGTCTTCCTACTCTCTATGTTTTGAGCGTTTCCTGTGTCACCAGTTTTACATTCCGATGCACCTCAGCAGGTTTAATGTATCCCTCGGACCTTCACAATGACGATGAAACACAGAAATTGCATCGGAATTAAATATAAAAGACACAATGCCGACATAAGTACAAGAAAACTCAGTCTTCTTAGGGTGTATGTTATGAGCGCTTCCTGTGTCACCAGTTTTACATTCCGATGTACCTCTGCAGGGTTACTGTATCCCTTGGACCTTCCCATTGACGATGAAACACAGAAATTGCATCGGAATGAAATATAAGAGACACAATGCCGACTTAAGTACAGAATGATTGTGTCTTCCTATTGTCTATGTTTTGAGCGTTTCCAGTGTCACCAGTTTTACATTCCGATCCACGTCTGCAGGTTTACTGCGTCACACGTTTTGCATTCCGATGCACCTCTGCAGGTTTACTGCATCCATTGGACCTTCCCATTGACGATGAAACACAGAAATTGCATCGGAATTAAATATAAGAGACACAATGCCGACTTAAGTACAGGAAGATAGAGTCTTCCTACGGTCTATGATTTGAGCGTTTCCTGCGTCACCAATTTTACATTCCGATGCACCTCTGCAGGTTTACTGTATCCATTGGACCTTCCCATTGAAGATGAAACACAGAAATAGCATCGGAATTAAATATAAGAAACACAATGCCGACTTAAGAACAGGAAGGCTGAGTCTTCTTACTGTCTATGTTTTGAGCTTTTCCTGTGTCACCAGTTTTACATTCCGATGCACCTTTGCAGGTTTACTGTATCCCTTGGATCTTCGCATTGACGATGAAACACAGAAAATGCATCGGAATTAAATATAAGAGACACAATGCCGACTTAAGTACAGGAACATTGAGTCTTCCTACTGTCTATGTTTTGAGCGTTTCCTGCGTCACACGTTTTGCATTCCGATGCACCTCTCCAGGTTTACTGTATCCATTGGACCTTCCCATTGACGATGTAACACAGGAATTACATTGGAATTAAATATAAGAGACACAACGCCGACTTAAGTACAACAAAACTGACTCTTCTTACGGTCTATGTTTTGAGCGTTTCCAGTGTCACCAGTTTTAAATTCTGATGCACCTCTGCAGGTTTACTGTCTCCCTTGGACCTTCCCATTGGCGATGAAACACAGAAATTGCATCGGAATTAAATATAAGAGACACAACGCCGACTTAAGTACAAGAAAACTGAGTCTTCTTACGGTCTATGTTTTGAGCATTTTCTGTGTCACCAGTTTTACATTCCGATGCACCTGTGCAGGTTTACTGTATCCATTGGCCCTTCCCATTGACGATGAAACACAGAAATTGCTTCGGAATTAAATATAAGAGACACCATGCCGACTTAAGTAAAGGAAGACTGAGTCTTCCAACTGTCTATGATTTGAGCGTGTGCTGTATCACCAGTTTTACATTCCGAGGCACCTCTGCAGGTTTACTGTATCCCTTGGACCTTCCCATTGGCGATAAAACACAGAAATTGCATCGGAATAAAATGTAAGAGACACAATGCCGACTGAAGTACAGGAAGACTGAGTCTTCCTACTGTCTATGTTTTGAGCGTTTCCTGTGTCACCAGTTTTACATTACGATGCACCTCTGCACGTTTTCTGTATCCCTTGGACATTCACAGTGACGATGAAACACAGAAATTGCATCGGAATTAAATATAAGAGACACAATGATGACTTAAGTACAGGAAGACAAAGTCTTCCTACTGTCTATGATTTGAGCGTATCCTGTGTCACCAGTTTTACATTCCGATGCACCTCTGCAGCTTTACTATATCCCTTGGACCTTCCCATTTACGACGAAACACAGAAATTGCATCGGAATTAAATATAAGAGACGCAATGCCGACTTAGGTACGGCGGGACTGAGTCTTGCTACTCTCTATTTTTTGAGCGTTTCCTGTGTCATCAGTTTTACATTTTGATGCACCTCTGCAGGTTTACTGTATCCCTTGGACCTTCACAGTGACGGTGAAAAACAGAAATTGCATCAAATTAAATATAAGGGACACAATGCCGACATCAGTACAAGAAAACTGAGTCTTCTTTGGGTCTATGCTTTGACCGCTTCCTGTGTTACCAGTTTTACATTCCGATGCACCTCTGCAGGCTTACTACATCCTTGGACCTTCCCATTGGCGATGAAACACATAACTCGCATCGGAATTAATTATAAGAGACACAATGCCGACTGAAGTACAGGAAGACTGAGTCTTCCTACTGTCTATGTTTTGTGCGTTTCCTGTGTCACCAGTTTGACATTCCGATGCACCTCTGTAGGTTTACTGTATCCCTTGGACCTTCGCAGTGACGATGAAACACAGAAATTGCATCGGAATTAAATATAAGAGACACAATGATGACTGAAGTACAGGAAGACTGAGTCTTCCTACTCTCAATGTTTTGAGCGTTTCCTGTGTCACCAGTTTTACATTCCGATGCACCTCTGCAGGTTTAATGTATCCCTCAGACCTTCACAGTGACGATGAAACACAGAAATTGCATCGGAATGAAATATAAGAGACACAATGCCGACTTAAGAACAGGAAGGCTGAGTCTTCTTATTGTCTATGTTTTGAGCTTTTCCTGTGTCACCAGTTTTACATTCCGATGCACCTTTGCAGGTTTACTGTATCCCTTGGATCTTCGCATTGATGATGAATCACAGAAAATGCATCTGAATTAAATATAAGAGACACAATGCCGACTTAAGTACAGGAACATTGAGTCTTACTAGTGTCTATGTTTTGAGCGTTTCCTGCGTCACACGTTTTGCATTCCGATGCACCTCTGCAGGTTTACTGTATCCATTGGACCTTCCCATTGACGATGTAACACAGGAATTACATTGGAATTAAATATAAGAGACACAACGCCGACTTAAGTACAAGTAAACTGAGTCTTCTTACGGTCTATGTTTTGAGCATTTTCTGTGTCACCAGTTTTACATTCCGATGCACCTCTGCAGGTTTACTGTATCCATTGGCCCTTCCCATTCACGATGAAACACAGAAATTGCTTCGGAATTAAATATAAGAGACACCATGCCGACTTAAGTAAAGGAAGACTGAGTCTTCCTACTGTCTATGATTTGAGCGTGTCCTGTATCACCAGTTTTACATTCCGATGCACCTCTGCAGGTTTACTGTATCCCTTGGACCTTCCCATGGGCGATGAAACACAGAAATTGCGTCGGAATTAAATATAAGAGACACAATGCCGACTGAAGTACAGGAAGACTGAGTCTTCCTACTGTCTATGTTTTGAGCGTTTCCTGTGTCACCAGTTTTACATTACGATGCACCTCTGCACGTTTACTGTATCCCTTGGACCTTCACAGTGACGATGAAACACAGAAATTGCATCGGAATTAAATATAAGAGACACAATGATGACTTAAGTACAGGAAGACTGAGTCTTCCTACTGTCTATGATTTGAGCGTTTCCTGTGTCACCAGTTTTACATTACGATGCACCTCTGCACGTTTACTGTATCACTTGGACCTTCACAGTGACGATGAAACACAGAAATTGCATCGGAATTAAATATAAGAGACACAATGATGACTTAAGTACAAGAAAACTGAGTCATCTTACGGTGTGTGATTTGAGCGTATCCTTTGTCACCAGTTTTACATTCCAATGCACTTCTGCAGGTTCACTGTATCCCTTGGACCTTCCTATTGACGATAAAACTCAGAAATTCCATCGGAATTAAATATAAGAGACACAATACCGACTTAGGTACAGGAAGACTGAGTCTTCCTACTGTCTACGTTTTGAGCATTTCCTGTGTCATCAGTTTTACATTTTGATGCACCTCTGCAGATTTACTGTATCCCTTGGAACTTCCCATTGGCGATGAAACACAGAAATTGCATCGGAAATAAATATAAGAGACACAATGACGTCATAAGTACATGAAGACTAAGTCTTCCTACTGTCTATGTTTGAGCGTTTCCTGTGTCACCAGTTTTACATTCCGATGCACCTCTGCATGTTTACTGAATCCCTAGGACCTTCACAGTGACGATGAAACACAGAAATTGCATCGGAATTAAATGTAAGAGACACAATGCCGACTTAAGTACAGGAAGACTGAGTCTTCCTACTGTCTATGTTTTGAGCCTTTCCTCTGTCACCAGTATTACATTCCGAAGCACCTCTGCAGGTTTACTGTATCCATTGGACGTTCCCATTGACGATGTAACACAGAAATTGCATCGGAATTAAATATAAGGGACACAACGCCGACTTAAGTACAAGAAAAATGAGTCTTCTTACGGTCTATGTTTTGAGCATTTTCTGTGTCACCAGTTTTACATTACGATGCACCTCTGCAGGTTTACTGTATCCATTGGCCCTTCCCATTGACGATGAAACACAGAAATTGCATCGGAATTAAAGAGACACCATGCCGACTTAAGTAAAGGAAGACTAAGTCTTCCTACTGTCTATGATTTGAGCGTGTCCTGTATCACCAGTTTTACATTCCGATGCACCTCTGCAGGTTTACTGTATCCCTTGGACCTTCCCATTGGAGATGAAACACAGAAATGGCATCGGAATTAAATATAAGAGACACAATGCCGCTTGAAGTAGAGGAAGACTCAGTCTTCCTACTGTCTATGTTTTGAGCGTTTCCTGTGTCACCAGTTTTACATTACGATGCACCTCTGCACGTTTACTGTATCCCTTGGACCTTCACAGTGACGATGAAACACAGAAATTGCTACGGAATTAAATATAAGGGTAACAATGATGACTTAAGTACAGGAAGACTGAGTCTTCCTACTGTCTATCTTTTGAGCGTTTCCTGTGTCACCAGTTTTACATTCCGATGCACCTCTGTAGGGTTACTGTATCCCTTGGACCTTCCCATTTACGAATAAACACAGAAATTGCATCGGAATTTAATATAAGAGACACAATGCCGACTTAAGTACAGAAAGACTGAGTCTTTCTACTGTCTATGTTTTGAGCGTTTCCTGCGTCACCAGTTTTACATTCCGATGCACCACTGCAGGTATACTGTTTCCCTTCGACCTTCCCACTGACGATGAAACTCAGAAATTGCATCGGAATTAAATATAAGAGACACAACGCCGACTTAAGTACAAGAAAACTGAGTCATCTTACGGTGTATGATTTGAGCGTTTGCTTTGTCACCAGTTTTACATTCCAATGCACTTCTGCAGGTTCACTGTATCCCTTGGGCCTTCCCATTGACGATGAAAAACAGAAATTCCATCGGAATTAAATATAAGAGACACAATGCTGACTTAGGTACAGGAAGACCGAGTCTTCCTACTGTCTACGTTTTGAGCATATCCTGTGTCATCAGTTTTACATTTTGGAGCACCTCTGCAGGTTTACTGTGTCCCTTGGTCCTTCCCATTGGCGATGAAACACAGAAATTGCATCGGAATTAAATATAATAGACACAATGACGTCTTAAGTACAGGAAGACTGAGTCTTCCTACTGTCTATGGTTTGAGCGTTTCCTGTGTCACCAGTTTTACATTCCGATGCACCTCTGCATGTTTACTGTATCCCTTGGACCTTCACAGTGACGGTGAAACATAGAAAGTACATCGGAATTAAATATAAGAGACACAATGACGTCTTAAGTACAGGAAGACTGAGTCTTCCTACTGTCTATGTTTTGAGCGTTTCCTGTGTCACCAGTTTTACATTCCGATGCACCTCTGCAGGTATACTGTATCCCTTCGACTCTCCCATTGACGATGAAACACAGAAATTTCATCGGAATTAAATATTAGAGACACAATGTCGTCTTAAGTACACGAAGAGTGTGTCTTTCTATTGTCTATGTTTTGAGCGTTTCCTGTGTCACCAGTTTTACATTCCGATGCACCTCTGCTGGTTTTCTGTATCCATTGGACCTTCCATTGACGATGAAACATAGAAATTGCATTGGAATCAAATATAAGAGACACAACGCCGACTTAAGTACCAGAAAACTGAGTCTTCTTAAGGTTTATGTTTTGAGCGTTTACTGTGTCATCAGTTTTACATTCCAATGCACCTCTGCAGGTTTACTGTATCCCTTGCACCTTCCCATGGACATTGAAACACAGAAATTGCATCGGAATTAAATATAACAAACACAATGGCGACTTAAGTATAGGAAGACTGAGTCTTCCTCCTCTCTATGTTTTGAGCGTTTCCTGTGTCACCAGTTTTACATTCCGATGCACCTCTTCAGGTTTACTGTATCCCTTGGACCTTCACAGTGACGATGAAACACAGAAATTGCATCGGAATTAAATATAAAAGACACAATGCCGACTTAAGTACAAGGAAACCTGAGTCTTCTTAGGGTCTATGTTATGAGCGCTTCCTGTGTCACCAGTTTTACATTCCGATACACCTCTACAGGGTTACTGTGTCCCTTGGACCTTCCCATTGACGATGAAACACAGTAATTGCATCGGAATTAAATAGAAGAGACGCAATGTCGACTTAAGTAAAGGAAGACTGAGCCTTCCTAATGTCTATGATTTGAGCGTGTCCTGTATCACCTGCTTTATATTCCGATGCACCTCTGTCGGTTTACTGTATCCCTTGGACCTTCCCATTTGCGATGGAACGCAGAAATATCATCGGAATTAAATATAAGAGACACAATGCCGACTGAAGTACAGGAAGACTGAGTCTTCCTACTGTCTATGTTTTGAGCTTTTCCCTTGTCACCAGTGTTATATTCCGATGCACCTCTGCCGGTATACTGTTTCCCTTCGACCTTCCCATTGACGATGAAACAAAGAAATTGCATCGGAATTAAATATAAGAGACACAATGTCCACCTAAGTACAGGAAGAGTGTGTCTTTCTATTGTCTATGTTTTGTGCATTTCCTGTGTCACCAGTTTTACATTGCGATGCACATCTGCAGGTTTACTGTATCCATTGGCCCTTCCCATTGACGATGAAACACAGAAATTGCATCGGAATTAAATATAAAAGACACAATGCCGACTTAAGTACAAGAAAACTGAGTATTCTTTCGGTCTATGTTTTGAGCGTTTTCTGTGTCACCAGTTTTACATTCCGATGCACCTCTGCAGGTCTACTGTATCCATTGGCCCTTCCCATTGACGATTAAACACAGAAATTGCATCGGAATTATATATAAGAACCACCATGCCGACTTAAGTAAAGGAAGACTGTGTCTTCCTACTGTCTATGACTTGAGCGTGTCCTGTATCACCTGTTTTACATTCCGATGCACCTCTGCAGGTTTACTGTATCCCTTGGACCTTCCCCTTGGCGATGAAACACAGAAATGGCATCGGATATAAATATAAGAGACACAATGCCGACTGAAATACAGGAAGACTGAGTCTTCCTACTGTCTATGTTTTGAGCGTTTCCTGTGTCAACAGTTTTACATTCCGATGCACCTCTGCAAGTTTACTCTATCCCTTGAACCTTCACAGTGAAGATGAAACACAGAAATTGCATCGGAATTAAATATAAGAGGCACAATGACGTCTTAAGTACAGGAAGACTGAGTCTTCCTACTGTCTATGTTTTGAGCATTTCCTGTGTCACCAGTTTTAAATTCCGATGCACCTATGCATGTTTACTGTATCCCTTGGACCTTCACAGTCACGATGAAACACAGAAATTGCATCGGAATTAAATTTAAGAGACACAATGCCGACTTAAGTAAAGGAAGACTGAGTCTTCCTACTGTCTATGTTTTCAGCGTCTCCTATGTCACCAGTTTTACATTCCGATGCACCTCTGCAGGTATACTGTTTCCCCTCGACTTTCCCATTGACGATGAAACACAGAAATTGCAGCGGAATTAAATATAAGAGACAACGCCGACTTAAGTACAAGAAAACTGAGTCTCCTTACGGTCTATGATTTGAGCGTTTCCTGTGTCACCAGTTTTACATTCCAATGCACCTCTGCAGGTTTACTGTATCCCTTGGACCTTCCCATTGACGAATAAACACAGAAATTGCATCCGAATTAAATATAAGAGACACAACGCCGACTTAAGTTCCAGAAAACTGAGTCTTCTTGAGGTCTATGTTTTGAGCGTTTTCTGTGTCATCAGTTTTACATTCCGATGCACCTCTGCAGGTTTACTGTATCCCTTGCACCTTCCCATTGACATTGAAACACGGAAATTACATAGGAATTAAATATAACAAACACAATGCCGACTTAAGTATAGGAAGACTGAGTCTTCCTACTGTCTATGTTTTGAGCGTTTCCTATGTCACCAGTTTTACATTCCGAAGCACCTCTTCAGGTTTACGGTATCCCTTGGACCTTCACAGTGACGATGAAACACAGAAATTGCATCGGAATTAAATATAAAAGAAGCAATGCCGACTTAAGTACAAGAAAACGTGAGTCTTCTTAGGGTCTATGTTATGAGCGCTTCCTGTGTCCCCAGTTATACATTCCGATACACCTCTGCAGGGTTACTGTATCCCTTGGACCTCCCCATTGACGATGAAACACAATAATTGCATCGGAATTAAATAGAATAGACACAATGTCGACTTAAGTACAAGAAGAGTGTGTCTTTCTATTGTCTACGTTTTGAGCGTTTCCTGTGTCACCAGTTTTACATTCCGCTGCTCCTCTGCACGTTTACTGTATCCCTTGGACCTTCACAGTGACGATGAAACACAGATATTGCATCGGAATTAAATATATGAGTCACAATGATGAATTAAGTACAGGAAGACTGAGTCTTCCTACTGTCTATGTTTTGAGCGTTTCCTGTGTCACCAGTTTTACATTGCGATGCACCTCTGCAGGTTAACTGTGTACCTTGGACCTTCACAGTGACGATGAAACACAGAAATTGCATCGGAATTAAATATAAGAGACACAATGCCGACTTAAGTACAGGAAGACTGAGTCTTCCTACTGTATATGTTTGAGCGTTTCCCTTGTCACCAATTTTACATTCCGATGCACCTCTGCAGGTATACTGTTTCCCTTCGACCATCCCATTGTCGATGAGACACAGAAATTGCAACGGAATTAAATATAAGAGACACAATGGCGACTTAAGTACAGGAAGAGTGTGTTTCTCTATTGTCTATGTTATGTGCGTTTCCTGTGTCACCAGTTTTATATTGCGATGCACCTCTGCAGGTTTACTGTATCCATTGGACCTTCCCATTGACGATGAAACACACAAATTGCATCGGAATTAAATATAAGAGACACAACGCCGGCTTAAGTAAAAGAAAACTGAGTCATCTTACGGTGTGTGATTTGAGCGTGTCCTGTGTCACCAGTTTTACATTCCGATTCACCTCTGCAGGTATACTGTATCCATTGGACCTTCCCATTGACGATCAAACACAGAAATAGCATCGGAATAAAATATAAGAGACACAATGCCGACTTAAGTACAGGAAGACTGAGTCTTCCTACTGTCTATGTTTTGAAAGTTTCCTGTGTCACCAGTTTTACATTCCGATGCACCTCTGCAGGTATACTGTTTCCCGTCGACCTTCCCATTGACGATGAAACGCAGAAATTGCATCGGAATTAAATATAAGAGACACAATGTCGACTTAAGTACAGGAAGAGTGTGTCTTTCTATTGTCTATGTTTTGTGCGTTTCCTGTGTCACCAGTTTTATATTGCGATGCACCTCTGCAGGTTTACTGTATCCATTGGACCTTCCCATTGACGATGAAACACAGATTTTGCATCGGAATTACATATAAGAGACACAACGCCGACTTAAGTAAAAGAAAACTGAGTCATCTTACGGTTTGTGATTTGAGCGTTTCCTGTGTCACCAGTTTTACATTCCGATTCACCTCTGCAGGTATACTGTATCCATTGGACCTTCCCATTGACGATGAAACACAGATATTTCATCGGAATTAAGTATAAGAGACACAACGACGACTTAAGTACGAGAAAACTGAGTCTTCTTACGGTCTATGTTTGAGCGTTTCCAGTGTCACCAGTTTTACATTCCGATACACCTCCGCTGGTTTACTGTATCCATTGGAGCTTCCATTGACGATGAAACACAGAAATTGCATCGGAATTAAATATAAGAGACACAACGCCGACTTAGGTACAGGAAGACTGAATCTTCCTACTGTCTAGGTTTTGAGCGTTTCCTGTGTCACCAGTTTTACATTCCGATGCATCTCTGCAGGTTTACTGTATCCCTTGGACCTTCACAGTAACGATGAAAGTCAGAAATTGCATCAAATGAAATATAAGAGACACAATGCCGACTTCAGTACAAGAAAAATGAGTCTTCTTAGGGTCTATGCTTTGACCGCTTCCTGTGTCACCAGTTTTACATTCCGATGCACCTCTGCAGGTTTACTGTATCCCTTGGATCTTCACATTGACGATGAAACACAGAAATTGCATCGGAATTAAATATAAGAGACACATTGCCGACTTAAGTACAGGAACATTGGGTCTTCCTACTGTCTATGTCTTGAGCGTTTCCTGTGTCACCAGTTTTACATTCCGATGCACCTCTGCAGGTTTACTGTATCCCTTGGACCTTCCCATTGACGATGAAACATTGAAATTGCATCGGAATTAAATATAAGAGACACAATGCCGACTTAAGTACAGGAAGTGTGTGTCTTTCTATTGTCTATGATTTGACCGCTTCCTGTGTCACCAGTTTTACATTCCGATGCACCTCTGCAGGTTTACTGTACCCCTTGGACCTTCCAATTGTCGATGAAACACAGAAAATGCATAGGAATTAAATATAAGAGACACAATGTAGACTTAAGTACAGGAAGACTGAGTCTTCCTACTGTCTATGTTTTGAGCGTTTCCTGTGTCACCAGTTTTACATTCCGATGCACCTCTGCAGGTTTACTGTATCCCTTGGACCTTCACAGTGACGATGAAACACAGAAATTGCATCGGAATGAAATATAAAAGACACAATGCCGACTTAAGTACATGAAAACTGAGTCTTCTTTCGGTCTATGTTTTGAGCGTTTTCTGTGTCACCAGTTTTACATTCCGATGCACCTCTGCAGGTTTACTGTATCCATTGGCCCTTCCCATTGACGATGAAACACAGAAATTGCATCGGAATTAAATATAAGAACCACCATACCGACTTAAGTAAAGGAAGACTGAGTCTTCCTACTGTCTATGACTTGAGCGTGTCCTGTATCACCAGTTTTACATTCCGATGCACCTCTGCAGGTTTACTGTATCCCTTGGACCTTCCCCTTGGCGATGAAACACAGAAATGGCATCGGGTTTAAATATAAAAGACACAATGCCGACTGAAATACAGGAAGACTGAGTCTTCCTACTGTCTATGTTTTGAGCGTTTCCTGTGTCACCAGTTTTACATTCCGATGCACCTCTGCAGGTTTGCTGTATCCCTTGGACCTTCACAGTGACGGTGAAACACAGAAAGTGCATCAAATTAAATATAATGGACACAATGCCGACTTCAGTACAAGAAAACTGAGTCTTCTTAGGGTCTATGCTTTGACCGCTTCCAGTGTCACCAGTTTTACATTCTGATGCACCTCTGTAGGTTTACTGTATCCATTGGACCTTCTCATTGGCGATGAAACACAGAAATTGCACCGGAATTAAATATAAGAGGCACAATGACGTCTTAAGTACAGGAAGACTGAGTCTTCCTACTGTCTATGTTTTGAGCATTTCCTGTGTCACCAGTTTAAAATTCCGATGCACCTATGCATGTTTACTGTATCCCTTGGACCTTCACAGTCACGATGAAACACAGAAATTGCATCGGAATTAAATTTAAGAGACACAATGCCGACTTAAGTACAGGAAGACTGAGTCTTCCTACTGTCTATGTTTTGAGCGTCTCCTATATCACCAGTTTTACATTCCGATGCACCTCTGCAGGTATACTGTTTCCCTTCGACCTTCCCATCGACGATAAAACGCAGAAATTGCATCGGAATTAAATATAAGAGACACAATGTCGACTTAAGTACAGGAAGAGTGTGTCTTTCTATTGTCTATGTTTTGTGCGTTTCCTGTGTCACCAGTTTTATATTGCGATGCACCTCTGCAGGTTTACTGTATCCATTGGACCTTCCCATTGACGATGAAACACAGAAATTGCATCGGAATTAAATATAAGAGACACAACGCCGACTTAAGTAAAAGAAAACTGAGTCATCTTACGGTGTGTGATTTGAGCGTTTCCTGTGTCACCAGTTTTACATTCCGATTCACCTCTGCAGGTATACTGTTTCCATTCGACCTTCCCATTGACGATCAAACACAGAAATAGCATCGGAATTAAATGTAAGAGACACAATGCCGACTTAAGTACAGGAAGACTGAGTCTTCCTACTGTCTATGTTTTGAGCGTTTCCTGTGTCACCAGTTTTACATTCCGATGCACCTCTGCAGGTTTGCTGTGTACCTTGGACCTTCCCATTGACGATGAAACACAGAAATTGCATCGGAATTAAATATAAGAGACACAATGCCGACTTAGGTACAGGAAGACTGAGTCTTCCTACTGTCTACGTTTTGAGCATTTCCTGTGTCATTAGTTTTACACTTTTGATGCACCTCTGCAGGTTTACTGTATCTCTTGGATCTGCACAGTGACGGTGAAACACAGAAACTGCATCGGAATTAAATATAAGAGACACAATGCCGACTTAAGTACAAGAAAACTGAGTCTTCTTACGGTCTATAATTTGAGCTCTTCCTGTGTCACCAGTTTTACATTCCGATGCACCTCTGCAGGTATACTGTATCCATTGGACCTGCCCATTGATGATGAAACACAGAAATAGCATCGGAATTAAATATAAGAGACACAATGCCGA
This sequence comes from Schistocerca nitens, assembly GCF_023898315.1. Taxonomy (NCBI): domain Eukaryota; kingdom Metazoa; phylum Arthropoda; class Insecta; order Orthoptera; family Acrididae; genus Schistocerca; species Schistocerca nitens. The sequence continues at coordinate 767,114,417 of NC_064619.1, forward strand.
CTTAAGAGCAGGAAGGCTGAGTCTTCCTACTCTCTATGATTTGAGCGTTTCCTGTGTCACTAGTTTTACATTCCGATGCACCTCTGCTGGTTTACTGTATCCCTTGGACCTTCACAGTGACGACGAAACACAGAAATTGCATCGGAATTAAATATAAGAGACACAATGTCGACTTAAGTACAGGAAGAGTGTGTCTTTCTATTGTCTATGTTTTGTGCGTTCCATGTGTCACCAGTTTTATATTGCGATTCACCTCTGCAGGTTTACTGTATCCATTGGACCTTCCCATTGACGATGAAACACAGAAATTGCATCGGAATTAAATATAAGAGACACAACGCCGACTTAAGTAAAAGAAAACTGAGTCATCTTACGGTGTGTGATTTGAGCGTTTCCTGTGTCACCAGTTTTACATTCCGATTCACCTCTGCAGGTATACTGTATCCATTGGACCTTCCCATTGACGATGAAACACAGATATTACATCGGAATTAAGTATAAGAGACACAACGACGACTTAAGTACGAGAAAACTGAGTCTTCTTACGGTCTATGTTTGAGCGTTTCCAGTGTCACCAGTTTTACATTCCGATACACCTCTGCTGGTTTACTGTATCCATTGGAGCTTCCATTGACGATGAAACACAGAAATTGCATCGGAATTAAATATAAGAGACACAACGGCGACTTAAGTACAAGTAAACTGAGTCTTCTTACGGTCTATGATTTGAGCGTTTCCTGTGTCACCAGTTTTACATTCCGATGCACCTCTGCAGGTTTACTGTGTACCTTGGACTTTCCCCTTGACGATGAAACACAGAAATTGCATCGGAATTAAATATAAGAGACACAATGCCGACTTAGGTACAGGAAGACTGAGTCATCCTACTGTCTAGGTTTTGAGCGTTTCCTGTGTCACCAGTTCTACATTCCGATGCACCTCTGCAGGTTTACTGTATCCCTTGGATCTTCACATTGACGATGAAACACAGAAATTGCATCGGAATTAAATATAAGAGACACATTGCCGACTTAAGTACAGGAACATTGGGTCTTCCTACTGTCTATGTTTTGAGCGGTTCCTGTGTCACCAGTTTTACATTCCGATGCACCTATGCAGGTTTACTGTATCCCTTGGACCTTCCCATTGACGATGAAACATTGAAATTGCATCGGAATTAAATATAAGAGACACAATGCCGACTTAAGTACAGGAAGTGTGTGTCTTTCTATTGTCTATGTTTTGAGCGTTTCCTGTGTCACCAGTTTTACATTCCGATGCACCTCTGCAGGTTTACTGTATCCCTTGCACCTTCCCATTGACATTGAAACACAGAAATTACATCGGAATTAAATATAACAGACACAATGCCGACTTAAGTACAGGAAGACTGAGTCTTCCTACCGTCTATATTTTGAGCGTTTCCTGTGTCACCAGTTTTACATTCCGGTGCACCTCTGCAGGTTTCCTGTATCCCTTGGACCTTCCCATTGACGAAGAAACATTGAAATTGCATGGGAATTATATATAAGAGACACAATGCCGACTTAAGGATAGGAAGACTGAGTTTTCCTACTGTCAATGTTTGAGCGTTTCCTGTGTCACCAGTTTTACATTCCGATGCACGTCTGCAGGTTTACTGTATCCATTGGACCTTCCCATTGTCGATGAAACACAGAAAATGCATCGGGATTAAATATAAGAGACACAATGTAGACTTAAGTACAGGAAGACTGAGTCTTCCTACTGTCTATGTTTTGAGCGTTTCCTGTGTCACCAGTTTTACATTCCGATGCACCTCTGCAGGTTTACTGTATCCCTTGGACCTTCACAGTAACGATGAAAGTCAGAAATTGCATCAAATTAAATATAAGACACACAATGCCGACTTCAGTACAAGAAAAATGAGTCTTCTTAGGGTCTATGTTTTGACCGCTTCCTGTGTCACCAGTTTTACATTCCGATGCACCTCTGCAGGTTTACTGTATCCCTTGGACCTTCCCATTGTCGATGAAACACAGAAAATGCATCGGAATTAAATATAAAAGACACAATGCCGACTTAAGTAGAAGAAAACTGAGTCTTCTTTCGGTCTATGTTTTGAGCGTTTTCTGTGTCACCAGTTTTACATTCCGATGCACCTCTACAGGTTTACTGTACCCCTTGGACCTTCACAGTGACGACGAAACACAGAAAGTGCATCAAATTAAATATAAGGGACACAATGCCGACTTCAGTACAAGAAAACTGAGTCTTCTTAGGGTCTATGCTTTGACCGCTTCCTGTGTCACCAGTTTTACATTCCGATGCACCTCTGCAGGTTTACTGTATCCATTCGACCTTCTCATGGGCGATGAAACACAGAAATTGCACCGGAATTAAATATAAGAGGCACAATGATGTCTTAAGTACAGGAAGACTGAGTCTTCCTACTGTCTATGTTTTGAGCGTCTCCTATGTCACCAGTTTTACATTCCGATGCACCTCTGCAGGTATACTGTTTCCCCTCGACTTTCCCATTGTCGATGAAACACAGATATTGCATGGGAATTAAATATAAGAGACACAACGCCGACTTAAGTACAAGAAAACTGAGTCTTCTTACGTTCTATGATTTGAGCGTTTCCTGTGTCACCAGTTTTACATTCCAATGCACCTCTGCAGGTTTACTGTATCCTTTGGACCTTCCCATTGACGAATAAACACAGAAATTGCATCCGAATTAAATATAAGAGACACAACGCGGACTTAAGTACCAGAAAACTGAGTCTTCTTAAGGTTTATGTTTTGAGCGTTTACTGTGTCATCAGTTTTACATTCCAATGCACCTCTGCAGGTTTACTGTATCCCTTGCACCTTCCCATGGACATTGAAACACAGAAATTGCATCGGAATTAAATATAACAAACACAATGGCGACTTAAGTATAGGAAGACTGAGTCTTCCTCCTCTCTATGTTTTGAGCGTTTCCTGTGTCACCAGTTTTACATTCCGATGCACCTCTTCAGGTTTACTGTATCCCTTGGACCTTCACAGTGACGATGAAACACAGAAATTGCATCGGAATTAAATATAAAAGACACAATGCCGACTTACGTACAAGGAAACCTGAGTCTTCTTAGGGTCTATGTTATGAGCGCTTCCTGTGTCACCAGTTTTACATTCCGATACACCTCTACAGGGTTACTGTGTCCCTTGGACCTTCCCATTGACGATGAAACACAGTAATTGCATCGGAATTAAATAGAAGAGACGCAATGTCGACTTAAGTAAAGGAAGACTGAGCCTTCCTAATGTCTATGATTTGAGCGTGTCCTGTACAACCTGCTTTATATTCCGATGCACCTCTGTCGGTTTACTGTATCCCTTGGACCTTCCCATTTGCGATGGAACGCAGAAATATCATCGGAATTAAATATAAGAGACACAATGCCGACTGAAGTACAGGAAGACTGAGTCTTCCTACTGTCTATGTTTTGAGCTTTTCCCTTGTCACCAGTGTTATATTCCGATGCACCTCTGCCGGTATACTGTTTCCCTTCGACCTTCCCATTGACGATGAAACAAAGAAATTGCATCGGAATTAAATATAAGAGACACAATGTCCACCTAAGTACAGGAAGAGTGTGTCTTTCTATTGTCTATGTTTTGTGCATTTCCTGTGTCACCAGTTTTACATTGCGATGCACATCTGCAGGTTTACTGTATCCATTGGCCCTTCCCATTGACGATGAAACACAGAAATTGCATCGGAATTAAATATAAAAGACACAATGCCGACTTAAGTACAAGAAAACTGAGTATTCTTTCGGTCTATGTTTTGAGCGTTTTCTGTGTCACCAGTTTTACATTCCGATGCACCTCTGCAGGTTTACTGTATCCATTGGCCCTTCCCATTGACGATTAAACACAGAAATTGCATCGGAATTATATATAAGAACCACCATGCCGACTTAAGTAAAGGAAGACTGTGTCTTCCTACTGTCTATGACTTGAGCGTGTCCTGTATCACCTGTTTTACATTCCGATGCACCTCTGCAGGTTTACTGTATCCCTTGGACCTTCCCCTTGGCGATGAAACACAGAAATGGCATCGGATATAAATATAAGAGACACAATGCCGACTGAAATACAGGAAGACTGAGTCTTCCTACTGTCTATGTTTTGAGCGTTTCCTGTGTCAACAGTTTTACATTCCGATGCACCTCTGCAAGTTTACTCTATCCCTTGAACCTTCACAGTGAAGATGAAACACAGAAATTGCATCGGAATTAAATATAAGAGGCACAATGACGTCTTAAGTACAGGAAGACTGAGTCTTCCTACTGTCTATGTTTTGAGCGTCTCCTATGTCACCAGTTTTACATTCCGATGCACCTCTGCAGGTATACTGTTTCCCCTCGACTTTCCCATTGACGATGAAACACAGAAATTGCAGCGGAATTAAATATAAGAGACAACGCCGACTTAAGTACAAGAAAACTGAGTCTCCTTACGGTCTATGATTTGAGCGTTTCCTGTGTCACCAGTTTTACATTCCAATGCACCTCTGCAGGTTTACTGTATCCCTTGGACCTTCCCATTGACGAATAAACACAGAAATTGCATCCGAATTAAATATAAGAGACACAACGCCGACTTAAGTTCCAGAAAACTGAGTCTTCTTGAGGTCTATGTTTTGAGCGTTTTCTGTGTCATCAGTTTTACATTCCGATGCACCTCTGCAGGTTTACTGTATCCCTTGCACCTTCCCATTGACATTGAAACACAGAAATTACATAGGAATTAAATATAACAAACACAATGCCGACTTAAGTATAGGAAGACTGAGTCTTCCTACTGTCTATGTTTTGAGCGTTTCCTATGTCACCAGTTTTACATTCCGAAGCACCTCTTCAGGTTTACGGTATCCCTTGGACCTTCACAGTGACGATGAAACACAGAAATTGCATCGGAATTAAATATAAAAGAAGCAATGCCGACTTAAGTACAAGAAAACGTGAGTCTTCTTAGGGTCTATGTTATGAGCGCTTCCTGTGTCCCCAGTTATACATTCCGATGCACCTCTGCAGGGTTACTGTATCCCTTGGACCTCCCCATTGACGATGAAACACAATAATTGCATCGGAATTAAATAGAATAGACACAATGTCGACTTAAGTACAAGAAGAGTGTGTCTTTCTATTGTCTACGTTTTGAGCGTTTCCTGTGTCACCAGTTTTACATTCCGCTGCTCCTCTGCACGTTTACTGTATCCCTTGGACCTTCACAGTGACGATGAAACACAGAAATTGCATCGGAATTAAATATATGAGTCACAATGATGAATTAAGTACAGGAAGACTGAGTCTTCCTACTGCCTATGTTTTGAGCGTTTCCTGTGTCACCAGTTTTACATTGCGATGCACCTCTGCAGGTTAACTGTGTACCTTGGACCTTCACAGTGACGATGAAACACAGAAATTGCATCGGAATTAAATATAAGAGACACAATGCCGACTTAAGTACAGGAAGACTGAGTCTTCCTACTGTATATGTTTGAGCGTTTCCCTTGTCACCAATTTTACATTCCGATGCACCTCTGCAGGTATACTGTTTCCCTTCGACCATCCCATTGTCGATGAGACACAGAAATTGCAACGGAATTAAATATAAGAGACACAATGGCGACTTAAGTACAGGAAGAGTGTGTTTCTCTATTGTCTATGTTATGTGCGTTTCCTGTGTCACCAGTTTTATATTGCGATGCACCTCTGCAGGTTTACTGTATCCATTGGACCTTCCCATTGACGATGAAACACACAAATTGCATCGGAATTAAATATAAGAGACACAACGCCGGCTTAAGTAAAAGAAAACTGAGTCATCTTACGGTGTGTGATTTGAGCGTGTCCTGTGTCACCAGTTTTACATTCCGATTCACCTCTGCAGGTATACTGTATCCATTGGACCTTCCCATTGACGATCAAACACAGAAATAGCATCGGAATAAAATATAAGAGACACAATGCCGACTTAAGTACAGGAAGACTGAGTCTTCCTACTGTCTATGTTTTGAAAGTTTCCTGTGTCACCAGTTTTACATTCCGATGCACCTCTGCAGGTATACTGTTTCCCGTCGACCTTCCCATTGACGATGAAACGCAGAAATTGCATCGGAATTAAATATAAGAGACACAATGTCGACTTAAGTACAGGAAGAGTGTGTCTTTCTATTGTCTATGTTTTGTGCGTTTCCTGTGTCACCAGTTTTATATTGCGATGCACCTCTGCAGGTTTACTGTATCCATTGGACCTTCCCATTGACGATGAAACACAGATTTTGCATCGGAATTAAATATAAGAGACACAACGCCGACTTAAGTAAAAGAAAACTGAGTCATCTTACGGTTTGTGATTTGAGCGTTTCCTGTGTCACCAGTTTTACATTCCGATTCACCTCTGCAGGTATACTGTATCCATTGGACCTTCCCATTGACGATGAAACACAGATATTTCATCGGAATTAAGTATAAGAGACACAACGACGACTTAAGTACGAGAAAACTGAGTCTTCTTACGGTCTATGTTTGAGCGTTTCCAGTGTCACCAGTTTTACATTCCGATACACCTCCGCTGGTTTACTGTATCCATTGGAGCTTCCATTGACGATGAAACACAGAAATTGCATCGGAATTAAATATAAGAGACACAACGCCGACTTAGGTACAGGAAGACTGAATCTTCCTACTGTCTAGGTTTTGAGCGTTTCCTGTGTCACCAGTTTTACATTCCGATGCATCTCTGCAGGTTTACTGTATCCCTTGGACCTTCACAGTAACGATGAAAGTCAGAAATTGCATCAAATGAAATATAAGAGACACAATGCCGACTTCAGTACAAGAAAAATGAGTCTTCTTAGGGTCTATGCTTTGACCGCTTCCTGTGTCACCAGTTTTACATTCCGATGCACCTCTGCAGGTTTACTGTATCCCTTGGATCTTCACATTGACGATGAAACACAGAAATTGCATCGGAATTAAATATAAGAGACACATTGCCGACTTAAGTACAGGAACATTGGGTCTTCCTACTGTCTATGTCTTGAGCGTTTCCTGTGTCACCAGTTTTACATTCCGATGCACCTCTGCAGGTTTACTGTATCCCTTGGACCTTCCCATTGACGATGAAACATTGAAATTGCATCGGAATTAAATATAAGAGACACAATGCCGACTTAAGTACAGGAAGTGTGTGTCTTTCTATTGTCTATGATTTGACCGCTTCCTGTGTCACCAGTTTTACATTCCGATGCACCTCTGCAGGTTTACTGTACCCCTTGGACCTTCCCATTGTCGATGAAACACAGAAAATGCATAGGAATTAAATATAAGAGACACAATGTAGACTTAAGTACAGGAAGACTGAGTCTTCCTACTGTCTATGTTTTGAGCGTTTCCTGTGTCACCAGTTTTACATTCCGATGCACCTCTGCAGGTTTACTGTATCCCTTGGACCTTCACAGTGACGATGAAACACAGAAATTGCATCGGAATTAAATATAAAAGACACAATGCCGACTTAAGTACATGAAAACTGAGTCTTCTTTCGGTCTATGTTTTGAGCGTTTTCTGTGTCACCAGTTTTACATTCCGATGCACCTCTGCAGGTTTACTGTATCCATTGGCCCTTCCCATTGACGATGAAACACAGAAATTGCATCGGAATTAAATATAAGAACCACCATACCGACTTAAGTAAAGGAAGACTGAGTCTTCCTACTGTCTATGACTTGAGCGTGTCCTGTATCACCAGTTTTACATTCCGATGCACCTCTGCAGGTTTACTGTATCCCTTGGACCTTCCCCTTGGCGATGAAACACAGAAATGGCATCGGGTTTAAATATAAAAGACACAATGCCGACTGAAATACAGGAAGACTGAGTCTTCCTACTGTCTATGTTTTGAGCGTTTCCTGTGTCACCAGTTTTACATTCCGATGCACCTCTGCAGGTTTGCTGTATCCCTTGGACCTTCACAGTGACGGTGAAACACAGAAAGTGCATCAAATTAAATATAATGGACACAATGCCGACTTCAGTACAAGAAAACTGAGTCTTCTTAGGGTCTATGCTTTGACCGCTTCCAGTGTCACCAGTTTTACATTCTGATGCACCTCTGTAGGTTTACTGTATCCATTGGACCTTCTCATTGGCGATGAAACACAGAAATTGCACCGGAATTAAATATAAGAGGCACAATGACGTCTTAAGTACAGGAAGACTGAGTCTTCCTACTGTCTATGTTTTGAGCATTTCCTGTGTCACCAGTTTAAAATTCCGATGCACCTATGCATGTTTACTGTATCCCTTGGACCTTCACAGTCACGATGAAACACAGAAATTGCATCGGAATTAAATTTAAGAGACACAATGCCGACTTAAGGACAGGAAGACTGAGTCTTCCTACTGTCTATGTTTTGAGCGTCTCCTATATCACCAGTTTTACATTCCGATGCACCTCTGCAGGTATACTGTTTCCCTTCGACCTTCCCATCGACGATAAAACGCAGAAATTGCATCGGAATTAAATATAAGAGACACAATGTCGACTTAAGTACAGGAAGAGTGTGTCTTTCTATTGTCTATGTTTTGTGCGTTTCCTGTGTCACCAGTTTTATATTGCGATGCACCTCTGCAGGTTTACTGTATCCATTGGACCTTCCCATTGACGATGAAACACAGAAATTGCATCGGAATTAAATATAAGAGACACAACGCCGACTTAAGTAAAAGAAAACTGAGTCATCTTACGGTGTGTGATTTGAGCGTTTCCTGTGTCACCAGTTTTACATTCCGATTCACCTCTGCAGGTATACTGTTTCCATTCGACCTTCCCATTGACGATCAAACACAGAAATAGCATCGGAATTAAATGTAAGAGACACAATGCCGACTTAAGTACAGGAAGACTGAGTCTTCCTACTGTCTATGTTTTGAGCGTTTCCTGTGTCACCAGTTTTACATTCCGATGCACCTCTGCAGGTTTGCTGTGTACCTTGGACCTTCCCATTGACGATGAAACACAGAAATTGCATCGGAATTAAATATAAGAGACACAATGCCGACTTAGGTACAGGAAGACTGAGTCTTCCTACTGTCTACGTTTTGAGCATTTCCTGTGTCATTAGTTTTACACTTTTGATGCACCTCTGCAGGTTTACTGTATCTCTTGGATCTGCACAGTGACGGTGAAACACAGAAACTGCATCGGAATTAAATATAAGAGACACAATGCCGACTTAAGTACAAGAAAACTGAGTCTTCTTACGGTCTATAATTTGAGCTCTTCCTGTGTCACCAGTTTTACATTCCGATGCACCTCTGCAGGTATACTGTATCCATTGGACCTGACCATTGATGATGAAACACAGAAATAGCATCGGAATTAAATATAAGAGACACAATGCCGACTTAAGAGCAGGAAGGCTGAGTCTTCCTACTCTCTATGATTTGAGCGTTTCCTGTGTCACTAGTTTTACATTCCGATGCACCTCTGCTGGTTTACTGTATCCCTTGGACCTTCACAGTGACGACGAAACACAGAAATTGCATCGGAATTAAATATAAGAGACACAATGTCGACTTAAGTACAGGAAGAGTGTGTCTTTCTATTGTCTATGTTTTGTGCGTTCCATGTGTCACCAGTTTTATATTGCGATTCACCTCTGCAGGTTTACTGTATCCATTGGACCTTCCCATTGACGATGAAACACAGAAATTGCATCGGAATTAAATATAAGAGACACAACGCCGACTTAAGTAAAAGAAAACTGAGTCATCTTACGGTGTGTGATTTGAGCGTTTCCTGTGTCACCAGTTTTACATTCCGATTCACCTCTGCAGGTATACTGTATCCATTGGACCTTCCCATTGACGATGAAACACAGATATTACATCGGAATTAAGTATAAGAGACACAACGACGACTTAAGTACGAGAAAACTGAGTCTTCTTACGGTCTATGTTTGAGCGTTTCCAGTGTCACCAGTTTTACATTCCGATACACCTCTGCTGGTTTACTGTATCCATTGGAGCTTCCATTGACGATGAAACACAGAAATTGCATCGGAATTAAATATAAGAGACACAACGCCGACTTAAGTACAAGTAAACTGAGTCTTCTTACGGTCTATGATTTGAGCGTTTCCTGTGTCACCAGTTTTACATTCCGATGCACCTCTGCAGGTTTACTGTGTACCTTGGACTTTCCCATTGACGATGAAACACAGAAATTGCATCGGAATTAAATATAAGAGACACAATGCCGACTTAGGTACAGGAAGACTGAGTCATCCTACTGTCTAGGTTTTGAGCGTTTCCTGTGTCACCAGTTCTACATTCCGATGCACCTCTGCAGGTTTACTGTATCCCTTGGATCTTCACATTGACGATGAAGCACAGAAATTGCATCGGAATTAAATATAAGAGACACATTGCCGACTTAAGTACAGGAACATTGGGTCTTCCTACTGTCTATGTTTTGAGCGGTTCCTGTGTCACCAGTTTTACATTCCGATGCACCTATGCAGGTTTACTGTATCCCTTCGACCTTCCCATTGACGATGAAACATTGAAATTGCATCGGAATTAAATATAAGAGACACAATGCCGACTTAAGTACAGGAAGTGTGTGTCTTTCTATTGTCTATGTTTTGAGCGTTTCCTGTGTCACCAGTTTTACATTCCGATGCACCTCTGCAGGTTTACTGTATCCCTTGCACCTTCCCATTGACATTGAAACACAGAAATTACATCGGAATTAAATATAACAGACACAATGCCGACTTAAGTACAGGAAGACTGAGTCTTCCTACCGTCTATATTTTGAGCGTTTCCTGTGTCACCAGTTTTACATTCCGGTGCACCTCTGCAGGTTTACTGTATCCCTTGGACCTTCCCATTGACGAAGAAACATTGAAATTGCATGGGAATTATATATAAGAGACACAATGCCGACTTAAGGATAGGAAGACTGAGTTTTCCTACTGTCAATGTTTGAGCGTTTCCTGTGTCACCAGTTTTACATTCCGATGCACGTCTGCAGGTTTACTGTATCCATTGGACCTTCCCATTGTCGATGAAACACAGAAAATGCATCGGGATTAAATATAAGAGACACAATGTAGACTTAAGTACAGGAAGACTGAGTCTTCCTACTGTCTATGTTTTGAGCGTTTCCTGTGTCACCAGTTTTACATTCCGATGCACCTCTGCAGGTTTACTGTATCCCTTGGACCTTCACAGTAACGATGAAAGTCAGAAATTGCATCAAATTAAATATAAGACACACAATGCCGACTTCAGTACAAGAAAAATGAGTCTTCTTAGGGTCTATGTTTTGACCGCTTCCTGTGTCACCAGTTTTACATTCCGATGCACCTCTGCAGGTTTACTGTATCCCTTGGACCTTCCCATTGTCGATGAAACACAGAAAATGCATCGGAATTAAATATAAAAGACACAATGCCGACTTAAGTAGAAGAAAACTGAGTCTTCTTTCGGTCTATGTTTTGAGCGTTTTCTGTGTCACCAGTTTTACATTCCGATGCACCTCTACAGGTTTACTGTACCCCTTGGACCTTCACAGTGACGACGAAACACAGAAAGTGCATCAAATTAAATATAAGGACACAATGCCGACTTCAGTACAAGAAAACTGAGTCTTCTTAGGGTCTATGCTTTGACCGCTTCCTGTGTCACCAGTTTTACATTCCGATGCACCTCTGCAGGTTTACTGTATCCATTCGACCTTCTCATGGGCGATGAAACACAGAAATTGCACCGGAATTAAATATAAGAGGCACAATGATGTCTTAAGTACAGGAAGACTGAGTCTTCCTACTGTCTATGTTTTGAGCGTCTCCTATGTCACCAGTTTTACATTCCGATGCACCTCTGCAGGTATACTGTTTCCCCTCGACTTTCCCATTGTCGATGAAACACAGATATTGCATGGGAATTAAATATAAGAGACACAACGCCGACTTAAGTACAAGAAAACTGAGTCTTCTTACGTTCTATGATTTGAGCGTTTCCTGTGTCACCAGTTTTACATTCCAATGCACCTCTGCAGGTTTACTGTATCCTTTGGACCTTCCCATTGACGAATAAACACAGAAATTGCATCCGAATTAAATATAAGAGACACAACGCGGACTTAAGTACCAGAAAACTGAGTCTTCTTAAGGTCTATGTTTTGAGCGTTTTCTGTGTCACCAGTTTTACATTCAGATGCACCTCTGCAGGTTTACTGTATCCCTTGCATCTTCCCATTGACATTGAAACACAGAAATTACATGGGAATTAAATATAACAAACACAATGCCGACTTAAGTATAGGAAGACTGAGTCTTCCTACTGTCTATGTTTTGAGCGTTTCCTGTGTCACCGGTTTTACATTCCGATGCACCTCTTCAGGTTTACGGTATCCCTTGGACCTTCACAGTGACGATGAAACACAGAAATTGCATCGGAATTAAATATAAAAGAAACAATGCCGACTTAAGTACAAGAAAACGTGAGTCTTCTTAGGGTCTATGTTATGAGCGCTTCCTGTGTCACCAGTTATACATTCCGATGCACATCCGCAGGGTTACTGTATCAATTGGACCTTCCCATTGACGATGAAACACAGTAATTGCATCGGAATTAAATAGGATAGACACAATGTCGACTTATGTACAAGAAGAGTGTGTCTTTCTATTGTCTACGTTTTGAGCGTTTCCTATGTCACCAGTTTTACATTCCGATGCACCTCTGCAGGTTTACTGTATCCATTGGACCTTCTCATTGGCGATGAAACACAGAAATTGCACCGGAATTAAATATAAGAGGCACAATGACGTCTTAAGTACAGGAAGACTGAGTCTTCCTACTGTCTATGTTTTGAGCATTTCCTGTGTCACCAGTTTAAAATTCCGATGCACCTATGCATGTTTACTGTATCCCTTGGACCTTCACAGTCACGATGAAACACAGAAATTGCATCGGAATTAAATTTAAGAGACACAATGCCGACTTAAGTACAGGAAGACTGAGTCTTCCTACTGTCTATGTTTTGAGCGTCTCCTATGTCAGCAGTTTTACATTCCGATGCACCTCTGCAGGTATACTGTTTCCCTTCGACCTTCCCATTGACGATAAAACGCAGAAATAGCATCGGAATTAAATATTAGAGACACAATGCCGACTTAAGTACAGGAAGACTGAGTCTTCCTACTGTCTATGTTTTGAGCGTTTCCTGTGTCACCAGTTTTACATTCCGATGCACCTCTGCAGGTTTACTGTGTACCTTGGACCTTCCCATTGACGATGAAACACAGAAATTGCATCGGAATTAAATATAAGAGACACAATGCCGACTTAGGTACAGGAAGACTGAGTCTTCCTACTGTCTACGTTTTGAGCATTTCCTGTGTCATTAGTTTTACACTTTTGATGCACCTCTGCAGGTTTACTGTATCTCTTGGATCTTCACAGTGACGGTGAAACACAGAAACTGCATCGGAATTAAATATAAGAGACACAATGCCGACTTAAGTACAAGAAAACTGAGTCTTCTTACGGTCTGTAATTTGAGCTCTTCCTGTGTCACCAGTTTTACATTCCGATGCACCTCTGCAGGTATACTGTATCAATTGGACCTTCCCATTGATGATGAAACACAGAAATAGCATCGGAATTAAATATAAGAGACACAATGCCGACTTAAGAGCAGGAAGGCTGAGTCTTCCTACTGTCTATGTTTTGAGCGTTTCCTGTGTCACCAGTTTTACATTCCGATGCACCTCTGCAGGTTTACTGTATCCATTGGACCTTCCCATTGTCGATGAAACACAGAAAATGCATCGGGATTAAATATAAGAGACACAATGTAGACTTAAGTACAGGAAGAATGAGTCTTTCCTACTGTCTATGTTTTGAGCGTTTCCTGTGTCACCAGTTTTACATTCTAATGCACCTCTGCAGGTTTACTGTATCCCTTGGACCTTCACAGTAACGATGAAAGTCAGAAATTGCATCAAATTAAATATAAGAGACACAATGCCGACTGCAGTACAAGAAAAATGAGTCTTCTTAGGGTCTATGTTTTGACCGCTTCCTGTGTCACCAGTTTTACATTCCGATGCACCTCTGCAGGTTTACTGTATCCCTTGGACCTTCCCATTGTCGATGAAACTCAGAAAATGCATCGGAATTAAATATAAAAGACACAATGCCGACTTAAGTAGAAGAAAACTGAGTCTTCTTTCGGTCTATGTTTTGAGCGTTTTCTGTGTCACCAGTTTTACATTCCGATGCACCTCTGCAGGTTTACTGTATCCCTTGGACCTTCACAGTGACGACGAAACACAGAAAGTGCATCAAATTAAATATAAGGGACACAATGCCGACTTCTGTACAAGAAAACTGAGTCTTCTTAGGGTCTATGCTTTGACCGCTTCCTGTGTCATCAGTTTTACATTCCGATGCACCTCTGCAGGTTTACTGTATCCATTGGACCTTCTCATGGGCGATGAAACACAGAAATTGCATCGGAATTAAATATAAGAGACACAACGCCGACTTAAGTACAAGAAAACTGAGTCTTCTTACGGTCTGTGTTTTGAGCGTTTTCTGTGTCACCAGTTTTACATTCCGATGCACCTCTGCACGTTTGCTGTATCCCTTGGACCTTCACAGTGACGATGAAACACAGAAATTGCATCGGAATTAAATATATGAGTCACAATGATGAATTAAGTACAGGAAGACTGAGTCTTCCTACTGTCTATGTTTTGAGCGTTTCCTGTGTCACCAGTTTTACATTCCGATGCACCTCTGCAGGTTAACTGTGTACCTTGGACCTTCACAGTGACGATGAAACACAGAAATTGCATCGGAATTAAATATAAGAGACACAATGCCGACTTAAGTACAAGAAAACTGAGTCTTCTTAGTGTCTATGTACTGAGCGCTTCCTGTGTCACCTGTATTACATTCCGATGCACCTCTGCAGGTTTACTGTATCCCTTGGACCTTCCTATTGACGATGAAACACAGATATTGCATCGGAATTAAATAATAGACACAATGCAGACTTAAGTACAGAAAGACTGAGTCTTCCTACTGTCTATGTTTGAGCGTTACCCTTGTCACCAATTTAACATTCCGATGCACCTCTGCAGGTATACTGTTTCCCTTCGACCTTCCCATTGACGACGAAACACAGAAATTGCATCGGAATTAAATATAAGAGACACAATGTCGACTTAAGTACAGGAAAAGTGTGTCTTTCTATTGTCTATGTTTTGTGCGTTTCCTGTGTCACCAGTTTTATATTGCGATGCACCTCTGCAGGTTTACTGTATCCATTGGACCTTCCCATTGACGATGAAACACAGAAATTGCATCGGAATTAAATATAAGAGACACAATGCCGACTTAAGTACAGGAAGTGTGTGTCTTTCTATTGTCTATGTTTTGAGCGTTTCCTGTGTCACCAGTTTTACATTCCGATGCACCTCTGCAGGTTTACTGTATCCCTTGCACCTTCCCATTGACATTGAAACACAGAAATTACATCGGAATTAAATATAACAGACACAATGCCGACTTAAGTACAGGAAGACTGAGTCTTCCTACCGTCTATATTTTGAGCGTTTCCTGTGTCACCAGTTTTACATTCCGGTGCACCTCTGCAGGTTTACTGTATCCCTTGGACCTTCCCATTGACGAAGAAACATTGAAATTGCATCGGAATTAAATATAAGAGACACAATGCCGACTTAAGTATAGGAAGACTGAGTTTTCCTACTGTCAATGTTTGAGCGTTTCCTGTGTCACCAGTTTTACATTCCGATGCACCTCTGCAGGTTTACTGTATCCATTGGACCTTCCCATTGTCGATGAAACACAGAAAATGCATCGGGATTAAATATAAGAGACACAATGTAGACTTAAGTACAGGAAGACTGAGTCTTCCTACTGTCTATGTTTTGAGCGTTTCCTGTGTCACCAGTTTTACATTCCGATGCACCTCTGCAGGTTTACTGTGTACCTTGGACCTTCCCATTGACGATGAAACACAGAAATTGCATCGGAATTAAATATAAGAGACACAATGCCGACTTAGGTACAGGAAGACTGAGTCTTCCTACTGTCTACGTTTTGAGCATTTCCTGTGTCATTAGTTTTACACTTTTGATGCACCTCTGCAGGTTTACTGTATCTCTTGGATCTTCACAGTGACGGTGAAACACAGAAACTGCATCGGAATTAAATATAAGAGACACAATGCCGACTTAAGTACAAGAAAACTGAGTCTTCTTACGGTCTGTAATTTGAGCTCTTCCTGTGTCACCAGTTTTACATTCCGATGCACCTCTGCAGGTATACTGTATCAATTGGACCTTCCCATTGATGATGAAACACAGAAATAGCATCGGAATTAAATATAAGAGACACAATGCCGACTTAAGAGCAGGAAGGCTGAGTCTTCCCACTGTCTATGTTTTGAGCGTTTCCTGTGTCACTAGTTTTACATTCCGATGCACCTCTGCTGGTTTACTGTATCCCTTGGACCTTCACAGTGACGACGAAACACAGAAATTGCATCGGAATTAAATATAAGAGACACAATGTCGACTTAGGTACAGGAAGAGTGTGTCTTTCTATTGTCTATGTTTTGTGCGTTTCATGTGTCACCAGTTTTATATTGCGATTCACCTCTGCAGGTTTACTGTATCCATTGGACCTTCCCATTGACGATGAAACACAGAAATTGCATCGGAATTAAATATAAGAGACACAACGCCGACTTAAGTAAAAGAAAACTGAGTCATCTTACGGTGTGTGATTTGAGCGTTTCCTGTGTCACCAGTTTTACATTCCGATTCACCTCTGCAGGTATACTGTATCCATTGGACCTTCCCATTGGCGATGAAACACAGATATTACATCGGAATTAAGTATAAGAGACACAACGACGACTTAAGTACGAGAAAACTGAGTCTTCTTACGGTCTATGTTTGAGCGTTTCCAGTGTCACCAGTTTTACATTCCGATACACCTCTGCTGGTTTACTGTATCCATTGGAGCTTCCATTGACGATGAAACACAGAAATTGCATCGGAATTAAATATAAGAGACACAACGCCGACTTATGTACAAGTAAACTGAGTCTTCTTACGGTCTATGATTTGAGCGTTTCCTGTGTCACCAGTTTTACATTCCGATGCACCTCTGCAGGTTTACTGTGTACCTTGGACCTTCCCATTGACGATGAAACACAGAAATTGCATCGGAATTAAATATAAGAGACACAATGCCGACTTAGGTACAGGAAGACTGAGTCTTCATACTGTCTAGGATTTGAGCGTTTCCTGTGTCACCAGTTTTACATTCCGATGCACCTCTGCAGGTTTACTGTATCCCTTGGACCTTCCCATTGACGAAAAAACATTGAAATTGCATGGGAATTAAATATAAGAGACACAATGCCGACTTAAGTATAGGAAGACTGAGTTTTCCTACTGTCAATGTTTGAGCGTTTCCTGTGTCACCAGTTTTACATTCCGATGCACCTCTGCAGGTTTACTGTATCCATTGGACCTTCCCATTGTCGATGAAACACAGAAAATGCATCGGGATTAAATATAAGAGACACAATGTAGACTTAAGTACAGGAAGAATGAGTCTTCCTACTGTCTATGTTTTGAGCGTTTCCTGTGTCACCAGTTTTACATTCTAATGCACCTCTGCAGGTTTACTGTATCCCTTGGACCTTCACAGTAACGATGAAAGTCAGAAATTGCATCAAATTAAATATAAGAGACACAATGCCGACTTCAGTACAAGAAAAATGAGTCTTCTTAGGGTCTATGTTTTGACCGCTTCCTGTGTCACCAGTTTTACATTCCGATGCACCTCTGCAGGTTTACTGTATCCCTTGGACCTTCCCATTGTCGATGAAACTCAGAAAATGCATCGGAATTAAATATAAAAGACACAATGCCGACTTAAGTAGAAGAAAACTGAGTCTTCTTTCGGTCTATGTTTTGACCGTCTTCTGTGTCACCAGTTTTACATTCCGATGCACCTCTGCAGGTTTACTGTATCCCTTGGACCTTCACAGTGACGACGAAACACAGAAAGTGCATCAAATTAAATATAAGGGACACAATGCCGACTTCAGTACAAGAAAACTGAGTCTTCTTAGGGTCTATGCTTTGACCGCTTCCTGTGTCATCAGTTTTACATTCCGATGCACCTCTGCAGGTTTACTGTATCCATTGGACCTTCTCATGGGCGATGAAACACAGAAATTGCATCGGAATTAAATATAAGAGACACAACGCCGACTTAAGTACAAGAAAACTGAGTCTTCTTACGGTCTGTGTTTTGAGCGTTTTCTGTGTCACCAGTTTTACATTCCGATGCACCTCTGCACGTTTGCTGTATCCCTTGGACCTTCACAGTGACGATGAAACACAGAAATTGCATCGGAATTAAATATATGAGTCACAATGATGAATTAAGTACAGGAAGACTGAGTCTTCCTACTGTCTATGTTTTGAGCGTTTCCTGTGTCACCAGTTTTACATTCCGATGCACCTCTGCAGGTTAACTGTGTACCTTGGACCTTCACAGTGACGATGAAACACAGAAATTGCATCGGAATTAAATATAAGAGACACAATGCCGACTTAAGTACAAGAAAACTGAGTCTTCTTAGTGTCTATGTACTGAGCGCTTCCTGTGTCACCTGTATTACATTCCGATGCACCTCTGCAGGTTTACTGTATCCCTTGGACCTTCCTATTGACGATGAAACACAGATATTGCATCGGAATTAAATAATAGACACAATGCAGACTTAAGTACAGAAAGACTGAGTCTTCCTACTGTCTATGTTTGAGCGTTACCCTTGTCACCAATTTTACATTCCGATGCACCTCTGCAGGTATACTGTTTCCCTTCGACCTTCCCATTGACGACGAAACACAGAAATTGCATCGGAATTAAATATAAGAGACACAATGTCGACTTAAGTACAGGAAAAGTGTGTCTTTCTATTGTCTATGTTTTGTGCGTTTCCTGTGTCACCAGTTTTATATTGCGATGCACCTCTGCAGGTTTACTGTATCCATTGGACCTTCCCATTGACGATGAAACACAGAAATTGCATCGGAATTAAATATAAGAGACACAATGCCGACTTAAGTACAGGAAGTGTGTGTCTTTCTATTGTCTATGTTTTGAGCGTTTCCTGTGTCACCAGTTTTACATTCCGATGCACCTCTGCAGGTTTACTGTATCCCTTGCACCTTCCCATTGACATTGAAACACAGAAATTACATCGGAATTAAATATAACAGACACAATGCCGACTTAAGTACAGGAAGACTGAGTCTTCCTACCGTCTATATTTTGAGCGTTTCCTGTATCACCAGTTTTACATTCCGGTGCACCTCTGCAGGTTTACTGTATCCCTTGGACCTTCCCATTGACGAAGAAACATTGAAATTGCATCGGAATTAAATATAAGAGACACAATGCCGACTTAAGTATAGGAAGACTGAGTTTTCCTACTGTCAATGTTTGAGCGTTTCCTGTGTCACCAGTTTTACATTCCGATGCACCTCTGCAGGTTTACTGTATCCATTGGACCTTCCCATTGTCGATGAAACACAGAAAATGCATCGGGATTAAATATAAGAGACACAATGTAGACTTAAGTACAGGAAGACTGAGTCTTCCTACTGTCTATGTTTTGAGCGTTTCCTGTGTCACCAGTTTTACATTCCGATGCACCTCTGCAGGTTTACTGTATCCCTTGGACCTTCACAGTGACGATGAAAGTCAGAAATTGCATCAAATTAAATATAAGAGACACAATGCCGACTTCAGTACAAGAAAAATGAGTCTTCTTAGGGTCTATGATTTGACCGCTTCCTGTGTCACCAGTTTTACATTCCGATGCACCTCTGCAGGTTTACTGTATACCTTGGACCTTCCCATTGTCGATGAAACACAGAAAATGCATCGGAATTAAATATAAAAGACACAATGCCGACTTAAGTAGAAGAAAACTGAGTCTTCTTTCGGTCTATGTTTTGAGCGTTTTCTGTGTCACCAGTTTTACATTCCGATGCACCTCTGCAGGTTTACTGTATCCATTGGCCCTTCCCATTGACGATGAAACACAGAAAATGCATCGGAATTAAATATAAGAACCACCATGCCGACTTAAGTAATGGAAGACTGAGTCTTCCTACTGTCTATGACTTGAGCGTGTCCTGTATCACCATTTTTACATTCCGATGCACCTCTGCAGGTTTACTGTATCCCTTGGACCTTCCCCTTGGCGATGAAACACAGAAATGGCATCGGATTTAAATATAAGAGACACAATGCCGACTGAAATACAGGAAGACTGAGTCTTCCTACAGTCTATGATTTGAGCGTTTCCTGTGTCAACAGTTTTACATTCCGATGCACCTCTGCAAGTTTACTGTATCCCTTGAACCTTCACAGTGACGATGAAACACAGAAATTGCATCGGAATTAAATATACGAGCCCCAATGATGACTTAAGTGCAGGAAGACTGAGTCTTCCTACTGTCAATGTTTTGAGCGTTTCCTGTGTCACCAGTTTTACATTCCGATGCACCTCTGCAGGTTTACTGTATCCCTTGGACCTTCACAGTGACGACGAAACACAGAAAGTGCATCAAATTAAATATAAGGGACACAATGCCGAATTCAGTACAAGAAAACTGAGTCTTCTTAGGGTCTATGCTTTGACCGCTTCCTGTGTCACCAGTTTTACTTTCCGATGCACCTCTGCAGGTTTACTGTATCCATTCGACCTTCTCATGGGCGATGAAACACAGAAATTTCACCGGAATTAAATATGAGAGGCACAATGACGTCTTAAGTACAGGAAGACTGAGTCTTCCTACTGTCTATGTTTTGAGCATTTCCTGTGTCACCAGTTTTAAATTCCGATGCACCTATGCATGTTTACTGTATCCCTTGGACCTTCACAGTCACGATGAAACACAGAAATTGCATCGGAATTAAATTTAAGAGACACAATGCCGACTTAAGTACAGGAAGACTGAGTCTTCCTACTGTCTATGTTTTGAGCGTCTCCTATGTCACCAGTTTTACATTCCGATGCACCTCTGCAGGTATACTGTTTCCCTTCGACCTTCCCATTGACGATGAAACACAGAAATTGCATCGGAATTAAATATAAGAGACACAACGCCGACTTAAGTAAAAGAAAACTGGGTCATCTTACGGTGTGTGATTTGAGCGTTTCCTGTGTCACCAGTTTTACATTCCGATTCACCTCTGCAGGTATACTGTATCCATTGGACCTTCCCATTGACGATCAAACACAGAAATAGCATCGGAATTAAATATAAGAGACACAATGCCGACTTAAGTACAGGAAGACTGAGTCTTCCTACTGTCTATGTTTTGAGCGTTTCCTGTGTCACCAGTTTTACATTCCGATGCACCTCTGCGGGTATACTGTTTCCCTTCGACCTTCCCATTGACGATGAAACGCAGAAATTGCATCGGAATTAAATATAAGAGACACAATGTCGACTTAAGTACAGGAAGAGTGTGTCTTTCTATTGTCTATGATTTGTGCGTTTCCTGTGTCACCAGTTTTACATTCCGATGCACCTCTGCGGGTTTACTGTGTACCTTGGACCTTCCCATTGACGATGAAACACAGAAATTGCATCGGAATTAAATATAAGAGACACAATGCCGACTTAGGTACAGGAAGACTGAGTCTTCCGACTGTCTACGTTTTGAGCATTTCCTGTGTCATCAGTTTTACACTTTTGATGCACCTCTGCAGGTTTACTGTATCCATTGGACCTTCCCATTGACGATGAAACACAGAAATTGCATCGGAATTAAATATAAGAGACACAACGCCGACTTAAGTAAAAGAAAACTGAGTCATCTTAAGGTGTGTGATTTGAGCGTTTCCTTTGTCACCAGTTTTACATTCCGATTCACCTCTGCAGGTATACTGTATCCATTAGACCTTCCCATTGACGATCAAACACAGAAATAGCATCGGAATTAAATATAAGAGACACAATGCCGACTTAGGTACAGGAAGACTGAGTCTTCCTACTGTCTACGTTTTGAGCATTTCCTGTGTCATCAGTTTTACACTTTTGATGCACCTCTGCAGGTTTACTGTATCTCTTGGATCTTCACAGTGACGGTGAAACACAGAAATTGCATCGGAATTAAATATAAGAGACACAATGCCGACTTAAGTACAGGAAGACTGAGTCTTCCTACTGTCTATGTTTTGAGCGTCTCCTATGTCACCAGTTTTACATTCCGATGCACCTCTGCAGGCATACTGTTTCCCCTCGACTTTCCCATTGACGATGAAACACAGAAATTGCATTGGAATTAAATATAAGAGACACAACGCCGACTTAAGTACAAGAAAACTGAGTCTTCTTACGGTCTATGATTTGAGCGTTTCCTGTGTCACCAGTTTTACATTCCAATGCACCTCTGCAGGTTTACTGTATCCCTTGGACCTTCCCATTGACGAATAAACACAGAAATTGCATCCGAAATAAATATAAGAGACACAACGCCGACTTAAGTACCAGAAAACTGAGTCTTCTTAAGGTCTGTGTTTTGAGCGTTTTCTGTGTCACCAGTTTTACATTCCGATGCACCTCTGCAGGTTTACTGTATCCCTTGCACCTTCCCCTTGACATTGAAACACAGAAATTACATGGGAATTAAATATAACAAACACAATGCCGACTTAAGTATAAGAAGACTGAGTCTTCCTACTGTCTATGTTTTGAGCGTTTCCTGTGTCACCAGTTTTACATTCCGATGCACCTCTTCAGGTTTACGGTATCCCTTGGACCTTCACAGTGACGATGAAACACAGAAATTGCATCGGAATTAAATATAAAAGAAACAATGCCGACTTAAGTACAAGAAAACGTGAGCCTTCTTAGGGTCTATGTTATGAGCGCTTCCTGTGTCACCAGTTATACATTCCGATGCACCTCTGCAGGGTTAATGTATCAATTGGACCTTCCCATTGACGATGAAACACAGTAATTGCATCGGAATTAAATAGAATAGACTCAATGTCGACTTAAGTACAAGAAGAGTGTGTCTTTCTCTTGTCTACGTTTTGAGCGTTTCCTGTGTCACCAGTTTTACATTCCGCTGCTCCTCTGCTGGTTTACTGTATCCATTGGACCTTCCGTTGACGATGAAACACAGAAATTGCATCGGAATTAAATATAAGAGACACCATGCCGACTTAAGTAAAGGAAGACTGAGTGTTCCTACTGTCTATGTTTTGAGCCTTTGCTGTGTCACCAGTATTACATTCCGATGCACCTCTGCAGGTTTACTGTATCCATTGGACCTTCCCATTGTCGATGAAACACAGAAATTGCATCGGAATTAAATATAAGAGACACAATGCCGACTTAAGTACAAGAAAACTGAGTCTTCTTACGGTCTGTGTTTTGAGCGTTTTCTGTGTCACCAGTTTTACATTCCGATGCACCTCTGCACGTTTACTGTATCCCTTGGACCTTCACAGTGACGATGAAACACAGAAATTGCATCGGAATTAAATATATGAGTCACAATCATGAATTAAGTACAGGAAGACTGAGTCTTCCTACTGTCTATGTTTTGAGCGTTTCCTGTGTCACCAGTTTTACATTCCGATGCACCTCTGCAGGTTAACTGTGTACCTTGGACCTTCACAGTGACGATGAAACACAGAAACTGCATCGGAATTAAATATAAGAGACACAATGCCGACTTAAGTACAAGAAAACTGTGTCTTCTTAGTGTCTATGTTCTGAGCGCTTCCTGTGTTACCAGTTTTACATTCCGATGCACCTCTGCAGGTTTACTGTATCCCTTGGACCTTCCTATTGACGATGAAACACAGATATTGCATCGGAATTAAATAATAGACACAATGCAGACTTAAGTACGGAAAGACTGAGTCATCCTACTGTCTATGTTTGATCGTTTCCCTTGTCACCAATTTTACATTCCGATGCACCTCTGCAGGTATACTGTTTCCCTTCGACCTTCCCATTGACGATGAAACACAGAAATTGCATCGAAATTAAATATAAGAGACACAATGTCGACTTAAGTACAGGAAGAGTGTGTCTTTCTATTGTCTATGTTTTGTGCGTTTCCTGTGTCACCAGCGTTATATTGCGATGCACCTCTGCTGGTTTACTGTATCCATTGGACCTTCCCATTGACGACGAAACACAGAAATTGCATCGGAATTAAATATAAGAGACACAACGCCGACTTAAGTAAAAGAAAACTGAGTCATCTTACGGTGTGTGATTTGAGCGTTTCCTGTGTCACCAGTTTTATATTCCGATGCACCTCTGCAGGTATACTGTTTCCCTTCGACCTTCCCATTGACGATGAAACGCAGAAATTGCATCGGAATTAAATATAAGAGACACAATGTCGACTTAAGTACAGGAAGAGTGTGTCTTTCTATTGTCTATGATTTGTGCGTTTCCTGTGTCACCAGTTTTATATTGCGATGCACCTCTGCAGGTTTACTGTATCCATTGGACCTTCCCATTGACGATGAAACACAGAAATTGCATCGGAATTAAATATAAGAGACACAACGCCGACTTAAGTAAAAGAAAACTGAGTCATCTTACGGTGTGTGATTTGAGCGTTTCCTGTGTCACCAGTTTTACATTCCGATTCACCTCTGCAGGTATACTGTATCCATTGGACCTTCCCATTGACGATCAAACACAGAAATAGCATCGGAATTAAATATAAGAGACACAATGCCGACTTAAGTACAGGAAGACTGAGTCTTCCTACTGTCTATGTTTTGAGCGTTTCCTGTGTCACCAGTTTTACATTCCGATGCACCTCTGCGGGTTTACTGTGTACCTTGGACCTTCCCATTGACGATGAAACACAGAAATAGCATCGGAATTAAATATAAGAGACACAATGCCGACTTAGGTACAGGAAGACTGAGTCTTCCGACTGTCTACGTTTTGAGCATTTCCTGTGTCATCAGTTTTACACTTTTGATGCACCTCTGCAGGTTTACTGTATCTCTTGGATCTTCACAGTGACGGTGAAACACAGAAATTGCATCGGAATTAAATATAAGAGACACAATGCCGACTTAAGTACAGGAAGACTGAGTCTTCCTACTGTCTATGATTTGAGCGTCTCCTATGTCACCAGTTTTACATTCCGATGCACCTCTGCAGGTATACTGTTTCCCCTCGACTTTCCCATTGACGATATAACACACAAATTGCATGGGAATTAAATATAAGAGACACAACGCCGACTTAAGTACAAGAAAACTGAGTCTTCTTACGGTCTATGATTTGAGCGTTTCCTGTGTCACCAGTATTACATTCCAATGCACCTCTGCAGGTTTACTGTATCCCTTGGACCTTCCCATTGACGAATAAACACAGAAATTGCATCCGAATCAAATATAAGAGACACAACGCCGACTTAAGTACCAGAAAACTGAGTCTTCTTAAGGTCTGTGTTTTGAGCGTTTTCTGTGTCACGAGTTTTACATTCCGATGCACCTCTGCAGGTTTACTGTACCCCTTGCACCTTCCCATTGACATTGATACACAGAAATTACATGGGAATTAAATATAACAAACACAATGCCGACTTAAGTATAGGAAGACTGAGTCTTCCTACTGTCTATGTTTTGAGCGTTTCCTGTGTCACCAGTTTTACATTCCGATGCATCTCTTCAGGTTTACGGTATCCCTTGGACCTTCACAGTGACGATGAAACACAGAAATTGCATCGGAATTAAATATAAAAGAAACAATGCCGACTTAAGTACAAGAAAACGTGAGTCTCTTAGGGTCTATGTTATGAGCGCTTCCTGTGTCACTAGTTATACAATCCGATGCACCTCTGCAGGGTTAACGTATCAATTGGACCTTCCCATTGACGATGAAACACAGTAATTGCATCGGAATTAAATAGAATAGACACAATGTCGACTTAAGTACAAGAAGAGTGTGTCTTTCTATTGTCTACGTTTTGAGCGTTTCCTGTGTCACCAGTTTTACATTCCGCTGCTCCTCTGCTGGTTTACTGTATCCATTGGCCCTTCCCATTGACGATGAAACACAGAAATTGCATCGGAATTAAATATAAGAACCACCATGCCGACTTAAGTAATGGAAGACTGAGTCTTCCTTCTGTTTATAACTTGAGCGTGTCCTGTATCACCAGTTTTACATTCCGATGCACCTCTGCAGGTTTACTGTATCCCTTGGACCTTCCCCTTGGCGATGAAACACAGAAATGGCATCGGATTTAAATATAAGAGACACAATGCCGACTGAAATACAGGAAGACTGAGTCTTCCTACTGTCTATGATTTGAGCGTTTCCTGTGTCAACAACTTTATATTCCGATGCACCTCTGCAAGTTTACTGTATCCCTTGAACCTTCACAGTGACGATGAAACACAGAAATTGCATCGGAATTAAATATACGAGCCCCAATGATGACTTAAGTGCAGGAAGACTGAGTCTTCCTACTGTCTATGTTTTGAGCGTTTCCTGTGTCACCTGTTTTACATTCCGATGCACCTCTGCAGGTTTACTGTATCCCTTGGACCTTCACAGTGACGACGAAACACAGAAAGTGCATCAAATTAAATATAAGGGACACAATGCCGACTTCAGTACAAGAAAACTGAGTCTTCTTAGGGTTTATGCTTTGACCGCTTCCTGTGGCACCAGTTTTACATTCCGATGCAACTCTGCAGGTTTACTGTATCCATTGGACCTTCTCATTGGCGATGAAACACAGAAATTGCACCGGAATTAAATATAAGAGGCACAATGACGTCTTAAGTACAGGAAGACTGAGTCTTCCTACTGTCTATGTTTTGAGCATTTCCTGTGTCACCAGTTTTAAATTCCGATGCACCTATGCATGTTTACTGTATTCCTTGGACCTTCACAGCCACGATGAAACACAGAAATTGCATCGGAATTAAATTTAAGAGACACAATGCCGACCTAAGTACAGGAAGACTGAGTCTTCCTACTGTCTATGTTTTGAGCGTCTCCTATGTCACCAGTTTTACATTCCGATGCACCTCTGCAGGTATTCTTTTTCCCCTCGACTTTCCCATTGACGATGAAACACAGAAATTGCATGGGAATTAAATATAAGACACACAACGCCGACTTAAGTACAAGAAAACTGAGTCTTCTTACGGTCTATGATTTGAGCGTTTCCTGTGTCACCAGTTTTACATTCCAATGCACCTCTGCAGGTTTACTGTATCCCTTGGACCTTCCCATTGACGAATAAACACAGAAATTGCATCCGAATTACAGATAAGAGACACAACGCCGACTTAAGTACCAGAAAACTGAGTCTTCTTAAGGTCTATGTTTTGAGCGTTTTCTGTGTCACCAGTTTTACATTCCGATGCACCTCTGCAGGTTTACTGTATCCCTTGCACCTTCCCATTGACATTGAAACACAGAAATTACATGGGAATTAAATATAACAAACACAATGCCGACTTAAGTACAAGAAAACTGAGTCTTCTTACGGTCTATGTTTTGAGCGCTTTCTGTGTCACCAGTTTTACATTCCGATGCACCTCTGCACGTTTACTGTATCCCTTGGACCTTCACAGTGACGATGAAACACAGAAATTGCATCGGAATTAAATATAAGAGTCACAATGATGAATTAATTACAGGAAGACTGAGTCTTCCTACTGTCTATGTTTTGAGCGTTTCCTGTGTCACCAGTTTTACATTCCGATGCACCTCTGCAGGTTAACTGTGTACCTTGGACCTTCACAGTGACGATGAAACACAGAAATTGCATCGGAATTAAATATAAGAGACACAATGCCGACTTAAGTACAAGAAAACTGAGTCTTCTTAGTGTCTATGTTCTGAGCGCTTCCTGTGTCACCAGTTTTACATTCCGATGCACCTCTGCAGGTTTACTGTATCCCTTGGACCTTCCTATTGACGATGAAACACAGATATTGCATCGGAATTAAATAATAGACACAATGCAGACTTAAGTACAGAAAGACTGAGTCTTCCTACTGTATATGTTTGAGCGTTTCCTTTGTCACCAATTTTACATTCCGATGCACCTCTGCAGGTATACTGTTTCCCTTCGACCTTCCCATTGACGATGAAACACAGAAACTGCATCGGAATTAAATATAAGAGACACAATGTCGACTTAAGTACAGGAAGAGTGTGTCTTTCTATTGTCTATGTTTTGTGCGTTTCCTGTGTCACCAGTTTTATATTGCGATGCACCTCTGCAGGTTTACTGTATCCATTGGACCTTCCCATTGGCGATGAAACACAGAAATTGCATCGGAATTAAATATAAGAGACACCATGCCGACTTAAGTAAAGGAAGACTGAGTCTTCGTACTGTCTATGTTTTGAGCCTTTGCTGTGTCACCAGTATTACATTCCGATGAACCTCTGCAGGTTTACTGTATCCATTGGACCTTCCCATTGACGATGAAACACAGAAATTGCATCGGAATTAAATATAAGAGACACAACGCCGACTTAAGTACAAGAAAACTGAGTCTTCTTACGGTCTATGTTTTGAGCGTTTCCTGTGTCACCAGTTTTACATTCCGATGCACCTCTGCAGGTTTACTGTGTACCTTGCACCTTCCCATTGACGATGAAACACAGAAATTGCATCGGAATTAAATATAAGAGACACAATGCCGACTTAGGTACAGGAAGACTAAGTCTTCCTACTGTCTACGTTTTGAGCATTTCCTGTGTCATCAGTTTTACACTTTTGATGCACCTCTGCAGGTTTACTGTATCTCTTGGATCTTCACAGTGACGGTGAAACACAGAAATTGCATCGGAATTAAATATAAGAGACACAATGCCGACTTAAGTACAAGAAAACTGAGTCTTCTTACGGTCTATAATTTGAGCTCTTCCTGTGTCACCAGTTTTACATTCCGATGCACCTCTGCAGGTATACTGTATCCATTGGACCTTCCCATTGATGATGAAACACAGAAATAGCATCGGAATTAAATATAAGAGACACAATGCCGACTTAAGAACAGGACGGCTGAGTCTTCCTACTGTCTATGATTTGTGCGTTTCCTGTGTCACTAGTTTTACATTCCGATGCACCTCTGCAGGTTTACTGTATCCCTTGGACCTTCACAGTGACGATGAAACACAGAAATTGCATCAGAATTAAATATAAGATAACCAATGTCGACTTAAGTACAGGAAGAGTGTGTCTTTCTATTGTCTATGTTTTGTGCGTTTCATGTGTCACCAGTTTTATATTGCGATGCACCTCTGCAGGTTTACTGTATCCTTTGGACCTTCCCATTGACGATGAAACTCAGAAATTGCAACGGAATTAAATATAAGAGACACAACGACGACTTAAGTAAAAGAAAACTGAGTCATCTTACGGTGTGTGATTTGAGCGTTTCCTGTGTCACCAGTTTTACATTCCGATTCACCTCTGCAGGTATACTGTATCCATTGGACCTTCCCATTGACGATGAAACACAGAAATTACATCGGAATTAAGTATAAGATACACAACGACTACTTAAGTACGAGAAAACTGAGTCTTCTTACGGTCTATGTTTGAGCGTTTCCAGTGTCACCAGTTTTACATTCCGATACACCTCTGCTGGTTTACTGTATCCATTGGAGCTTCCATTGACGATGAAACACAGAAATTGCATCAGAATTAAATATAAGAGACACAATGTCGACTTAAGTACAGGAAGAGTGTGTCTTTCTATTGTCTATGTTTTGACCGTTTCCTGTGTCACCAGTTTTACATTCCGATGCACCTCTGCAGGTTTACTGTCTCCCTTGCACCTTCGCATTGACATTGAAACACAGAAATTACATCGGAATTAAATATAACAGACACAATGCCGACTTAAGTACAGGAAGACTGAGTCTTCTTACGGTCTATGTTTTGAGCGTTTTCTGTGTCACCAGTTTTACATTCCGATGCACCTCTGCACGTTTACTGTATCCCTTGGACCTTCACAGTGACGATGAAACACAGAAATTGCATCGGAATTAAATATATGAGTCACAATGATGAATTAATTACAGGAAGACTGAGTCTTCCTACTGTCTATGTTTTGAGCGTTTCCTGTGTCACCAGTTTTACATTCCGATGCACCTCTGCAGGTTAACTGTGTACCTTGGACCTTCACAGTGACGATGAAACACAGAAATTGCATCAAAATTAAATATAAGAGACACAATGCCGACTTAAGTACAAGAAAACTGAGTCTTCTTAGTGTCTATGTTCTGAGCGCTTCCTGTGTCACCAGTTTTACATTCCGATGCACCTCTGCAGGTTTACTGTATCCCTTGGACCTTCCTATTTACGATGAAACACAGATATTGCATCGGAATTAAATAATAGACACAATGCAGACTTAAGTACAGAAAGACTGAGTCTTCCTACTGTATATGTTTGAGCGTTTCCCTTGTCACCAATTTTACATTCCGATTCACCTCTGCAGGTATACTGTACCCATTGGACCTTCCCATTGACGATCAAACACAGAAATAGCATCGGAATTAAATATAAGAGACACAATGCCGACTTAAGTACAGGAAGACTGAGTCTTCCTACTGTCTATGTTTTGAGCGTTTCCTGTGTCACCTGTTTTACATTCCGATGCACATCTGCAGGTTTACAGTGTACCTTGGACCTTCCCATTGACGATGAAACACAGAAATTGCATCGGAATTAAATATAAGAGACACAATGCCGACTTAGGTACAGGAAGACTGAAACGTCCTACTGTCTACGTTTTGAGCATTTCCTGTGTCATCAGTTTTATACTTTTGATGCACCTCTGCAGGTTTACTGTATCTCTTGGATATTCACAGTGACGGTGAAACACAGAAATTGCATCGGAATTAAATATAAGAGACACAATGCCGACTTAAGTACAAGAAAACTGAGTCTTCTTAGTGTCTATGTTCTGAGCGCTTCCTGTGTCACCAGTTTTACATTCCGATGCACCTCTGCAGGTTTACTGTATCCCTTGGACCTTCCTATTGACGATGAAACACAGATATTGCATCGGAATTAAATAATAGACACAATGCAGACTTAAGTACAGGAAGACTGAGTCTTCCTACTGTATATGTTTGAGCGTTTCCCTTGTCACCAATTTTACATTCCGATGCACCTCTGCAGGTATACTGTTTCCCTTCGACCTTCCCATTGACGATGAAACACAGAAAATGCATCGGAATTAAATATAAGAGACACAATGTCGACTTAAGTACAGGAATAGTGTGTCTTTCTATTATCTATGTTTTGTGCGTTTCCTGTGTCACCAGTTTTATATCGCGATGCACCTCTGCAGGTTTACTGTATCCATTGGACCTTCCCATTGGCGATGAAACACAGAAATTGCATCGGAATTAAATATAAGAGACACAACGCCGACTTAAGTGAAAGAAAACTGAGTCATCTTACGGTGTGTGATTTGAGCATTTCCTGTGTCACCAGTTTTACATTCCGATTCACCTCTGCAGGTATACTGTATCCATTGGACCTTCCCATTGACGATCAAACACACAAATAGCATCGGAATTAAATATAAGAGACACAATGCCGACTTAAGTACAGGAAGACTGAGTCTTCCTACTGTCTATGTTTTTACCGTTTCCTGTGTCACCAGTTTTACATTCCGATGCACCTCTGCAGGTTTACTGTATCCCTTGCACCTTCCCATTGACATTGAAACACAGAAATTACATCGGAATTAAATATAACAGACACAATGCCGACTTAAGTACAGGAAGACTGAGTCTTCCTACCGTCTATATTTTGGCGTTTCCTGTGTCACCAGTTTTACATTCCGGTGCACCTCTGCAGGTTTACTGTATCCCTTGGGCTTTCCCATTGACGAAGAAACATTGAAATTTCATCGGAATTAAATATAAGAGACACAATGCCGACTGAAGTATAGGAAGATTGAGTCTTCCTACTGCCAATGTTTGAGCGTATCCTATGTCACCAGTTTTACATTCCGATGCACCTCTGCAGATATACTGTTTCCCCTCGACTTTCCCATTGACGATGAAACACAGAAATTGCAGCGGAATTAAATATTAGAGACACAACGCTGACTTAAGTACAAGAAAACTGAGTCTTCTTACGGGCTATGATTTGAGCGTTTCCTGTGTCACCAGTTTTACATTCCAATGCACCTCTGCAGGTTTACTGTATTCCTTGGATCTTCCCATTGACGAATAAACACAGAAATTGCATCCGAATTAAATATAAGAGACACAACGCCGACTTAAGTACCAGAAAACTGAGTCTTCTTAAGGTCTATGTTTTGAGCGTTTTCTGTGTCACCAGTTTTACATTCCGCTGCTCCTCCGCTGGTTTACTGTATCCATTGGACCTTCCATTGACGATGAAACACAGAAATTGCATCGGAATTAAATATAAGAGACACAATGCCGACTTAAGTAAAGGAAGACTGAGTCTTCCTACTGTCTATGTTTTGAGCCTTTGCTGTGTCACCAGTATTACATTCCGATGCACCTCTGCAGGTTTACTGTATCCATTGGACCTTCCCATTGACGATGAAACACAGAAATTGCATCGGAATGAAATATAAGAGACACAACGCCGACTTAAGTACAAGAAAACTGAGTCTTCTTACGGTCTATGTTTTGAGCGTTTTCTGTGTCACCAGTTTCACATTCCGATGCACCTCTGCACGTTTACTGTATTCCCTTGGACCTTCACAGTGACGATGAAACACAGAAATTGCATCGGAATTAAATATATGAGTCACAATGATGAATTAAGTACAGGAAGACTGAGTCTTCCTACTGTCTATGTTTTGAGCGTTTCCTGTGTCACCAGTTTTATATTCCGATGCATCTCTGCAGGTTAACTGTGTACCTTGGACCTTCACAGTGACGATGAAACACAGAAATTGCATCGGAATTAAATATAAGAGACACAATGCCGACTTAAGTACAAGAAAACTGAGTCTTCTTAGTGTCTATGTTCTGAGCGCTTCCTGTGTCACCAGTTTTACATTCCGATGCACTTCTGCAGGTTTACTGTATCCCTTGGACCTTCCTATTGACGATGAAACACAGATATTGCATGGGAATTAAATAATAGACACAATGCAGACTTAAGTACAGAAAGACTGAGTCTTCTTACTGTCTATGTTTGAGTGTTTACCTTGTCACCAATTTTACATTCCGATGCACCTCTGCAGGTATACTGTTTCCCTTCGACCTTCACATTGACGATGAAACACAGAAATTGCATCGGAATTAAATATAAGAGACACAATGTCGACTTAAGTACAGGAAGAGTGTGTCTTTCTATTGTCTATGTTTGTGCGTTTCATGTGTCACCAGTTTTATATTGCGATGCACCTCTGCAGGTTTACTGTATCCATTGGACCTTCCCATTGACGATGAAACACAGAAATTGCATCGGAATTAAATATAAGAGACACAACGCCGACTTAAGTAAAGGAAAACTGAGTCATCTTACGGTGTGTGATTTGAGCGTTTCCTGTGTCACCAGTTTTACATTCCGATTCACCTCTGCAGGTATACTGTATCCATTGGACCTTCCCATTGACGATCAAACACAGAAATAGCATCGGAATTAAATATAAGAGACACAATGCAGACTTATGTACAGGAAGACTGAGTCTTCCTACTGTCTATGTTTTGAGCGTTTCCTGTGTCACCAGTTTTACATTCCGATGCACCTCTGCAGGTATACTGTTTCCCTTCGACCTTCCCATTGACGATGAAACGCAGAAATTGCATCGGAATTAAATATAAGAGACACAATGTCGACTTAAGTACAGAAAGAGTGTGTCTTTCTATTGTCTATAATTTGTGCGTTTCCTGTGTCACCAGTTTGATATTGCGATGCACCTCTGCAGGTTTACTGTATCCATTGGACCTTCCCATTGGCGATGAAACAAAGAAATTGCATCGGAATTAAATATAAGAGACACAACGCCGACTTAAGTAAAAGAAAACTGAGTCATCTTACGGTGTGTGATTTGAGCGTTTCCTGTGTCACCAGTTTTACATTCCGATTCACCTCTGCAGGTATACTGCATCCATTGGACCTTCCCATTGACGATCAAACACAGAAATAGCATCGGAATTAAATATAAGAGACACAATGCCGACTTAAGTACAGGAATACTGAGTCTTCCTACTGTCTATGTTTTGAGCGTTTCCTGTGTCACCAGTTTTACGTTCCGATGCACCTCTGCAGGTTTACTGTGTACCTTGGACCTTCCCATTGACGATGAAACACAGAAATTGCATCGGAATTAAATATAAGAGACACAATGCCGACTTAGGTACAGGAAGACTGAGTCTTCCTACTGTCTACGTTTTGAGCATTTCCTGTGTCATCAGTTTCACACTTTTGATGCACCTCTGCAGGTTTACTGTATCTCTTGGATCTTCACAGTGACGGTGAAACACAGAAATTGCATCGGAATTAAATATAAGAGACACAATGCCGACTAAGTACAAGAAAACTGAGTCTTCTTACGGTATATAATTTGAGCTCTTCCTGTGTCACCAGTTTTACATTCCGATGCACCTCTGCAGGTATACTGTATCCATTGGACCATCCCAATGATGATGAAACACAGAAATAGCATCGGAATTAAATATAAGAGACACAATGCCGACTTAAGAACAGGACGGCTGAGTCTTCCTACTGTCTATGATTTGTGCGTTTCCTGTGTCACTAGTTTTACATTCCGATGCACCTCTGCAGGTTTACTGTATCCCTTGGACCTTCACAGAGACGATGAAACACAGAAATTGCATCGGAATTAAATATAAGAGACACAATGTCGACTTAAGTACAGGAAGAGTGTGTCTTTCTATTGTCTATGTTTTGTGCGTTTCATGTGTCACCAGTTTTATATTGCGATGCACCTCTGCAGGTTTACTGTATCCATTGGACCTTCCCATTGACGATGAAACACAGAAATTGCATCGGAATTAAATATAAGAGACACAACGCCGACTTAAGTAAAAGAAAACTGAGTCATCTTACGGTGTGTGATTTGAGCGTTTCCTGTGTCACCAGTTTTACATTCCGATTCACCTCTGCAGGTATACTGTATCCATTGGACCTTCCCATTGACGATGAAACACAGAAATTACATCGGAATTAAGTATAAGAGACACAACGACGACTTAAGTACGAGAAAACTGAGTCTTCATACGGTCTATGTTTGAGCGTTTCCAGTGTCACCAGTTTTACATTCCGATACACCTCTGCTGGTTTACTGTATCAATTGGAGCTTCCATTGACGATGAAACACAGAAATTGCATCGGAATTAAATATAAGAGACACAACGCCGACTTAAGTACAAGTAAACTGAGTCTTCTTACGGTCTATGATTTGAGCGTTTCCTGTGTCACCAGTTTTACATTCCGATGCACCTCTGCAGGTTTACTGTGTACCTTGGACCTTCCCATTGACGATGAAACACAGAAATTGCATCGGAATTAAATATAACAGACACAATGCCGACTTAAGTACAGGAACATTGGGTCTTCCTACTGTCTATGTTTTGAGCGTTTCCTGTGTCACCAGTTTTACATTCCGATGCACCTCTGCAGGTTTACTGTATCCCTTGGACCTTCCCATTGACGATGAAACATTGAAATTGCATCGGAATTAAATATAAGAGACACAATGCCGACTTAAGTACAGGAAGTGTGTGTCTTTCTATTGTCTATGTTTTGAGCGTTTCCTGTGTCACCAGTTTTACATTCCGATGCACCTCTGCAGGTTTACTGTATCCCTTGCACCTTCCCATTGACATTGAAACACAGAAATTACATCGGAATTAAATATAACAGACACAATGCCGACTTAAGAACAGGAAGACTGAGTCTTCCTACCGTCTATATTTTGAGCGTTTCCTGTGTCACCAGTTTTACATTCCGGTGCACCTCTGCAGGTTTACTGTATCCCTTGGACCTTCCCATTGACGAAGAAACATTGAAATTGCATCGGAATTAAATATAAGAGACACAATGGCTACTTAGGTACAGGAAGACTGAGTCTTCCTACTGTCTAGGATTTGAGCGTTTCCTGTGTCACCAGTTTTACATTCCGATGCACCTCTGTAGGTTTACTGTATCCCTTGGACCTTCACATTAACGATGAAAGTCAGATATTGCATCAAATGAAATATAAGAGACACAATGCCGACTTCAGTACAAGAAAAAGGAGTCTTTTTAGGGTCTATGCTTTGACCGCTTCCTGTGTCACCAGTTTTACATTCCGATGCACCTCTGCAGGTTTACTGTATCCCTTGGATCTTCATATTGACGATGAAACACAGAAATTGCATCGGAATTAAATATAAGAGACACATTGCCGACTTAAGTACAGGAACATTGGGTCTTCCTACTGTCTATGTTTTGAGCGTTTCCTGTGTCACCAGTTTTACATTCCGATGCACCTCTGCAGGTTTACTGTATCCCTTGGACCTTCCCATTGATGATGAAACATTGAAATTGCATCGGAATAAATATAAGAGACACAATGCCGACTTAAGTACAGGAAATGTGTGTCTTTCTATTGTCTATGTTTTGAGCGTTTCCTGTGTCACCAGTTTTACATTCCGATGCACCTCTGCAGGTTTACTGTATCCCTTGCACCTTCCCATTGACATTGAAACACAGAAATTACATCGGAATTAAATATAACAGACACAATGCCGACTTAAGTACAGGAAGACTGAGTCTTCCTACCGTCTATAATTTGAGCGTTTCCTGTGTCACCAGTTTTACATTCCGGTGCACCTCTGCAGGTTTACTGTATCCCTTGGACCTTCCCATTGACGAAGAAACATTGAAATTGCATCGGAATTAAATATAAGAGACACAATGCCGACTTAAGTATAGGAAGACTGAGTCTTCCTACTGTCAATGTTTGAGCGTTTCCTGTGTCACCAATTTTACATTCCGATGCACCTCTGCAGGTATACTGTTTCCCCTCGACTTTCCCATTGACGATGAAACACAGAAATTGCATCGGAATTAAATATAAGAGACACAACGCCGACTTAAGTACAAGAAAACT
Source organism: Schistocerca nitens (assembly GCF_023898315.1). Taxonomy (NCBI): domain Eukaryota; kingdom Metazoa; phylum Arthropoda; class Insecta; order Orthoptera; family Acrididae; genus Schistocerca; species Schistocerca nitens. Next base: position 767,151,710 of record NC_064619.1, read on the forward strand.
GAGTCTTCTTACGGTCTATGATTTGAGCGTTTCCTGTGTCACCAGTTTTACATTCCAATGCACCTCTGCAGGTTTACTGTATCCCTTGGACCTTCCCATTGACGAATAAACACAGAAATTGCATCCGAATTAAATATAAGAGACACAACGCCGACTTAAGTACCAGAAAACTGAGTCTTCTTAAGGTCTATGTTTTGAGCGTTTTCTGTGTTACCAGTTTTACATTCCGCTGCTCCTCTGCTGGTTTACTGTATCCATTGGACCTTCCATTGACGATGAAACACAGAAATTGCATCGGAATTAAATATAAGAGACACCATGCCGACTTAAGTAAAGGAAGACTGAGTCTTCGTACTGTCTATGTTTTGAGCCTTTGCTGTGTCACCAGTAATACATTCCGATGCACCTCTGCAGGTTTACTGTATCCATTGGACCTTCCCATTGACGATGAAACACAGAAATTGCATCGGAATTAAATATAAGAGACACAACGCCGACTTAAGTACAAGAAAACTGAGTCTTCTTACGGTCTATGTTTTGAGCGTTTCCTGTGTCACCAGTTTTACATTCCGATGCACCTCTGCACGTTTACTGTATCCCTTGGACCTTCACAGTGACGATGAAACACAGAAATTGCATCGGAATTAAATATAAGAGACACAATGCCGACTTAAGTACAGGAAGACTGAGTCTTCCTACTGTCTATGTTTTGAGCGTTTCCTGTGTCACCCGTTTTACATTCCGATGCACCTCTGCAGGTATACTGTTTCCGTTCGACATTCCCATTGACGATGAATCGCAGAAATTGCATCGGAATTAAATATAAGAGACACAATGTCGACTTAAGTACAGGAAGAGTGTGTCTTTCCATTGTCTATGTTTTGTGCGTTTCCTATGTCACCAGTTTTATATTGCGATGCACCTCTGCAGGTTTACTGTATCCATTGGACCTTCCCATTGGCGATGAAACACAGAAATTGCATCGGAATTAAATATAAGAGACACAACGCCGACTTAAGTAAAAGAAAACTGATTCATCTTACGGTGTGTGATTTGAGCGTTTCCTGTGTCACCAGTTTTACATTCCGATTCACCTCTGCAGGTATACTGTATCCATTGGACCTTCCCATTGACGATCAAACACTGAAATACCATCGGAATTAAATATAAGAGACACAATGCCGACTTAAGTACAGGAAGACTGAGTCTTCCTACTGTCTATGTTTTGAGCGTTTCCTGTGTCACCAGTTTTACATTCCGTTGCACCTCTGCAGGTTTACTGTATCCCTTGGTTCTTCCCATTGACGATGAAACATTGAAATTGCATCGGAATTAAATATAAGAGACACAATGCCGTCTTAGGTACAGGAAGACTGAGTCTTCCTACTGTCTACGTTTTCAGCATTTCCTGTGTCATCAGTTTTACACTTTTGATGCACCTCTGCAGGTTTACTGTATCTCTTGGATCTTCACAGTGACGGTGAAACACAGAAATTGCATCGGAATTAAATATAAGAGACACAATGCCGACTTAAGTACAAGAAAACTGAGTCTTCTTACGGTCTATAATTTGAGGTCTTCCTGTGTCACCAGTTTTACATTCCGATGCACCTCTGCAGGTATACTGTATCCTTTGGACCTTCCCATTGATGATGAAACACAGAAATAGCATCGGAATTAAATATAAGAGACACAATGCCGACTTAAGAACAGGAAGGCTGAGTCTTCCTACTGTATATGATTTGAGCGTTTCCTGTGTCACTAGTTTTACATTCCGATGCACCTCTGCAGGTTTACTGTATCCCTTGGACCTTCACAGTGACGATGAAACACAGAAATTGCATCGGAATTAAATATAAGAGACACAATGTCGACTTAAGTACAGGAAGACTGAGTCTTCCTACCGTCTATATTTTGAGCGTTTCCTGTGTCACCAGTTTTACATTCCGGTGCACCTCTGCAGGTTTACTGTATCCCTTGGACCTTCCCATTGACGAAGAAACATTGAAATTGCATCGGAATTAAATATAAGAGACACAATGCCGACTTAAGTATAGGAAGACTGAGTCTTCCTACTGCCAATGTTTGAGCGTTTCCTGTGTCACCAGTTATACATTCCGATGCACCTCTGCAGGTTTACTGTATCCATTGGACCTTCCCATTGTCGATGAAACACAGAAAATGCATCGGAATTAAGTATAAGAGACACAATGTAGACTTAAGTACAGGAAGACTGAGTCTTCCTACTGTCTATGTTTTGAGCGTTTCCTGTGTCACCAGTTTTACATTCCGATCCACCTCTGCAGGTTTTCTGGATCCATTGGACCTTCCCATTGACGAAAAAACACAGAAATAGCATCGGAATTAAATATAAGAGACACAATGCCGACTTAGGTAGAGAAAGACTGAGTCTTCCCACTGTCTATGTTTTGAGCGTTTCCTGTGTCATCAGTTTTACATTCCGATGCACCTCTGCGGGTTTACTGTATCCATTGGACCATCACACTAACGATGAAAGTCAGAAATTGCATCAAATTAAATATAAGAGACACAATGCCGACTTCAGTACAAGAAAAATGAGTCTTCTTAGGGTCTATGTTTGACCGCTTCCTGTGTCACCAGTTTTACATTCTGATGCACCTCTGCAGGTTTACTGTATCCCTTGGATCTTCGCATTGACGATGAAACACAGAAATTGCTTCGGAATTAAATATAAGAGACACAATGCCGACTTAAGTACAGGTACATTGAGTCTTCCTACTGTCTATGTTTGAGCGTTTCTGCGTCACCAGTTTTACATTCCTATGCACCTCTGCAGGTTTACTGTATCCATTGGACCTTCCCATTGACATTGAAACACAGAAATTACATCGGAATTAAATATAACAGACACAATGCAGACTTAAGTACAGGAAGACTGAGTCTTCCTACTGTCTATATTTTGAGCGTTTCCTGTGTCACCAGTTTTACATTCCGTTGCACCTCTGCAGGTTTACTGTATCCCTTGGACCTTCCCATTGACGATGAAACATTGAAATTGCATCGGAATTAAATATAAGAGACACAATGCCGACTTAAGTACAGGAAGTGTGTGTCTTTCTATTTTCTATGTTTTGAGCGTTTCCTGTGTCACCAGTTTTACATTCCGATGCACCTCTGCAGGTTTACTGTATCCCTTGCACCTTCCCATTGACATTGAAACACAGAAATTACATCGGGATTAAATATAACAGACACAATGCCGACTTAAGTACAGAAAGACTGAGTCTTCCTACCGTCTATATTTTGAGCGTTTCCTGTGTCACCAGTTTTACATTCCGGTGCACCTCTGCAGGTTTACTGTATCCCTTGGACCTTCCCATTGACGAAGAAACATTGAAATTGCATCGGAATTAAATATAAGAGACACAATGCCGACTTAAGTATAGGAAGACTGAGTCTTCCTACTGTCAATGTTTGAGCGATTCCTGTGTCACCAGTTTTACATTCCGATGCACCTCTGCAGGTTTACTGTATCCATTGGACCTTCCCATTGTCGATGAAACACAGAAAATGCATCGGAATTAAATATAAGAGACACAATGTAGACATAAGTACAGGAAGACTGAGTCTTCCTACTGTCTATGTTTTTAGCGTTTCCTTTGTCACCAGTTTTACATTCCGATCCACCCCTGCAAGTTTTCTGTATCCATTGGACCTTCCCATTGACGAAAAAACACAGAAATAGCATCGGAATTAAATATAAGAGACACAATGCCGACTTAGGTACAGGAAGACTGAGTCGTCCTACTGTCTATGTTTTGAGCGTTTCCTGTGTCATCAGTTTTACATTCCGATGCACCTCTGCAGGTTTACTGTATCCCTTGGACCTTCCCATTGACGATGAAACATTGAAATTGCATCGGAATTAAATATAAGAGACACAATGCCGACTTAGGTACAGGAAGACTGAGTCGTCCTACTGTCTATGTTTTGAGCGTTTCCTGTGTCACCAGTTTTACATTCCAATGCACCTCTGCATGTTTACTGTATCTCTTGGACCTTCACAGTGACGATGAAACACAGAAATTGCTGCGGAATTAAATATAAGAGACACAATGCCGACTTAAGTACAGGAAGACTGAGTCTTCCTACTGTCTATGCTTTGAGCGTCTCCTGTGGCACCAGTTTTACATTCCGATGCACCTCTTTCCCATTGACAATGAAACACAGAAATTGCATCGTAATTAAATAGAAGGGACACAATGTCGACATAAGTACAGGAAGAGTGTGTCTTTCTATTGTCTATGTTTTGAGCGTTTCCTGTGTCACCAGTTTTACATTCCGATGCACCTCTGCAGGTTTACTGTATCCAATGGACCTTCCATTGACGATGAAACACAGAAATTGCATCGGAATTAAATATAAGAGACACCATGCCGACTTAAGTAAAGGAAGATTGAGTCTTCCTACTGTCTATGTTTGTGCCTTTCCTGTGTCACCAGTATTACATTCCGATGCACCTCTGCAGGTTTACTGTATCCAATGGACCTTCCATTGACGATGAAACACTGAAATTGAATCGGAATTAAATATAAGAGACTCAACGCAGACATAAGTACAAGAAAACTGAGTCTTCTTACGGTCTATGTTTTGAGCGTTTCCAGTGTCACCAGTTTTAAATTCCGATGCACCTCTGCAGGTTTACTGCGTCCCTTGTCTCTTCCCATTGGCGATGAAACACAGAAATTGCATCGGAATTAAATATAAGAGACACAATGCCGACTTAAGCACAGGAAGACTGAGTCTTCCTACTGTCTGTGACTTGAACGTGTCCTGTATCACCAGTTTTACATTCCGATGCACCTCTGCAGGTTTGCTGTATCCCTTGGACCTTCCCATTGGCGATGAAACACAGAAATGGCATAGGAATTAAATATAAGAGACACAATGCCGTCTTAGGTACAGGAAGACTGAGTCTTCCTACTGTCTACGTTTTCAGCATTTCCTGTGTCATCAGTTTTACACTTTTGATGCACCTCTGCAGGTTTACTGTATCTCTTGGATCTTCACAGTGACGGTGAAACACAGAAATTGCATCGGAATTAAATATAAGAGACACAATGCCGACTTAAGTACAAGAAAACTGAGTCTTCTTACGGTCTATAATTTGAGCTCTTCCTGTGTCACCAGTTTTACATTCCGATGCACCTCTGCAGGTATACTGTATCCTTTGGACCTTCCCATTGATGATGAAACACAGAAATAGCATCGGAATTAAATATAAGAGACACAATGCCGACTTAAGAACAGGAAGGCTGAGTCTTCCTACTGTATATGATTTGAGCGTTTCCTGTGTCACTAGTTTTACATTCCGATGCACCTCTGCAGGTTTACTGTATCCCTTGGACCTTCACAGTGACGATGAAACACAGAAATTGCATCGGAATTAAATATAAGAGACACAATGTCGACTTAAGTACAGGAAGACTGAGTCTTCCTACCGTCTATATTTTGAGCGTTTCCTGTGTCACCAGTTTTACGTTCCGGTGCACCTCTGCAGGTTTACTGTATCCCTTGGACCTTCCCATTGACGAAGAAACATTGAAATTGCATCGGAATTAAATATAAGAGACACAATGCCGACTTAAGTATAGGAAGACTGAGTCTTCCTACTGCCAATGTTTGAGCGTTTCCTGTGTCACCAGTTATACATTCCGATGCACCTCTGCAGGTTTACTGTATCCATTGGACCTTCCCATTGTCGATGAAACACAGAAAATGCATCGGAATTAAGTATAAGAGACACAATGTAGACTTAACTACAGGAAGACTGAGTCTTCCTACTGTCTATGTTTTGAGCGTTTCCTGTGTCACCAGTTTTACATTCCGATCCACCTCTGCAGGTTTTCTGGATCCATTGGACCTTCCCATTGACGAAAAAACACAGAAATAGCATCGGAATTAAATATAAGAGACACAATGCCGACTTAGGTACAGAAAGACTGAGTCTTCCCACTGTCTATGTTTTGAGCGTTTCCTGTGTCATCAGTTTTACATTCCGATGCACCTCTGCGGGTTTACTGTATCCATTGGACCATCACACTAACGATGAAAGTCAGAAATTGCATCAAATTAAATATAAGAGACACAATGCCGACTTCAGTACAAGAAAAATGAGTCTTCTTAGGGTCTATGTTTGACCGCTTCCTGTGTCACCAGTTTTACATTCTGATGCACCTCTGCAGGTTTACTGTATCCCATGGATCTTCGCATTGACGATGAAACACAGAAATTGCTTCGGAATTAAATATAAGAGACACAATGCCGACTTAAGTACAGGTACATTGAGTCTTCCTACTGTCTATGTTTGAGCGTTTCTGCGTCACCAGTTTTACATTCCTATGCACCTCTGCAGGTTTACTGTATCCATTGGACCTTCCCATTGACATTGAAACACAGAAATTACATCGGAATTAAATATAACAGACACAATGCAGACTTAAGTACAGGAAGACTGAGTCTTCCTACTGTCTATATTTTGAGCGTTTCCTGTGTCACCAGTTTTACATTCCGTTGCACCTCTGCAGGTTTACTGTATCTCTTGGACCTTCCCATTGACGATGAAACATTGAAATTGCATCGGAATTAAATATAAGAGACACAATGCCGACTTAAGTACAGGAAGTGTGTGTCTTTCTATTGTCTATGTTTTGAGCGTTTCCTGTGTCACCAGTTTTACATTCCGATGCACCTCTGCAGGTTTACTGTATCCCTTGCACCTTCCCATTGACATTGAAACACAGAAATTACATCGGGATTAAATATAACAGACACAATGCCGACTTAAGTACAGAAAGACTGAGTCTTCCTACCGTCTATATTTTGAGCGTTTCCTGTGTCACCAGTTTTACATTCCGGTGCACCTCTGCAGGTTTACTGTATCCCTTGGACCTTCCCATTGACGAAGAAACATTGAAATTGCATCGGAATTAAATATAAGAGACACAATGCCGACTTAAGTATAGGAAGACTGAGTCTTCCTACTGTCAATGTTTGAGCGATTCCTGTGTCACCAGTTTTACATTCCGATGCACCTCTGCAGGTTTACTGTATCCATTGGACCTTCCCATTGTCGATGAAACACAGAAAATGCATCGGAATTAAATATAAGAGACACAATGTAGACATAAGTACAGGGAGACTGAGTCTTCCTACTGTCTATGTTTTTAGCGTTTCCTTTGTCACCAGTTTTACATTCCGATCCACCCCTGCAAGTTTTCTGTATCCATTGGACCTTCCCATTGACGAAAAAACACAGAAATAGCATCGGAATTAAATATAAGAGACACAATGCCGACTTAGGTACAGGAAGACTGAGTCGTCCTACTGTCTATGTTTTGAGCGTTTCCTGTGTCATCAGTTTTACATTCCGATGCACCTCTGCAGGTTTACTGTATCCCTTGGACCTTCCCATTGACGATGAAACATTGAAATTGCATCGGAATTAAATATAAGAGACACAATGCCGACTTAAGTACAGGAAGTGTGTGTCTTTCCATTGTCTATGTTTTGAGCGTTTCCTGTGTCACCAGTTTTACATTCCAATGCACCTCTGCATGTTTACTGTATCTCTTGGACCTTCACAGTGACGATGAAACACAGAAATTGCTTCGGAATTAAATATAAGAGACACAATGCCGACTTAATTACAGGAAGACTGAGTCTTCCTACTGTCTATGCTTTGAGCGTCTCCTGTGGCACCAGTTTTACATTCCGATGCACCTCTTTCCCATTGACGATGAAACACAGAAATTGCATCGTAATTAAATAGAAGGGACACAATGTCGACTTAAGTACAGGAAGAGTGTGTCTTTCTATTGTCTATGTTTTGAGCGTTTCCTGTGTCACCAGTTTTACATTCCGATGCACCTCTGCAGGTTTACTGTATCCAATGGACCTTCCATTGACGATGAAACACAGAAATTGCATCGGAATTAAATATAAGAGACACCATGCCGACTTAAGTAAAGGAAGATTGAGTCTTCCTAGTTTCTATGTTTGTGCCTTTCCTGTGTCACCAGTATTACATTCCGATGCACCTCTGCAGGTTTACTGTATCCAATGGACCTTCCATTGACGATGAAACACTGAAATTGAATCGGAATTAAATATAAGAGACTCAACGCAGACATAAGTACAAGAAAACTGAGTCTTCTTACGGTCTATGTTTTGAGCGTTTCCAGTGTCACCAGTTTTAAATTCCGATGCACCTCTGCAGGTTTACTGCGTCCCTTGTCTCTTCCCATTGGCGATGAAACACAGAAATTGCATCGGAATTAAATATAAGAGACACAATGCCGACTTAAGCACAGGAAGACTGAGTCTTCCTACTGTCCATGCTTTGAGCGTCTCCTGTGTCACCAGTTTTACATTCCGATGCACCTCTGCAGGTATACTGTTCCCTTCGACTTTCCCATTGACGATGAAACACAGAAATTGCATCGGAATTAAATAGAAGAGACACAATGTCGACTTAAGTACAGGAAGAGTGTGTCTTTCTACTGTCTATGTTTTGACGGTTTCCTGTGTCACCTGTTTTACATTCCGATGCACCTCTGCAGGTTTACTGAATCCCTTGGATCTTCGCATTGACGATGAAACACAGAAATTGCATCGGAATTAAATGTAAGAGACACAATGCCGACTTAAGTACAGGAACATTGAGTCTTCCTACTGTCTACGTTTTGAGCGTTTCCTGTGTCACCAGTTTTACATTCCAATGCACCTCTGTATGTTTACTGTATCTCTTGGACCTTCACAGTGACGATGAAACACAGAAATTGCATCGGAATTAAATATAAGAGACACAACGCCGACATAAGTACAAGAAAACTGAGTCTTCTTACGGTCTATGTTTTGAGCGTCTTCTGTGTCACCAGTTTTACATTCCGATGCACCTCTGCAGGTTTACTGTATCCAGTGGCCCTTCCCATTGACGATGAAACACAGAAATTGTATCGCAATTAAATATAAGACACACCACGCCGACATAAGTAAAGGAAGACTGAGTATTCCTACTGTCTGTGACTTGAACGTGTCCTGTATCACCAGTTTTACATTCCGATGCACCTCTGCAGGTTTGCTGTATCCCTTGGACCTTCCCATTGGCGATGAAACACAGAAATGGCATAGGAATTAAATATAAGAGACACAATGCCGACTTCAGTACAAGAAAAATGAGTCTTCTTAGGGTCTATGTTTTGACCGCTTCCTGTGTCACCAGTTTTACATTCCGATGCACCTCTGCAGGTTTACTGAATCCCTTGGATTTTCGCATTGACGATGAAACACAGAAATTGCATCGGAATTAAATATAAGAGACACAATGCCGACTTAAGTACAGGAACATTGAGTCTTCCTACTGTCTACGTTTTGAGCGTTTCCTGTGTCACCAGTTTTACATTCCATTGCACCTCTGTAAGTTTACTGTATCTCTTGGACCTTCACAGTGACGATGAAACACAGAAATTGCATCGGAAGTAAATATAAGAGACACAATGCCGACTTAAGTACAGGAAGACTGAGTCTTCCTACTGTCTATGCTTTGAGCGTCTCCTGTGTCACCAGTTTTACATTCCGATGCACTTCTGCAGGTAAACTGTTTCCCTTCGACTTTCCCATTGACGATGAAACACAGAAATTGCATCGGAATTAAATAGAAGAGACACAACGACGACTTAAGTACAAGAAAACTGAGTCTTCTTACGGTCTATGTTTTGAGCGTTTCCAGTGTCACCAGTTTTACATTACGATGCCCCTCAGCAGGTTTACTGTGTCCCCTGGACCTTCCCAATGGCGATGGTACACAGAAATTGCATCAGAATGAAATATAAGAGACACAATGCCGACATAAGTACAGGAAGACTGTCTTCCTACTGTCTATGTTTTGAGCGTCTCCTGTGTCACCAGATTTATATTCCGATGCACCTCTGCAGGTATACTGTTTCCCTTCGACTTTCCCATTGACGATGAAACACAGAATTTGCATCGGAATTACACAATGTCGACTTAAGTACAGGAAGAGTGTGTCTTTCTATTGTCTATGTTTTGAGCGTTTCCTGTGTCACCAGTTTTACATTCCGATGCACCTCTGCAGGTTTACTGTATCCATTGGACCTTCCGTTGACGATGAAACACAGAAATTGCATCGGAAAAAGAAATATAGGAGACACCATGCCGACATAAGTAAAGGATGATTGAGTCTTCCTACTGTCTATGTTTGTGCCTTTCCTGTGTCACCAGTATTACATTCCGATGCACCTCTGCAGGTTTACTGTATCCAATGGACCTTCCCATTGACGATGAAACACAGAAATTGCATCGGAATTAAATATAAGAGACACAACGCCGACATAAGTACAAGAAAACGGAGTCTTCTTACGGTCTATGTTTTGAGCGTTTCCAGTGTCACCAGTTTTAAATTCCGATGCACCTCTGCAGGTTTACTTCGTCCCTTGGATCTTCCCATTGGCGATGAAACACAGAAATTGCATCGGAATTAAATATAAGAGACACAATGATGTTTTAAGTACAGGAAGACTGAGTCTTCCTACTGTCTATGTTTTGAGCGTTTCCTGTGTCACCAGTTTTACATTCCAATGCACCTCTGCATGTTTACTGTATCTCTTGGACCTTCACAGTGACGATGAAACACAGAAATTGCTTCGGAATTAAATATAAGAGACACAATGCCGACTTAAGTATAATAAGACTGAGTCTTCCTACTGTCTATGCTTTGAGCGTCTCCTGTGTCACCAGTTTTACATTCCGATGCACCTCTGCAGGTATACTGTTTCCCTTCGACTTTCCCATTGACGATGAAACACAGAAATTGCATCGTAATTAAATAGAAGGGACACAATGTCGACTTAAGTACAGGAAGAGTGTGTCTTTCTATTGTCTATGTTTTGAGCGTTTCCTGTGTCACGAGTTTTACATTCCGATGCACCTCTGCAGGTTTACTGTATCCAATGGACCTTCCATTGACGATGAAACACAGAAATTGCATCGGAATTAAATATAAGAGACACAACGCCGGCATAAGTACAAGAAAACTGAGTCTTCTTACGGTCTATGTTTTGAGCGTTTTCTGTGTCACCAGTTTTACATTCCGATGCACCTCTGCAGGTTTACTGTATCCATTGGCCCTTCCCATTGACGATGAAACACAGAAATTGCATCGGAATAAATATAAGAGACACCATGCCGACATAAGTAAAGGAAGACTTAGCCTTCCTGCTGTCTATGACTTGAACGTGTCCTGTATCACCAGTTTTACATTCCGGTGCACCTCTGCAGGTTTACTGCATCCCTTGCACCTTCCCATTGACATTGAAACACAGAAATTACATCGTTATTAAATATAATAGACACAATGATGACATAAGTACAGGAAGACTGAGTCTTCCTACTGTCTATGTTTTGAGCGGTTCCGGTGTCACCAGTTTTACATTCCGATGCACCTCTGCACGTTTACTGTATCACTTGGACCTTCGCAGTGACGATGAAACACATAGATTGCATCGGAATTAAATATAAAAAGACACAATGCCGACTTAAGTACACAATGCCGACTTAAGTACAAGAAAATCTGAGTTTTCGTAGGGTCTATGTTATGAGCGCTTCCTGTGTCACCAGTTTTACATTCCGATGCACCTCTGCCGGGTTACTGTATCCCTTGGACCTTCCCATTGACGATGAAACACAGAAATTGAATCGGAATTAAATAATAGTGACACAATGACGACTTAAGTACAGAAAGTCTGAGTCTTTCTACTGTCGAGGTTTTGAGCGTTTCCTGTGTCACCAGTTTTACATTCCGATGCTCCTCTGCTGGTTTACTGTATCCCTAGCACCTTCCCATTGACATTGATACACAGAAAATGCATCGGAAATAAATATAAGAGACACAATGCCGACTTAAGTACAGGAAGACTGAGTCTTCCTACTGTCTATGTTTTGAGCGTTTCCTGTGTCACCAGTTTTACATTCCGATCCACTTCTGCAGGTTTACTGTATCCATTGGACCTTCCCATTGACGAAAAAACACAGAAATACCATCGGAATTAAATATAAGAGGCACAATGCCGACTTAAATACAGGAACATTGAGTCTTCCTACTGTATATGTTTTGAGCGTTTCCTGCGTCACCAGTTTTACATTCCGATGCACCTCTGCAGGTTTACTGTATCCCTTGGACCTTCCCATTGACGATGAAACACAGAAATTGCATCGGAATTAAATATATGAGGCACCATGCCAACTTAAGTAAAGGAAGATTGAGTCTTCCTACTGTCTATGTTTGTGCCTTTCCTGTGTCACCAGTATTACATTCCGATGCACCTCTGCAGGTTTACTGTATCCAATGGACCTTCCCATTGACGATGAAACACAGAAATTGAATCGGAATTAAATATAAGAGATACAACGCAGACATAAGTACAAAAAAACTGAGTCTTCTTACGGTCTATGTTTTGAGCGTTTCCAGTGTCACCAGTTTTAAATTCCGATGCACCTCTGCAGGTTTACTGCGTCCCTTGGATCTTCCCATTGGCGATGAAACACAGAAATTGCATCGGAATTGAATATAAGAGACACAATGCCGACTTATGTACAGGAAGACTGAGTCTTCCTACTGTCCATGCTTTAAGCGTCTCCTGTGTCACCAGTTTTACACTCCGATGCACCTCTGCAGGTATACTGTTTCCCTTCGACTTTCCCATTGACGATGAAACACAGAAATTGCATCGGAATTAAATTGAAGAGACACAATGTCGACTTAAGTACAGGAAGAGTGTGTCTTTCTATTGTCTATGTTTTGACGGTTTCCTGTGTCACCAGTTTTACATTCCGATGCACCTCTGCAGGCTTACTGTATCCATTGGACTTTCCATTGACGATGAAAAATAGAAATTGCATCGGAATTAAATATAAGAGACACCATGCCGACTTAAGTAAAGGAAGATTGAATCTTCCTACTGTCTATGTTTGTGCCTTTCCTGTGTCACCAGTATTACATTCCGATGCACCTCTGCAGGTTTACTGTATCCAATGGACCTTCCCATTGACGATCAAACACAGAAATTGCATCGGAATTAAATATAAGAGACACAACGCCGACATAAGTACAAGAAAACTGAGTCTTATTACGGTCTATGTTTTGAGCGTCTTCTGTGTCACCAGTTTTACATTCCGATGCACCTCTTCAGGTTTACTGTATCCATTGGCCCTTCCCATTGGCGATGAAATAAAAAAATTGCATCGGAATTAAATATAAGAGACACCACGCCGACATAAGTAAAGGAAGACTGAGTCTTCCTACTGTCTATGACTTGAACGTGTCCTGTATCACCAGTTTTACATTCCGATGCACCTCTGCAGGTTTGCTGTATCCCTTGGACCTTCACATTGGCGATGAAACACAGAAATGGCATCGGAATTAAATAAAAGAGACACAATGCCGACTTCAGTACAAGAAAAATGAGTCTTCTTAGGGTCTATGTTTTGACCGCTTCCTGTGTCACCAGTTTTACATTCCGATGTACCTCTGCAGGTTTACTGAATCCCTTGGATCTTCGCATTGACGATGAAACACAGAAATTGCATCGGAATTAAATATAAGAGACACAATGCCGACTTAAGTACAGGAACATTGAGTCTTCCTACTGTCTATGTTTTGATCGTTTCCTGCGTCACCAGTTTTACATTCCGATGCACCTCTGCAGATTTACTGTATCCATTGGACCTTCCCATTGACGATGAAACACAGGAATTACATCGGAAATTAAATATGAGACACAACGCAGACTTAATACAAGAAAACTGAGTCTTCTTGCGGTCTATGTTTTGATCGTTTCCAGTGTCACCAGTTTTAAATTCCGATGCACCTCTGCAGGTTTACTGCGTCCCTTGGATCTTCCCATTGGCGATGAAACACAGAAATTGCATCGGAATTAAATATAACATACACAATGACATCTCAAGTACAGGAAGACTGAGTATTCCTACTGTCTATGTTTTGAGCGTTTCCTGTGTCACCAGTTTTATATTCCAATGCACCTCTGTATGTTTACTGTATCTCTTGGACCTTCACAGTGACGATGAAACACAGAAATTGCATCGGAAGTAAATATAAGAGACACAATGCCGACTTAAGTACAGGAAGACTGAGTCTTCCTACTGTCTATGTTTTGAGCGTCTCCTGTGTCACCAGTTTTACATTCCGATGCAGCTCTGCAGGTAACCTGTTTCCCTTCGACTTTCCCATTGACGATGAAACACAGAAATTGCATCGGAATTAAATAGAAGAGACACAACGACGACTTAAGTACAAGAAAACTGAGTCTTCTTACGGTCTATGTTTTGAGCGTTTCCATTGTCACCAGTTTTACATTCCGATGCACATCTGCAGGTATACTGTTCCCTTCGACTTTCCCATTGACGATGAAACACAGAAATTGCATCGGAATTAAATAGAAGAGACACAATGTCGACTTAAGTACAGGAAGAGTGTGTCTTTCTACTGTCTATGTTTTGACGGTTTCCTGTGTCACCTGTTTTACATTCCGATGCACCTCTGCAGGTTTACTGAATCCCTTGGATCTTCGCATTGACGATGAAACACAGAAATTGCATCGGAATTAAATATAAGAGACACAATGCCGACTTAAGTACAGGAACATTGAGTCTTCCTACTGTCTACGTTTTGAGCGTTTCCTGTGTCACCAGTTTTACATTCCAATGCACCTCTGTATGTTTACTGTATCTCTTGGACCTTCACAGTGACGATGAAACACAGAAATTGCATCGGAATTAAATATAAGAGACACAACGCCGACATAAGTACAAGAAAACTGAGTCTTCTTGCGGTCTATGTTTTGAGCGTCTTCTGTGTCACCAGTTTTACATTCCGATGCACCTCTGCAGGTTTACTGAATCCAGTGGCCCTTCCCATTGACGATGAAACACAGAAATTGTATCGGAATTAAATATAAGAGACACCACGCCGACATAAGTAAAGGAAGACTGAGTCTTCCTACTGTCTGTGACTTGAACGTGTCCTGTATCACCAGTTTTACATTCCGATGCACCTCTGCAGGTTTGCTGTATCCCTTGGACCTTCCCATTGGCGATGAAACACAGAAATGGCATCGGAATTAAATATAAGAGACACAATGCCGACTTCAGTACAAGAAAAATGAGTCTCCTTAGGGTCTATGTTTTGACCGCTTCCTGTGTCACCAGTTTTACATTCCGATGCACCTCTGCAGGTTTACTGAATCCCTTGGATTTTCGCATTGACGATGAAACACAGAAATTGCATCGGAATTAAATAAAAGAGACACAATGCCGACTTAAGTACAGGAACATTGAGTCTTCCTACTGTCTACGTTTTGAGCGTTTCCTGTGTCACCAGTTTTACATTCCATTGCACCTCTGTAAGTTTACTGTATCTCTTGGACCTTCACAGTGACGATGAAACACAAAAATTGCATCGGAAGTAAATATAAGAGACACAATGCCGACTTAAGTACAGGAAGACTGAGTCTTCCTACTGTCTATGCTTTGAGCGTCTCCTGTGTCACCAGTTTTACATTCCGATGCAGTTCTGCAGGTAAACTGTTTCCCTTCGACTTTCCCATTGACGATGAAACACAGAAATTGCATCGGAATTATATAGAAGAGACACAACGACGACTTAAGTACAAGAAAACTGAGTCTTCCTACTGTCTATGTTTTGAGCGTCTCCTGTGTCACCAGATTTATATTCCGATGCACCTCTGCAGGTATACTGTTTCCCTTCGACTTTCCCATTGACGATGAAACACAGAAATTGCATCGGAATTACACAATGTCGACTTAAGTACAGGAAGAGTGTGTCTTTCTATTGTCTATGTTTTGAGCGTTTCCTGTGTCACCAGTTTTACATTCCGATTCACCTCTGCAGGTTTACTGTATCCATTGGACCTTCCGTTGACGATGAAACACAGAAATTGCATCGAAAAAAAAATATAGGAGACACCATGCCGACATAAGTAAAGGAAGATTGAGTCTTCCTACTGTCTATGTTTGTGCCTTTCCTGTGTCACCAGTATTACATTCCGATGCACCTCTGCAGGTTTACTGTATCCAATGGACCTTCCCATTGACGATGAAACACAGAAATTGCATCGGAATTAAATATAAGAGACACAACGCCGACATAAGTACAAGAAAACGGAGTCTTCTTACGGTCTATGTTTTGAGCGTTTCCAGTGTCACCAGTTTTAAATTCCGAAGCGCCTCTGCAGGTTTACTTCGTCCCTTGGATCTTCCCATTGGCGATGAAACACGGAAATTGCATCGGAATTAAATATAAGAGACACAATGATGTTTTAAGTACAGGAAGACTGAGTCTTCCTACTGTCTATGTTTTGAGCGTTTCCTGTGTCACCAGATTTACATTCCAATGCACCTCTGCATGTTTACTGTATCTCTTGGACCTTCACAGTGACGATGAAACACAGAAATTGCTTCGGAATTAAATATAAGAGACACAATGCCGACTTAAGTATAATAAGACTGAGTCTTCCTACTGTCTATGCTTTGAGCGTCTCCTGTGTCACCAGTTTTACATTCCGATGCACCTCGGCAGGTATACTGTTTCCCTTCGACTTTCCCATTGACGATGAAACACAGAAATTGCATCGGAATTAATTAGAAGGGACACAATGTCGACTTAAGTACAGGAAGAGTGTGTCTTTCTATTGTCTATGTTTTGAGCGTTTCCTGTGTCACGAGTTTTACATTCCGATGCACCTCTGCAGGTTTACAGTATCCATTGGCCCTTCCCATTGACGATGAAACACAGAAATTGCATCGGAATTAAATATAAGAGACACAACGCCGGCATAAGTACAAGAAAACTGAGTCTTCTTACGGTCTATGTTTTGAGCGTTTTCTGTGTCACCAGTTTTACATTCCGATGCACCTCTGCAGGTTTACAGTATCCATTGGCCCTTCCCATTGACGATGAAACACAGAAATTGCATCGGAATAAATATAAGAGACACCATGCCGACATAAGTAAAGGAAGACTTAGTCTTCCTACTGTCTATGACTTGAACGTGTCCTGTATCACCAGTTTTACATTCCGGTGCACCTCTGCAGGTTTACTGCATCCCTTGCACCTTCCCATTGACATTGAAACACAGAAATTACATCGTTATTAAATATAATAGACACAATGATGACATAAGTACAGGAAGACTGAGTCTTCCTACTGTCTATGTTTTGAGCGGTTCCGGTGTCACCAGTTTTACATTCCGATGCACCTCTGCACGTTTACTGTATCCCTTGGACCTTCACAGTGACGATGAAACACATAGATTGCATCGGAATTAAATATAAAAAGGCACAATGCCGACTTAAGTACACAATGCCGACTTAAGTACAAGAGAATCTGAGTCTTCGTAGGGTCTATGTTATGAGCGCTTCCTGTGTCACCAGTTTTACATTCCGATGCACCTCTGCCGGGTTACTGTATCCCTTGGACCGTCCCATTGACGATGAAACACAGAAATTGCATCGGAATTAAATAATAGTGACACAATGCCGACTTAAGTACAGAAAGTCTGAGTCTTTCTACTGTCTAGGTTTTGAGCGTTTCCTGTGTCACCAGTTTTACATTCCGATGCACCTCTGCTGGTTTACTGTATCCCTAGCACCTTCCCATTGACATTGATACACAGAAAATGCATCGGAATTAAATATAAGAGACACAATGAAGACTTAAGTACAGGAAGACTGAGTCTTCCTACTGTCTATGTTTTGAGCGTTTCCTGTGTCACCAGTTTTACATTCCGATCCACTTCTGCAGGTTTACTGTATCCATTGGACCTTCCCATTGACGAAAAAACACAGAAATACCATCGGAATTAAATATAAGAGGCACAATGCCGACTTAAATACAGGAACATTGAGTCTTCCTACTGTATATGTTTTGAGCGTTTCCTGCGTCACCAGTTTTACATTCCGATGCACCTCTGCAGGTTTACTGTATCCCTTGGACCTTCCCATTGACGATCAAACACTGAAATTGCATCGGAATTAAATATAAGAGACACAATGCCGACTTAAGTTCAGGAAGTGTGTGTCTTTCTATTGTCTATGTATTGAGCATTTCCTGTGTCACAAGTTTTACACTCCGATGCACCTCTGCAGGTTTACTGTATCCATTGGACCTTCCATTGACGATGAAACACAGAAATTGCATCGGAAATAAATATAAGAGGCACCATGCCAACTTAAGTAAAGGAAGATTGAGTCTTCCTACTGTCTATGTTTGTGCCTTTCCTGTGTCACCAGTATTACATTCCGATGCACCTCTGCAGGTTTACTGTATCCAATGGACCTTCCCATTGACGATGAAACACAGAAATTGAATCGGAATTAAATATAAGAGACACAACGCAGACATAAGTACAAAAAAACTGAGTCTTCTTACGGTCTATGTTTTGAGCGTTTCCAGTGTCACCAGTTTTAAATTCCGATGCACCTCTGCAGGTTTACTGCGTCCCTTGGATCCTCCCATTGGCGATGAAACACAGAAATTGCATCGGAATTGAATATAAGAGACACAATGCCGACTTATGTACAGGAAGACTGAGTCTTCCTACTGTCCATGCTTTGAGCGTCTCCTGTGTCACCAGTTTTACACTCCGATGCACCTCTGCAGGTATACTGTTTCCCTTCGACTTTCCCATTGACGATGAAACACAGAAATTGCATCGGAATTAAATTGAAGAGACACAATGTCGACTTAAGTACATGAAGAGTGTGTCTTTCTATTGTCTATGTTTTGACGGTTTCCTGTGTCACCAGTTTTACATTCCGATGCACCTCTGCAGGTTTACTGTATCCATTGGACTTTCCATTGACGATGAAAAACAGAAATTGCATCGGAATTAAATATAAGAGACACCACGCCGACATAAGTAAAGGAAGACTGAGTCTTCCTACTGTCTATGACTTGAACGTGTCCTGTATCACCAGTTTTACATTCCGATGCACCTCTGCAGGTTTGCTGTATCCCTTGGACCTTCACATTGGCGATGAAACACAGAAATTGCATCGGAATTAAATATAACATACACAATGACGTCTCAAGTACAGGAAGACTGAGTATTCCTACTGTCTATGTTTTGAGCGTTTCCTGTGTCACCAGTTTTACATTCCAATGCACCTCTGTATGTTTACTGTATCTCTTGGACCTTCACAGTGACGATGAAACACAGAAATTGCATCGGAAGTAAATATAAGAGACACAATGCCGACTTAAGTACAGGAAGACTGAGTCTTCCTACTGTCTATGTTTTGAGCGTCTCCTGTGTCACCAGTTTTACATTCCGATGCACCTCTGCAGGTACCCTGTTTCCCTTCGACTTTTCCATTGACGATGAAACACAGAAATTGCATCGGAATTAAATAGAAGAGACACAACGACGACTTAAGTACAAGAAAACTTAGTCTTCTTACGGTCTATGTTTTGAGCGTTTCCAGTGTCACCAGTTTTACATTACGATGCCCCTCAGCAGGTTTACTCTGTCCCCTGGACCTTCCCAATGGCGATGATACACAGAAATTGCATCAGAATTAAAAATAAGAGACACAACGCCGACTTACGTACCAGAAAACTGAGTCTTCTTAGGGTCTATGTTTGAGCGTTTCCCGTGTCACCAGTTTTACATTGCGATCCACCTCTGCAGGTTTACTGTATCCATTGGACCTTCCCATTGATGATGAAACACAGAAATGGCATCGGAATTCAATATAAGAGACACAATGCCGACTGAAGTACAGGAAGACTGAGTCTTCCTACTGTCTATGTTTTGAGCGTTTCCTGTGTCACCAGTTTTACATTCCGATGCACCTCTGCAGGTTTACTGTATCCCTTGGACCTTCACAGCGACGATGAAACACAGAAATTGCATCGGAATTAAATAGAAGAGACACAACGACGACTTAAGTACAAGAAAACTTAGTCTTCTTACGGTCTATGTTTTGAGCGTTTCCAGTGTCACCAGTTTTACATTCCGATGCCCCTCAGCAGGTTTACTGTGTCCCCTGGACCTTCCCAATGGCGATGAAACACAGAAATTGCATCGGAATTAAATATAAGAGACACAATGCCGACTTAAGTACAGGAGGACTGAGTCATCCTACTGTCTATGTTTTGAGCGTCTCCTGTGTCACCAGATTTATATTACGATGCACCTCTGCAGGTATACTGTTTCCTTTCGACTTTCCCATTGACGATGAAACACAGAAATTGCATCGGAATTACACAATGTCGACTTAAGTACAGGAAGAGTGTGTCTTTCTATTGTCTATGTTTTGAGCGTTTCCTGTGTCACCAGTTTTACATTCCGATGCACCTCTGCTGGTTTACTGTATCCGTTGGACCTTCCATTGACGATGAAACACAGACATGGCATCGGAATTAAATATAAGAGACACAACGCCGACTTAAGTACAAGAAAACTGAGTCTTCTTACGGTCTATGATTTGAGCGTTGCCTGTGTCACCAGTTTTACATTCCAATGCTCCTCTGCAGGTTTACTGTATCCCTTGGACCTTCCCATTGACGAAAAAACACAAAAATTGCATCGGAATTAAATATAAGAGACACAACGCCGACTTAAGTAGAGGAAGACTGAGTCTTCCTACTCTCTCTGCTTTGAGCGTCTCCTGTGTCACCAGTTTTACATTCCGATGTCACCTCTGCAGGTATACTGTTTCCCTTCGACTTTCCCATTGACGATGAAACACAGAAATTGCATCGGAATTAAATAGAAGAGACACAACGACGACTTAAGTACAAGAAAACTGAGTCTTCTTACGGTCTATGTTTTGAGCGTTTCCAGTGTCACCAGTTTTACATTCCGATGCCCCTACGCAGGTTTACTGTGTCCCTTGGACCTTCCCAATGGCGATGAAACCCAGAAATTGCATCGGAATTAAATATAAGAGACACAATGACGTCTAAAGTACAGGAAGACTAAGTCTTCCTACTGTCTATGTTTTGAGCGTTTCCTGTGTCACCAGTTTTACATTCCGATGCACCTCTGTAGGTTTACTGTATCCATTGGACCTTCCATTGACGGTGAAAAACAGAAATTTCATCGGAATTAAATATAAGAGACACAACGCCAACATAAGTACAAGAAAACTGAGTCTTCTTACGGTCTATGCTTTGAGCGTCTTCTGTGTCACCAGTTTTACATTCCGATGCACCTCTGCAGGTTTACTGTATCCATTGGCCCTTCCCATTGACGATGAAACACAGAAATTGCATCGGAAGTAAATATAAGAGACACCACGCCGACGTAAGTAAAGGAAGACTGAGTCTTCCTACTGTCTATGACTTGAACGTGTCCTGTATCACCAGTTTTACATTCCAATGCACCTCTGCAGGTTTGCTGTATCCCTTGGACATTCCCATTGGCGATGAAACACAGAAATGGCATCGGAATTAAATATAAGAGACACAATGCCGACTGAAATACAGGAAGACTGAGTATGCCTACTGTCTATGTTTTGAGCGTTTCCTGTGTCACCAGTTTTACATTCCGATGCACCTCTGCAGGTTTACTGTATCCCTTGGACCTTCACAGTAACGATGAAAGTCAGAAATTGCATCAAATTAAATATAAGAGACTCAATGCCGACTTCAGTACAGGAAGACTGAGTCTTCCTACTGTCTATGTTTTGAGCGTTTCCTGTGTCACCAGTTATACATTCTAATGCACCTCTGCAGATTTACTGTATCCATTGGACCTTCCCATTGACGATGAAACACAGGAATTACATCGGAATTAAATATAAGAGACACAACGCAGACTTAAGTACAAGAAAACTGAGTCTTCTTGCGGTCTATGTTTTGAGCGTTTCCAGTGTCACCAGTTTTAAATTCAGATGCACCTCTGCAGGTTTACTGCGTCCCTTGGATCTTCCCATTGGCGATGAAACACAGAAATTGCATCGGAATTAAATATGAGAGACACAATGACGTCCTAAGTACAGGAAGACTGAGTCTTCCCACTGTCTATGTTTTGAGCGTTTCCTGTGTCACCAGTTATACATTCCAATGCACCTCTGCATGTTTACTGTATCTCTTGGACCTTCACAGTGACGATGAAACACACTAATTGCATCGGAATTAAATATAGGAGACACAATGCCACCTTAAGTAGAGGAAGACTGAGTCTTCCTACTCTCTCTGCTTTGAGCGTCTCCTGTGTCAGCAGTTTTTCATTCCGATGTCACCTCTGCAGGTATACTGTTTGCCTTCGACTTTCCCATTGACAATGAAACACAGAAATTGCATCGGAATTAAATAGAAGAGACACAATGTCGACTTAAGTGCAGGAAGAGTGTGTCTTTCTATTGTCTATGTTTTGACGGTTTCCTGTGTCACCAGTTTTACATTCCGACGCACCTCTGCAGGTTTACTGTATCCATTGGACCTTCCATTGACGATGAAAAACAGAAATTGCATCGGAATTAAATATAAGAGACACCATGCCGACTTAAGTAAAGGAAGATTGAGTCTTCCTACTGTCTATGTTTGTGCCTTTCCTGTGTCACCAGTATTACATTCCGATGCACCTCTGCACGTTTACTGTATCCAATGGACCTTCCCATTGACGATCAAACACAGAAATTGCATCGGAATTAAATATAAGAGACACAACGCCGACATAAGTACAAGAAAACCGAGTCTTCTTACGGTCTATGTTTTGAGCGTTTCCAGTGTCACCAGTTTTTCATTACGATGCCCCTCAGCAGGTTTACTGTGTCCCCTGGACCTTCCCAATGGCGATGAAACACAGAAATTGCATCGGAATTAAATGTAAGAGACACAGTGACGTCTTAAGTAGAGGAAGACTGAGTCTTCCTACTGTCTATGTTTTAAGCGCTTCCTGTATCAACAGTTTTACATTCCGATGCACTTCTGCATGTTTACTGTATCCCTTGGACCTTCACAGTGACGATGAAACACAGAAATTGCATCGGAATTAAATATAAGATACACAATGACGTCTTAAGTACAGGAAGACTGAGTCTTCTTACGGTCTATGATTTGAGCGTTGCCTGTGTCACCAGTTTTACATTCCAATGCACCTCTGCAGGTTTACTGTATCCTTGGACCTTCCCATTGACGAAAAAACACAAAAATTGCATCGGAATTAAATATAAGAGACACAACGCCGACTTAAGTACCAGAAAACTGAGTCTTCTTAAGGTCTATGTTTTGAGCGTTTCCCGTGTCACCAGTTTTACATTGCGATCCACCTCTGCAGGTTTACTGTATCCATTGGACCTTCCCATTGATGATGAAACACAGAAATGGCATCGGAATTCAATATAAGAGACACAATGCCGACTGAAGTACAGGAAGACTGAGTCTTCCTACTGTCTATGTTTTGAGTGTTTCCTGTGTCACCAGTTTTACATTCCGATGCACCTCTGCAGGTTTACTGTATCCCTTGGACCTTCACAGCGACGATGAAACACAGAAATTGCATCGGAATTAAATATAAGATACACAATGACGTCTTAAGTACAGGAAGACTGAGTCTTCCTACTGTCTATGTTTTGAGCGTTTCCTGTATCAACAGTTTTACATTCCGATGCACTTCTGCATGTTTACTGTATCCCTTGGACCTTCACAGTGACGATGAAACACAGAAATTGCATCGGAATTAAATATAAGAGACACAATGCCGACTTAAGTACAGGAAGACTGAGTCTTCCTACTGTCTATGTTTTGAGCGTCTCCTGTGTCACTAGCTTTATGTTCCGATGCACCTCTGCAGGTATACTGTTTCCCTTCGGCTTTCCCATTGACGATGAAACACAGAAATTTCATCGGAATTACACAATGTCGACTTAAGTACAGGAAGAGTGTGTCTTTCAATTGTCTATGTTTTGCGCTTTTCCTGTGTCACCAGTTTTACATTCCGATACACCTCTGCTGGTTTACTGTATCCGTTGGACCTTCCATTGACGATGAAACACAGACATTGCATCGGAATTAAATACAAGAGACACAACGCCGACTTAAGTACAAGAAAACAGAGTCCTCTTACGGTCTATGGTTTGAGCGTTTCCTGTGTCACCAGTTTAACATTCCAATGCACCTCCGCAGGTTTACTGTATAACTTGGACCTTCCCATTGACGAAAAAACACAAAAATTGCATCGGAATTAAATATAAGAGACACAACGCCAACTTAAGTACCAGAAAACTGAGTCTTCTTAAGGTCTACGTTTTGAGCGTTTCCCGTGTCACCAGTTTTACATTCCGATCCACCTCTGCAGGTTTACTGTATCCATTGGACCTTCCCATTGATGATGAAACACAGAAATTGCATCGGAATTAAATACACTCTTGGAAATTGAAATAAGAACACCGTGAATTCATTGTCCCAGGAAGGGGAAACTTTATTGACACATTCCTGGGGTCAGATACATCACATGATCACACTGACAGAACCACAGGCACATAGACACAGGCAACAGAGCATGCACAATGTCGGCACTAGTACAGTGTATATCCACCTTTCGCAGCAATGCAGGCTGCTATTCTCCCATGGAGACGATCGTAGAGATGCTGGATGTAGTCCTGTGGAACGGCATGCCATGCCATTTCCACCTGGCGCCTCAGTTGGACCAGCGTTCGTGCTGGATGTGCAGACCGCGTGAGACGACGCTTCATCCAGTCCCAAACATGCTCAATGGGGGACAGATCCGGAGATCTTGCTGGCCAGGGTAGTTGACTTACACCTTCTAGAGCACGTTGGGTGGCACGGGATACATGCGGACGTGCATTGTCCTGTTGGAACAGCAAGTTCCCTGGCCGGTCTAGGAATGGTAGAACGATGGGTTCGATGACGGTTTGGATGTACCGTGCAGTATTCAGTGTCCCCTCGACGATCACCAGTGGTGTACGGCCAGTGTAGGAGATCGCTCCCCACACCATGATGCCGGGGGTTGGCCCTGTGTGCCTCGGTCGTATGCAGTCCTGATTGTGGCGCTCACCTGCACGGCGCTAAACACGCATACGACCATCATTGGCACCAAGGCAGAAGCGACTCTCATCGCTGAAGACGACACGTCTCCATTCGTCCCTCCATTCACGCCTGTCGCGACACCACTGGAGGCGGGCTGCACGATGTTGGGGCGTGAGCGGAAGACGGCCTAACGGTGTGCGGGACCGTAGCCCAGCTTCATGGAGACGGTTGCGAATGGTCCTCGCCGATACCCCAGGAGCAACAGTGTCCCTAATTTGCTGGGAAGTGGCGGTGCGGTCCCCTACGGCACTGCGTAGGATCCTACGGTCTTGGCGTGCATCCGTGCGTCGCTGCGGTCCGGTCCCAGGTCGACGGGCACGTGCACCTTCCGCCGACCACTGGCGACAACATCGATGTACTGTGGAGACCTCACGCCCCACGTGTTGAGCAATTCGGCGGTACGTCCACCCAGCCTCCCGCATGCCCACTATACGCCCTCGCTCAAAGTCCGTCAACTGCACATACGGTTCACGTCCACGCTGTCGCGGCATGCTACCAGTGTTAAAGACTGCGATGGAGCTCCGTATGCCACGGCAAACTGGCTGACACTGACGGCGGCGGTGCACAAATGCTGCGCAGATAGCGCCATTCGACGGACAACACCGCGGTTCCTGGTGTGTCCGCTGTGCCGTGCGTGTGATCATTGCTTGTACAGCCCTATCGCAGTGTCCGGAGCAAGTATGGTGGGTCTAACACACCGGTGTCAATGTGTTCTTTTTTCCATTTCCAGGACTGTATAAGAGACACGATGCCGACATAAGTATAGGAAGACTGAGTCTTCCTACTGTCTACGCTTTCAGCGTGTCCTGTGTCAACAGTTTTACATTCCGATGCACCTCTGCAGGTTTACAGTATCCCTTGGACCTTCCCATTGGCGATGAAACACAGATATGGCATCGGAATTAAATATAAGAGACACAATGCCGATTGTAGTACAGAAAGACTGAGTCTTCCTACTGTCTAAGTTTTGAGTGTTTCCTGTGTCACCAGTTTTACATTCCGATGCACCTCTGTAGGTTTACTGTATCCCTTGGACCTTCACAGTGACGATGAAACACAGAAATTGCATCGGAATTAAATATAAAAGACACAATGCCGACTTAAGTACACGAAAACTGAGTCATCTTAGGGTCTATGTTATGAGCGCTTCCTGTGTCACCAGTCTTACATTCCGATGCACCTCTGCAGGGTTACTGTATCCCTTGGACATTCCCATTGTCGATGAAACATAGAAATTGCATGGGAATTAAATATAAGAGAAACAATGCCGACTTCGGTACAGGAAGACTGAGTCTTCCTACTGTCTACGTTTTGAGAATTTCCTGTGTCATCAGTTTTACATTTTGATGCACCTCTGCAGGTTTACTGTATCCCTTGGATCTTCCATTGACGATGAAACACAGAAATTGCATCGGAATTAAATATAAGAGTCACCATGCTGACTTAAGTAAAGGAAGACTGAGTCTTCCTACTGTCTATGTTTTGAGCCTTTCCTGTTTCACCAGTATTACATTCCGATGCACCTCTGCAGGTTTACTGTATCCATTGGACCTTCCCATTGACGATGACAAACAGAAATTGCATCGGAAATAAATATAAGAGACACAACGCCGACTTAAGTACAAGAAAACTGAGTCTTCTTACGGTCTATGTTTTGAGCGTTTTCTGTGTCACCAGTTTTACATTCCGAAGCACCTCTGCAGGTTTTCTGTATCCATTGGCCCTTCCCATTGACGATAAAACACAGAAATTGCATCGGAATTAAATATAAGAGACACAACGCCGACTTAAGTAAAGGAAGACTGAGCCTTCCTAATGTCTATGATTTAAGCGTGTCCTGTATCACCAGCTTTCCTTTCCGATGCACCTCTGCAGGTTTACTGTATCCCTTGGACCTTCCCATTTGCGATGAAACACAGGAATGGCATCGGAATTAAATATAAGAGACACAATGCCGACTGAAGTACAGGAAGACTGAGTCTTCCTACTGTCTATGTTTTGAGCGTTTCCTGTGTCACCAGTTTTACATTCCGATGCTCCTCTGCACGTTTACTGTATCCCTTGGACCTTCACGGTGACGATGAAACACAGAAATTGCATCGGAATTAAATATAAGGGACACAATGATGAATGAAGTACAGGAAGACTGAGCCTTCCTACTGTCTATGTTTTGAGCGTTTCCTGTGTCACCAGTTTTACATTCCGATGCACCTCTGCAGGTTTACGGTGTCCCTTCGACGTTCCCATTCACGATGAAACACAGAAATTACTTCGGAATGAAATATAAGACACACAATGTCGACTTAAGTACAGGAAGAGTGTGTCTTTCTATTTTCTATGTTTTGTGCGTTTCCTGTGTCACCAGTTTTACATTGGGATGCTCCTCTGCAGGTTTACTGTATCCATTGGACCTTCCCTTTGACGATGAAACACAGATATTGGATCGGAATTATATATAAGAGACACAACGCCGACTTAAGTAAAAGAAAACTGAGTCATCCTACGGTGTATGATTTTAGCGTTTACTTTGTCACCAGTTTTACATTCCAATGCATTTATGCAGGTTCACTGTATCCCTTGGACCTTCCCATTGACGATGAAACACAGAAATTCCATCGGAATTAAATATAAGAGACACAATGCCGACTTCGGTACAGTAAGACTGAGTCTTCCTACTGTCTACGTTTTGAGCATTTCCTGTGTCATCAGTTTTACATTTTGATGCACCTCTGCAGGTTTACTGTATGCCTTGGATCTTCACAGTGATGGTGAAACACAGAAATTGCATCGGAATTAAATAAAAGAGACACAATGCCGACTTAAGTACAAGAAAACTGAGACTTCTTACGCTCTATGATTTGAACGCTTCCTGTGTCACCAGATTTACATTCCGATGCACCTCTGCAGGGTTACTGTATCCATTGGACGTTCCCATTGACGATGAAACACAGAAATAGCATCGGAATTAAATATAAGAGAAACAATGCCGACTTAAGAACAGGAAGGCTTAGTCTTCCTACTGTCTATGTTTTGAGCGTTTCCTGTGTCACTAGTTTTACATTCTGATGCACCTCTGCAGGTTTACTGTATGCCTTGGATCTTCAGATTGACGATGAAAACACAGAAATTGCATCGGAATTAAATATAAGAGACACAATGCCGACTTAAGTACAGGAACATTGAGTCTTCCTACTGTCTATGTTTTGAGCGTTTACAGTCTCACAAGTTTTACATTCCCACGCGACTCTGCAGGTTTACTGTATCCATTGGACCTTCCCATTGACGATGAAACACAGAACTTACATCGGAATTAAGTATAAGAGACACAACGACGACTTAAGTACAAGAAAACTGAGTCTTCTTACGGTCTATGATTTGAGCGTTTCCTGTGTCACCAGTTTTACATTCCGATGCACCTCTGCAGGTTTACTGTATCGCTTGCACCTTCCCATTGACATTGAAACAGAGAAATTACATCGTAAGTAAATATTATAGACACAATGCCGACATAAGTACAGGAAGACTGAGTCTTCCTACTGTCTATTTTTTGAGCGTTTCCTGTGTCAGCAGTTTTACATTCCGATGCACCTCTGCAGGTATACTGTTTCCCTTCGACTTTCCCATTGACGATGAAACACAGAAATTGCATCGAAATTAAATAGAAGAGACACAACGACGACTTAAGTACAAGAAAACTGAGTCCTCTTACGGACTATGTTTTGAACGTTTCCAGTGTCACCAGTTTTACATTCCGATGCCCCTACGCAGGTTTACTGTGTCCCTTGGACCTTCCCAATGGCGATGAAACACAGAAATTGCATCGGAATTAAATATAAGAGACACAATGACGTCTTAAGTACAGGAAGACTGAGTCTTCCTACTGTCTACGTTTTGAGCGTCTCCTGTGTCACCAGATTTATATTCCGATGCACCTCTGCAGGTATACTATTTCCCATCGACTTTCCCATTGACGATGAAACACAGAAATTGCATCGGAATTAAATATAAGAGACACAATGAGGTCCTAAGTACAGGAAGACTGAGTCTTCCTACTGTCTATGTTTTGAGCGTTTCCTGTATCACCAGTTTTACATTCCGATGCACTTCTGCATGGTTACTGTATCCCTTGGACCTTCACAGTGACGATGAAACACCAAATCGCATCGGAATTAAATATAAGAGACACAATGCCGACTTAAGTACCGGATGAATGAGTCTTCCTACTGTCTATGTTTTGAGCGTCTCCTGTGTCACCAGTTATACATTCCGATGCACCTCTGCTGGTTTACTGTATCCGTTGGACCTTCCATTGACGATGAAACACAGACATTGCATCGGAATTAAACGTAAGAGACACAATGTCGACTTAAGTACAGGAAGAGTGTGTCTTTCTATTGTCTATGTTTTGAGCGTTTCCTGTGTCACCAGTTTTACATTCCGATGCACCTTTGCTGGTTTACTGTATCCATTGGGGCCTCCATTGACGATGAAACACAGAAATTGCATTGGATTTAAATATAAGAGACACAACGCCGTCTTAAGTACAAGAAAACTGAGTCTTCTTACGGTCTATGATTTGAGCGTTTCCTGTGTCACCAGTTTTACATTCCAATGCACCTCTGCAGGTTTACTGTATCCCCTGGACCTTCCCATTGACGCAAAAACATAGAAATTGCATCGGAATTAAATATAAGAGGCACAACGCCGACTTAAGTACCAGAAAACTGAGTCTTCTTAAGGTCAATGCTTTGAGCGTTTTCTGTGTCACCAGTTTTACATTCCGATGCACCTCTGCAGGTTTACTGTATCCCCTGGACCTTCCCATTGACGCAAAGATACATAAATTGCATCGGAATTAAATATAAGAGGTACAACGCCGACTTAAGTACCAGAAAACTGAGTCTTCTTAAGGTCTATGTTTTGAGCGTTTTCTGTGTCACCAGTTTTACATTCCGATGCACCTCTGCTGGTTTACTGTATCCGTTTTACCCTCCATTGACGATGAAACACAGAAATTGCATCGGAATTAAATATAAGAGACACAATGTCGACTTAAGTACAGGGACAGTGTGTCTTCCTACTGTCTATGTTTTGAACGTTTCCTGTGTCACCAGCTTTACATTCCGATGCACCTCTGCTGGTTTACTGTATCCGTTGGACCCTCCATTGACGATGAAACACAGAAATTGCATCGGAATTAAATATAAGAGACACAATGTCGACTTAAGTACAGGGACAGTGTGTCTTCCTACTGTCTATGTTTTGAGCGTTTCCTGTGTCACCAGCTTTACATTCCGATGCACCTCTGCAGGTTTACTGTATCCCTTGGACCTTCACAGTAACGATGAAACACAGAAATTGCATCGGAATTAAATATAAAAGACACAATGCCGACCTAAGTACAAGAAAACCTGAGTCTTCGTAGGGTCTATGCTATGAGCGCTTCCTGTGCCACCAGTTTTACATTCCGATGCACCTCTGCAGGGTTACTGTATCCCTTGGACCTTCCCATTGACGATGTAACACAGAAATTGCATCAGGATTAAATATAAGAGACACAATGACGTCTTAAGTACAGGAAGACTGAGTCTTCCTACTGTCTATGTTTTGAGCGTTTCCTGTGTCACCAGTTTTACATTCCGATGCACCTCTGCATGTTTACTGTATCCCTTGGACCTTCACAGTGACGATGAAACACAGAAATTGCATCGGAATTAAATATAAGAGACACAATGCCGACTTAAGTACAGGAAGACTGAGTCTTCCTACTGTCTATGATTTGGGCGTCTCCTGTGTCACCAGTTTCAAATTCCGATGCACCTCTGCAGGTATACTGTTTCCCTTCCACTTTCCCATTGACGATGAAACACAGAAATCGCATCGGAATTAAATATAAGAGACACAATGCCGACTTAAGTACAGGAACATTGAGTCTTCCTACTGTCTATGTTTTGAGCGTTTACAGTGTCACAAGTTTTACATTCCCATGCGACTCTGCAGGTTTACTCTATCCATTGGACCTTCCCATTGACGATGAAACACAGAACTTTCATCGGAATTAAGTATAAGAGACACAACGACGACTTAAGTACAAGAAAACTGAGTCTTCTTACGGTCTATGTTTTGAGCGTTTCCAGTGTCACCAGTTTTACATTCCGATGACCCTACGCAGGTTTACTGTGTCCCTTGGACCTTCCCAATGGCGATGAAACACTGAAATTGCATCTGAATTAAATATAAGAGACACAATGACGTCTTAAGTACAGGAAGACTGAGTCTTCCTACTGTCTATGTTTTGAGCGTTTCCTGTGTCACCAGTTTTACATTCCGATGCACTTCTGCATGTTTACTGTATGCCTTGAACATTCACAGTGACGATGAAACACAGAAATTGCATCGGAATTAAATATAAGAGTCACAATGCCGACTTAAGTACAGGAAGACTGAGTCTTCCTACTGTCTATAATTTGAGCGTCTCCTGTGTCACCAGATTTATATTCCGATGCACCTCTGCAGGTATACTATTTCCCTTCGACTTTCCCATTGACGATGAAGCACAGAAAATGCATCGGAATTACACAATGACGACATAAGTACAGGAAGAGTGTGTCTTTCTATTGTCTATGTTTTGAGCGTTTCCTGTGTCACCAGTTTGACATTCCGATGCACCTCTGCTGGTTTACTGTATCCATTGGACCTTCCATTGACGATGAAACACAGACATTGCATCGGAATTAAATACAAGAGACACAACGCCGACTTAAGTACAAGAAAACAGAGTCTTCTTACGGTCTATGATTTGAGCGTTTCCTGTGTCACCAGTTTTACATTCCAAAGTACCTCCGCAGGTTTACTGTATAACTTGGACCTTCCCATTGACGAAAAAACACAAAAATTGCATCGGAATTAAATATAAGAGACACAACGCCAACTTAAGTACCAGAAAACTGAGTCTTCTTAAGGTCTACGTTTTGAGCGTTTCCCGTGTCACCAGTTTTACATTCCGATCCACCTCTGCAGGTTTACTGTATCCATTGGACCTTCCCATTGATGATGAAACACAGAAATTGCATCGGAATTAAATACACTCTTGGAAATTGAAATAAGAACACCGTGAATTCATTGTCCCAGGAAGGGGAAACTTTATTGACACATTCCTGGGGTCAGATACATCACATGATCACACTGACAGAACCACAGGCACATAGACACAGGCAACAGAGCATGCACAATGTCGGCACTAGTACAGTGTATATCCACCTTTCGCAGCAATGCAGGCTGCTATTCTCCCATGGAGACGATCGTAGAGATGCTGGATGTAGTCCTGTGGAACGGCTTGCCATGCCATTTCCACCTGGCGCCTCAGTTGGACCAGCGTTCGTGCTGGATGTGCAGACCGCGTGAGACGACGCTTCATCCAGTCCCAAACATGCTCAATGGGGGACAGATCCGGAGATCTTGCTGGCCAGGGTAGTTGACTTACACCCTCTAGAGCATGTTGGGTGGCACGGGATACATGCGGACGTGCATTGTCCTGTTGGAACAGCAAGTTCCCTGGCCGGTCTAGGAATGGTAGAACGATGGGTTCGATGACGGTTTGGATGTACCGTGCAGTATTCAGTGTCCCTCGACGATCACCAGTGGTGTACGGCCAGTGTAGGAGATCGCTCCCCACACCATGATGCCGGGTGTTGGCCCTGTGTGCCTCGGTCGTATGCAGTCCTGATTGTGGCGCTCACCTGCACGGCGCTAAACACGCATACGACCATCATTGGCACCAAGGCAGAAGCGACTCTCATCGCTGAAGACGACACGTCTCCATTCGTCCCTCCATTCACGCCTGTCGCGACACCACTGGAGGCGGGCTGCACGATGTTGGGGCGTGAGCGGAAGACGGCCTAACGGTGTGCGGGACCGTAGCCCAGCTTCATGGAGACGGTTGCGAATGGTCCTCGCCGATACCCCAGGAGCAACAGTGTCCCTAATTTGCTGGGAAGTGGCGGTGCGGTCCCCTACGGCACTGCGTAGGATCCTACGGTCTTGGCGTGCATCCGTGCGTCGCTGCGGTCCGGTCCCAGGTCGACGGGCACGTGCACCTTCCGCCGACCACTGGCGACAACATCGATGTACTGTGGAGACCTCACGCCCCACATGTTGAGCAATTCGGCGGTACGTCCACCCAGCCTCCCGCATGCCCACTATACGCCCTCGCTCGAAGTCTGTCAACTGCACATACGGTTCACGTCCACGCTGTCGCGGCATGCTACCAGTGTTAAAGACTGCGATGGAGCTCCGTATGCCACGGCAAACTGGCTGACACTGACGGCGGCGGTGCACAAATGCTGCGCAGATAGCGCCATTCGACGGCCAACACCGCGGTTCCTGGTGTGTCCGCTGCGCCGTGCGTGTGATCATTGCTTGTACAGCCCTCTCGCAGTGTCCGGAGCAAGTATGGTGGGTCTAACACACCGGTGTCAATGTGTTCTTTTTTCCATTTCCAGGACTGTATAAGAGACACCATGCCGACATAAGTATAGGAAGACTGAGTCTTCCTACTGTCTATGCTTTGAGCGTGTCCTGTGTCAACAGTTTTACATTCCGATGCACCTCTGTAGGTTTACTGTATCCCTTGGACCTTCCCATTGGCGATGAAACACAGAAATGGCATCGGAATTAAATATAAGAGACACAATGCCGACTGAAGTACAGGAAGACTGAGTCTTCCTACTGTCTATGTTTTGAGTGTTTCCTGTGTCACCTGTTTTACATTCCGATGCACCTCTGTAGGTTTACTGTATCCCTTGGACCTTCACAGTGACGATGAAACACAGAAATTGCATCGGAATTAAATATAAAAGACACAATGCCGACTTAAGTACACGAAAACTGAGTCATCTTAGGGTCTATGTTATGAGCGCTTCCTGTGTCACCAGTCTTACATTCCGATGCACCTCTGCAGGGTTACTGTATCCCTTGGACCTTCCCATTGTCGATGAAACATAGAAATTGCATGGGAATTAAATATAAGAGAAACAATGCCGACTTCGGTACAGGAAGACTGAGTCTTCCTACTGTCTACGTTTTGAGCATTTCCTGTGTCATCAGTTTTACATTTTGATGCACCTCTGCAGGTTTACTGTATCCCTTGGATCTTCCATTGACGATGAAACACAGAAATTGCATCGGAATTAAATATAAGAGACACCATGCTGACTTAAGTAAAGGAAGACTGAGTCTTCCTACGGTCTATGATTTGAGCGTTTCCTGTGTCACCAGTTTTACATTCCAATGCACCTCTGCAGGTTTACTGTATCCCCTGGACCTTCCCACTGACGCAAAAACATAGAAATTGCATCGGAATTAAATATAAGAGGCACAACGCCGACTTAAGTACCAGAAAACTGAGTCTTCTTAAGGTCTATGTTTTGAGCGTTTTCTGTGTCACCAGTTTTAGATTCCGATGCACCTCTGCTGGTTTACTGTATCTATTGGAGCTTCCATTGACGATGAAACACAGAAATTGCATCAGAATTAAATATAAGAGACACAATGACGTCTTAAGTACAGGAAGACTGAGTCTTCCTACTGTCTATGTTTTGAGCGTTTCCTGTGTCACCAGTTTTACATTCCGATGCACCTCTGCATGTTTACTGTATCCCTTGGACCTTCACAGTGACGATGAAACACAGAAATTGCATCGGAATTAAATATAAGAGACACAATGCCGACTTAAGTACAGGAAGACTGAGTCTTCCTACTGTCTATGTTTTGGGCGTCTCCTGTGTCACCAGTTTTAAATTCCGATGCACCTCTGCAGGTATACTGTTTCCCTTCGACTTTCCCATTGACGATGAAACACAGAAATCGCATCGGAATTAAGTATAAGAGACACAATGCCGACTTAAGTACAGGAACATTGAGTCTTCCTACTCTCTATGTTTTGAGCGTTTACAGTGTCACAAGTTTTACATTCCCATGCGACTCTGCAGGTTTACTCTATCCATTGGACCTTCCCATTGACGATGAAACACAGAACTTACATCGGAATTAAGTATAAGAGACACAACGACGACTTAAGTACAAGAAAACTGAGTCTTCTTACGGTCTATGTTTTGAGCGTTTCCAGTGTCACCAGTTTTACATTCCGATGCCCCTACGCAGGTTTACTGTGTCCCTTGGACCTTCCCAATGGCGATGAAACACTGAAATTGCATCTGAATTAAATATAAGAGACACAATGACGTCTTAAGTACAGGAAGACTGAGTCTTCCTACTGTCTATGTTTTGAGCGTTTCCTGTGTCAACAGTTTTACATTCCGATGCACTTCTGCATGTTTACTGTATCCCTTGAACATTCACAGTGACGATGAAACACAGAAATTGCATCGGAATTAAATATAAGAGTCACATTGCCGACTTAAGTACAGGAAGACTGAGTCTTCCTACTGTCTATAATTTGAGCGTCTCCTGTGTCACCAGATTTATATTCCGATGCACCTCTGCAGGTGTACTATTTCCCTTCGACTTTCCCATTGACGATGAAACACAGAAAATGCATCGGAATTACACAATGTCGACATAAGTACAGGAAGAGTGTGTCTTTCTATTGTCTATGTTTTGAGCGTTTCCTGTGTCACCAGTTTGACATTCCGATGCACCTCTGCTGGTTTACTGTATCCGTTGGACCTTCCATTGACGATGAAACACAGACATTGCATCGGAATTAAATACAAGAGACACAACGCCGACTTAAGTACAAGAAAACAGAGTCTTCTTACGGTCTATG
This sequence comes from Schistocerca nitens, assembly GCF_023898315.1. Taxonomy (NCBI): domain Eukaryota; kingdom Metazoa; phylum Arthropoda; class Insecta; order Orthoptera; family Acrididae; genus Schistocerca; species Schistocerca nitens. The sequence continues at coordinate 767,187,652 of NC_064619.1, forward strand.
ATTTGAGCGTTTCCTGTGTCACCAGTTTTACATTCCAATGCACCTCCGCAGGTTTACTGTATAACTTGGACCTTCCCATTGACGAAAAAACACAAAAATTGCATCGGAATTAAATATAAGAGACACAACGCCAACTTAAGTACCAGAAAACTGAGTCTTCTTAAGGTCTACGTTTTGAGCGTTTCCCGTGTCACCAGTTTTACATTCCGATCCACCTCTGCAGGTTTACTGTATCCATTGGACCTTCCCATTGATGATGAAACACAGAAATTGCATCGGAATTAAATACACTCTTGGAAATTGAAATAAGAACACCGTGAATTCATTGTCCCAGGAAGGGGAAACTTTATTGACACATTCCTGGGGTCAGATACATCACATGATCACACTGACAGAACCACAGGCACATAGACACAGGCAACAGAGCATGCACAATGTCGGCACTAGTACAGTGTATATCTACCTTTCGCAGCAATGCAGGCTGCTATTCTCCCATGGAGACGATCGTAGAGATGCTGGATGTAGTCCTGTGGAACGGCATGCCATGCCATTTCCACCTGGCGCCTCAGTTGGACCAGCGTTCGTGCTGGATATGCAGACCGCGTGAGACGACGCTTCATCCAGTCCCAAACATGCTCAATGGGGGACAGATCCGGAGATCTTGCTGGCCAGGGTAGTTGACTTACACCTTCTAGAGCACGTTGGGTGGCACGGGATACATGCGGACGTGCATTGTCCTGTTGGAACAGCAAGTTCCCTGGCCGGTCTAGGAATGGTAGAACGATGGGTTCGATGACGGTTTGGATGTACCGTGCAGTATTCAGTGTCCCCTCGACGATCACCAGTGGTGTACGGCCAGTGTAGGAGATCGCTCCCCACACCATGATGCCGGGTGTTGGCCCTGTGTGCCTCGGTCGTATGCAGTCCTGATTGTGGCGCTCACCTGCACGGCGCTAAACACGCATACGACCATCATTGGCACCAAGGCAGAAGCGACTCTCATCGCTGAAGACGACACGTCTCCATTCGTCCCTACATTCACGCCTGTCGCGACACCACTGGAGGCGGGCTGCACGATGTTGGGGCGTGAGCGGAAGACGGCCTAACGGTGTGCGGGACCGTAGCCCAGCTTCATGGAGACGGTTGCGAATGGTCCTCGCCGATACCCCAGGAGCAACAGTGTCCCTAATTTGCTGGGAAGTGGCGGTGCGGTCCCCTACGGCACTGCGTAGGATCCTACGGTCTTGGCGTGCATCCGTGTGTCGCTGCGGTCCGGTCCCAGGTCGACGGGCACGTGCACCTTCCGCCGACCACTGGCGACAACATCGATGTACTGTGGAGACCTCACGCCCCACGTGTTGAGCAATTCGGCGGTACGTCCACCCAGCCTCCCGCATGCCCACTATACGCCCTCGCTCAAAGTCTGTCAACTGCACATACGGTTCACGTCCACGCTGTCGCGGCATGCTACCAGTGTTAAAGACTGCGATGGAGCTCCGTATGCCACGGCAAACTGGCTGACACTGACGGCGGCGGTGCTCAAATGCTGCGCAGATAGCGCCATTCGACGGCCAACACCGCGGTTCCTGGTGTGTCCGCTGTGCCGTGCGTGTGATCATTGCTTGTACAGCCCTCTCGCAGTGTCCGGAGCAAGTATGGTGGGTCTAACACACCGGTGTCAATGTGTTCTTTTTTCCATTTCCAGGACTGTATAAGAGACACCATGCGGACATAAGTATAGGAAGACTGAGTCTTCCTACTGTCTATGCTTTGAGCGTGTCCTGTGTCAACAGTTTTACATTCCGATGCACCTCTGCAGGTTTACTGTATCCCTTGGACCTTCCCATTGGCGATGAAACACAGAAATGGCATCGGAATTAAATATAAGAGACACAATGCCGACTGAAGTACAGGAAGACTGAGTCATCTTAGGGTCTATGTTATGAGCGCTTCCTGTGTCACCAGTCTTACATTCCGATGCACCTCTGCAGGGTTACTGTATCCCTTGGACCTTCCCATTGTCGATGAAACATAGAAATTGCATGGGAATTAAATATAAGAGAAACAATGCCGACTTCGGTACAGGAAGACTGAGTCTTCCTACTGTCTACGTTTTGAGCATTTCCTGTGTCATCAGTTTTACATTTTGATGCACCTCTGCAGGTTTACTGTATCCCTTGGATCTTCCATTGACGATGAAACACAGAAATTGCATCGGAATTAAATATAAGAGACACCATGCTGACTTAAGTAAAGGAAGACTGAGTCTTCCTACTGTCTATGTTTTGAGCCTTTCCTGTGTCACCAGTATTACATTCCGATGCACCTCTGCAGGTCTACTGTATCCATTGGACCTTCCCATTGACGATGACGCACAGAAATTGCATCGGAAATAAATATAAGAGACACAACGCCGACTTAAGTACAAGAAAACTGAGTCTTCTTACGTTCTATGTTTTGAGCGTTTTCTGTGTCACCAGTTTTACATTCCGAAGCACATCTGCAGGTTTTCTGTATCCATTGGCCCTTCCCATTGACGATAAAACACAGAAATTGCATCGGAATTAAATATAAGAGACACAACGCCGACTTAAGTAAAGGAAGACTGAGCCTTCCTAATGTCTATGATTTAAGCGTGTCCTGTATCACCAGCTTTACATTCCGATGCACCTCTGCAGGTTTACTGTATCCCTTGGACAATCCCATTTGCGATGAAACACAGGAATGGCATCGGAATTAAATATAAGAGACACAATGCCGACTGAAGTACAGGAAGACTGAGTCTTCCTACTGTCTATGTTTTGAGCGTTTCCTGTGTCACCAGTTTTACATTCCGATGCACCTCTGCACGTTTACTGTATCCCTTGGACCTTCATGGTGACAATGAAACACAGAAATTGCATCGGAATTAAATATAAGAGACACAATGATGAATGAAGTACAGGAAGACTGAGCCTTCCTACTGTCTATGTTTTGAGCGTTTCCTGTGTCACCAGTTTTACATTGCGATGCACCTCTGCTGGTTTACGGTGTCCCTTGGACTTTCCAGTGACGACGAAACACAGAAATTGCATCAGAATTAAAAATAAGAGACACAATGCCGACTTAAGTACAAGAAAACTGAGTCTTCTTAGGGTCTATGTTCTGAGCGCTTCCTGTGTCACCAGTTTTACATTCCGATGCACCTCTGTGGGGGTTACTGTAGCCCTTGGACCTTCCCATTGACGATGAAACACAGATATTGCATCGGAATTAAATATAAGAGACACAAGGCCGACTTAAGTACAGAAAGACTGAGTCTTCCTACTGTCTATGTTTTGAGCGTTTCCCTTGTCACCAGTTTTATATTCCGATGCACCTCTGCAGGTGTACTGTTTCCCTTCGACGTTCCCATTGACGATGAAACACAGAAATTACTTCGGAATTAAATATAAGACACACAATGTCGACTTAAGTACAGGAAGGGTGTGTCTTTCTATTTTCTATGTTTTGTGCGTTTCCTGTGTCACCAGTTTTACATTGCGATGCTCCTCTGCAGGTTTACTGTATCCATTGGACCTTCCCTTTGACGATGAAACACAGAAATTGCATCGGAATTATATATAAGAGACACAACGCCGACTTAAGTAAAAGAAAACTGTGTCATCTTACGGTGTATGATTCGAGCGTTTCCTTTGTCACCAGTTTTACATTCCAATGCATTTCTGCAGGTTCACTGTATCACTTGGACCTTCCCATTGACGATGAAACACAGAACGTACATCGGAATTAAGTATAAGAGACACAACGACGACTTAAGTAAAAGAAAACTGAGTCTTCTTACGGTCTATGATTTGAGCGTTTCCTGTGTCACCAGTTTTACATTCCAATACACCTCTGCAGGTTTACTGTATCGCTTGCACCTTCCCATTGACATTGAAACACAGAAATTACATCGTAAGTAAATATAATAGACACAATGCCGACATAAGTACAGGAAGACTGAGTCTTCCTACTGTCTATTTTTTGAGCGTTTCCTGTGTCACCAGTTTTACATTCCGATGCACCTCTGTAGGGTTACTGTATCCCTTGGACCTTCCCATTGACGATGAAACACAGAAATTGCATCGGAATTAAATAGAAGAGACACAACGACGACATAAGTACAAGAAAACTGAGTCTTCTTACGGACTATGTTTTGAGCGTTTCCAGTGTCACCAGTTTTACATTCCGATGCCCCTACGCAGGTTTACTGTGTCCCTTGCACCGTCCCAATGGCGATGAAACACAGAAATTGCATCGGAATTAAATATAAGAGACACAATGACGTCTTAAGTACAGGAAGACTGAGTCTTCCTACTGTCTATGTTTTGAGCGTCTCCTGTGTCACCAGATTTATATTCCGATGCACCTCTGCAGGTATACTATTTCCCTTCGACTTTCCCAATGACGATAAAACACAGAAATGGCATCGGAATTACACAATGTCGACATAAGTACAGGAAGAGTGTGTCTTTCTATTGTCTATGTTTTGAGCGTTTCCTTTGTCACCAGTTTTACATTCCGATGCACCTCTGCTGGTTTACTGTATCCGTTGGACCTTCCATTGACGATGAAACACAGACATTGCATCGGAATTAAATATAAGAGACACAACGCCGACTTAAGTACAAGAAAACTGAGTCTTCTTACGGTCTATGATTTGAGCGTTTCCTGTGTCACCAGTTTTACATTCCAATGCACCTCTGCAGGTTTACTGTATCCATTGGACCTTCCCATTCATGATGAAACACAGAAATTGCGTCGGAATTAAATATAAGAGACACCATGCCGACATAAGTATAGGGAGACTGAGTCTTCCTACTGTCTATGTTTTGAGCGTGTCCTGTGTCAACAGTTTTACATTCCGATGCACCTCTGCATGTTTACTGTATCTCTTGGACCTTCACAGTGACGATGAAACACAGAAATTGCATCGGAATTGAATATAAGAGACACAATGCCGACTTAAGTACAGGAAGACTGAGTCTTCCTACTCTCTATGCTTTGAGCGTCTCCTGTGTCACCAGTTTTACATTCCGATGCACCTCTGCAGGTATACTGTTTCCCTTCGACTTTCCCATTGACGATGAAGCACAGAAATTGCATCGGAATTAAATAGAAGAGGCACAACGACGACATAAGTACAAGAAAACTGATTCTTCTTACGGTCTATGATTTGAGCGTTTCCTGTGTCACCAGTTTTACATTCCAATGCACCTCTGCAGGTTTACTGTATCCCCTGGACCTTCCCATTGACGCAAAAACATAGAAATTGCATCGGAATTAAATATAAGAGGCACAACGCCGACTTAAGTACCAGAAAACTGAGTCTTCTTAAGGTCTATGTTTTGAGCGTTTTCTGTGTCACCAGTTTTACATTCCGATGCACCTCTGCAGGTTTACTGTATCCCCTGGACCTTCCCATTGACGCAAAGATACAGAAATTGCATCGGAATTAAATATAAGAGGTACAACGCCGACTTAAGTACCAGAAAACTGAGTCTTCTTAAGGTCTATGTTTTGGGCGTTTTCTGTGTCACTAGTTTTACATTCCGATGCACCGCTGCAGGGTTACTGTATCCCTTGGACCATCCCATTGACGATGTAACACAGAAATTGCATCAGAATTAAATATAAGAGACACAATGACGTCTTAAGTACAGGAAGACTGAGTCTTCCTACTGTCTATGTTTTGAGCGTTTCCTGTGTCACCAGTTTTACATTCCGATGCACCTCTGCAGGTTTACTGTATCCCTTGGATCTTCACAGTGATGGTGAAACACAGAAATTGCATCGGTATTAAATACAAGAGACACAATGCCGACTTAAGTACAAGAAAACTGAGTCTTCTTAGGCTCTATGATTTGAACGCTTCCTGTGTCACCAGTTTTACATTCCGATGCACCTCTGCAGGTTTACTGTATCCATTGGAGCTTCCATTGATGATGAAACACAGAAATTGCATCGGAATTAAATATAAGAGACACAATGCCGGCTTAAGTACCAGAAAACTGAGTCTTCTTAAGGTCTATGTTTTGAGCGTTTCCCGTGTCACCGGTGTTACATTCCGATCCACCTCTGCAGGTTTACTGTATCCATTGGACCCTCCCATTGATGATGAAACACAGATATTGCATCGGAATTAAATATAAGAGACACCATGCCGACATAAGAATAGGAAGACTGAGTCTTCCTACTGTCTATGTTTTGAGCGTTTCCTGTGTCACTAGTTTTACATTCCGATGCACCTCTGCAGGTTTACTGTATCCCTTGGACCTTCCCATTGGTGATGAAACACAGAAATGGCGTCGGAATTAAATATAAGAGACAAAATGCCGACTTAAGAACAGGAAGGCTGAGTCTTCCTACTGTCTACGTTTTGAGCATTTCCTGTGTCATCAGTTTTACATTTTGATGCACCTCTGCAGGTTTACTGTATCCCTTGGATCTTCACAGTGATGGTGAAACACAGAAATTGCATCGGTATGAAATATAAGAGACACAATGCCGACTTAAGTACAAGAAAACAGAGTCTTCTTAGGGTCTATGTTATGAGCGCTTCCTGTGTCACCAGTTTTACATCCGATGCACCTCTGCAGGTTTACTGTATCCATTGGACGTTCCCATTGACGATGAAAGGCAGAAATAGCATCGGAATTAAATATAAGATACACAATGCCGACTTAAGAAGAGGAAGGCTGAGTCTTCCTACTGTCTATGTTTTCAGCGATTCCTGTGTCACTAGTTTTACATTCCGATGCACTTCTGCAGGTTTACTGTATGCCTTGGATCTTCCCATTGACGATGAAACACAGAAATTTCATCGGAATTAAATATAAGAGACACAATGCCGACTTAAGTACAGGAACATTGAGTCTTCCTACTGTCTATGTTTTGAGCGTTTACAGTGTCACAAGTATTACATTCCCATGCGACTCTGCAGGGTTACTCTATCCATTGGATCTTCCCATTGACGATGAAACACAGAACTTACATCGGAATTAAGTATAAGAAACACAACGACGACTTAAGTACAAGAAAACTGAGTCTTCTTACGGTCTATGTTTTGAGCGTTTCAGTGCCACCAGTTTTACATTCCGATGCCCCTACGCACGTTTACTGTGTCCCTTGGACCTTCCCAATGGCGATGAAACACTGAAATTTCATCTGAATTAAATATAAGAGACACAATGACGTCTTAAGTACAGGAAGACTGAGACTTCCTACTGTCTATGTTTTGAGCGTTTCCTGTGTCACCAGTATTACATTCCGATGCACTTCTGCATGTTTACTGTATCCCTTGAACATTCACAGTGACGATGAAACACAGAAATTGCATCGGAATTTAATATAAGAGACACAACGCCGACTTAAGTACAAGAAAACTGAGTCTTCTTACGGTCTATGTTTTGAGCGTTTCCAGTGTCACCAGTTTTACATTCCGATGCCCCTACGCACGTTTACTGTGTCCCTTGGACCTTCCCAATGGCGATGAAACACTGAAATTTCATCTGAATTAAATTTAAGAGTCACAATGCCGACTTAAGTACAGGAACATTGAGTCTTCCTACTGTCTATGTTTTGAGCGTTTACAGTGTCACAAGTTTTACATTCCCATGCGACTCTGCAGGTTTACTCTATCCATTGGACCTTCCCATTGACGATGAAACACAGAACTTACATCGGAATTAAGTATAAGAGACACAACGACGACTTAAGTACAAGAAAACTGAGTCTTCTTACGGTCTATGTTTTGAGCGTTTCCAGTGTCACCAGTTTTACATTCCGATGCCCCTACGCACGTTTACTGTGTCCCTTGGACCTTCCCAATGGCGATGAAACACTGAAATTTCATCTGAATTAAATATAAGAGTCACAATGCCGACTTAAGTACAGGAAGACTGAGTCTTCCTACTGTCTATAATTTGAGCGTCTCCTGTGTCACCAGATTTATATTCCGATGCACCTCTGCAGGTATACTATTTCCCTTCGACATTCCCATTGACGATGAAACACAGAAAATGCATCGGAATTACACAATGTCGACATAAGTACAGGAAAAGTGTGTCTTTCTATTGTCTATGTTTTGAGCGTTTCCTGTGTCACCAGTTTGACATTCCGATGCACCTCTGCTGGTTTACTGTATCCGTTGGACCTTCCATTGACGATGAAACACAGACATTGCATCGGAATTAAATATAAGAGACACAACGCCGACTTAAGTACAAGAAGACTGAGTCTTCTTACGGTCTATGATTTGAGCGTTTCCTGTGTCACCAGTTTTACATTCCAATGCACCTCTGCAGGTTTACTGTATCCCTTGGACCTTCCCATTGACGAAAAAACACAAAAATTGCATCGGAATTAAATATAAGAGACACAACGCCGACTTAAGTACCAGAAAACTGAGTCTTCTTAAAATCCATGCTTTGAGCGTTTCCCGTATCACCAGTTTTACATTCCGATCCACCTCTGCAGGTTTACTGTATCCATTGGACCTTCCCATTGATGATGAAACACAGAAATTGCATCGGAATTAAATATAAGAGACACCATTCCGACATAAGTATAGGAAGACTGAGTCTTCCTACTGTCTATGTTTTGAGCGTGTCCTGTGTCAACAGTTTTACATTCCGATGCACCTCTGCAGGGTTACTGTATCCCTTGGACCTTCCCATTGGCGATGAAACACAGAAATGGCATCGAAATTAAATATAAGAGACACAATGCCGACTGAAGTACAGGAAGACTGAGTCTTCCTACTGTCTATGTTTTGAGCGTTTCCTGTGTCACCAGTTTTACATTCCGATGCGCCTCTGCATGTTTACTGTATCCCTTGGACCTTCACAGCGACGATGAAACACAGAAATTGCATCGGAATTTAATATAAGAGACACAACGCCGACTTAAGTACAAGAAAACTGAGTCTTCTTACGGTCTATGTTTTGAGCGTTTCCAGTGTCATCAGTTTTAAATTCCGATGCACCTCTGCAGGTTTACTACGTCCCTTGAATCTTCCCATTGCCGAAGAAACACAGAAATTGCATCGGAATTAAATATAAGAGACACAATGACGTCTTAAGTACAGGAAGACTGAGTCTTCCTACTGTCTATGTTTTGAGCGTTTCCTGTGTCACCAGTTTTACATTCCAATGCACCTCTGCATGTTTACTGTATCTCTTGGACCTTCACAGTGACGATGAAACACAGAAATTGCATCGGAATTGAATATAAGAGACACAATGCCGACTTAAGTACAGGAAGACTGAGTCTTCCTACTCTCTATGCTTTGAGCGTCTCCTGTGTCACCAGTTTTACATTCCGATGCACCTCTGCAGGTATACTGTTTCCCTTCGACTTTCCCATTGACGATGAAACACAGAAATTGCATCGGAATTAAATAGAAGAGGCACAACGACCACTTAAGTACACGAAAACTGAGTCTTCTTACGGTCTATGATTTGAGCGTTTCCTGTGTCACCAGTTTTACATTCCAATGCACCTCCGCAGGTTTACTGTATAACTTGGACCTTCCCATTGACGAAAAAAAACAAAAATTGCATCGGAATTAAATATAAGAGACACAACGCCGACTTAAGTACCAGAAAACTGAGTCTTCTTAAGGTCTATGTTTTGAGCGTTTTCCGTGTCACCAGTGTTACATTCCGATCCACCTCTGCAGGTTTACTGTATCCATTGGATCTTCACAGTGATGGTGAAACACAGAAATTGCATCGGAATTAAATATAAGAGACACAATGCCGACTTAAGTACAAGAAAACTGAGTCTTCTTACGCTATATGATTTGAACGCTTCCTGTGTCACCAGTTTTACATTCCGATGCACCTCTGCAGGTTTACTGTATCCATTGGACGTTCTTATTGACGATGAAACACAGAAATAGCATCGGAATTAAATATAAGAGACACAATGCCGACTTAAGAAGAGGAAGGCTGAGTCTTCCTACTGTTTATGTTTTGAGCGTTTCCTGTGTCACTAGTTTTACATTCCGATGCACTTCTGCAGGTTTACTGTATGCCTTGGATCTCCCCATTGACGATGAAACACAGAAATTGCATCGGAATTAAATATAAGAGACACAATGCCGACTTAAGTACAGGAACATTGACTCTTCCTACTGTCTATGTTTTGAGCGTTTACAGTGTCACAAATTTTTACAGTCCCATGCGACTCTGCAGCTTTACTCTATCCATTGGACCTTCCCATTGACGATGAAACACAGAACTCACATCGGAATTAAGTATAAGAGACACAACGACGACTTAAGTACAAGAGAACTAAGTCTTCTTACGGTCTATGTTTTGAGCGTTTCCAGTATCACCAGATTTACATTCCGATACACCTCTGCAGGTTTACTGTGTCCCTTGGCCCTTCCCATTATCGATGAAACACAGAAATTGCATCGGAATTAAATATAAGAGACACAATAACGTCTTACGGCAGGAAGTCTGAGTCTTCCAACTGTCTATGTTTTGAGCGTTTCCTCTGTCACCAGTTTTAAATTCCGATGCACCTCTGCAGGTATACTGTTTCCCTTCGACTTTCCCATTGACGATGAAACACAGAAATTGCATCGGAATTAAATATAAGAGACACAATGTCGACTTAAGTACAGGAAGAGTGTGTCTTTCTATTGACTATGTTTTGAGCGTTTCCTGTGTCACCAGTTTTACATTCCGATGCACCTCTGCTGGTTTACTGTATCCATTGGAGCTTCCATTGACGATGAAACACAGATATTGCATCGGAATTAAATATAAGAGACACAACGCCGACTTAAGTACAAGAAAACTGAGTCTTCTTACGGTCTATGATTTGAGCGTTTCCTGTGTCACCAGTTTTACATTGCAATGCACCTCTGCAGGTTTACTGTATCCCCTGGACCTTCCCATTGACGCAAAAACACAGATATTGCATCGGAATTAAATATAGGAGGCACAACGCCGACTTAAGTTACAGAAAAATGAGTCTTCTTAAGGTCTATGTTTTGAGCGTTTTCTGTGTCACCAGTTTTACATTCCGATGCACCTCTGCAGGTTTACTGTATCTCTTGCACCATCCCACTATTAGAACACAGAAATTACATCGTAAGTAAATATAATAGACACAATGCCGACATAAGTACTGGAAGACTGAGTCTTCCTACTGTCTATGTTTTGAGCGTTTCCTGTGTCACCAGTTTTACATTCCGATGCACCTCTGCAGGTTTACTGTATCCCTTGGATCTTCACAGTGACGATGAAACACAGAAATTGCATCGGAATTAAATATAAAAGACACAATGCCGACTTAAGTACAAGAAAACCTGAGTCTTCAAAGGGTCTATGCTATGAGCGCTTCCTGTGTCACCAGTTTTACATTCCGATGCACCTCTGCAGAGTTACTGTATCCCTTGGACCTTCCCATTGACGATGTAACACAGAAATTGCATCAGAATTAAATATAAGAGACACAATGACGTCTTAAGTACAGGAAGACTGAGTCTTCCTACTGTCTATGTTTTGAGCGTTTCCTGTGTCACCAGTTTTACATTCCGATGCACCTCTGCATGTTTACTGTATCCTTTGGACCTTCACAGTGACGATGAAACACAGAAATTGCATCGGAATTAAATATAAGAGACACAATGCCGACTTAAGTACAGGAAGACTGAGTCTTCCTACTGTCTATGTTTTGGGCGTCTCCTGTGTCACCAGTTTTAAATTCCGATGCACCTCTGCAGGTATACTGGTTCCCTTCGACTTTCCCATTGAGGATGAAACACAGAAATTGCATCGGAATTAAATATAAGAGACACAATGTCGACTTAAGTACAGGAAGAGTGTGTCTTTCTATTGTCTATGTTTTGAGCGTTTCCTGTGTCACCAGTTTTACATTCCGATGCACCTCTGCAAGTTTACTGTATCCATTGGAGCTTCCATTGACGATGAAACACAGAAATGGCATCAGAATTAAATGTAAGAGACACAACGCCGACTTAAGTACAAGAAAACTGAGTCTTCTTACGGTCTATGATTTGAGCGTTTTCTGTGTCACCAGTTTTACATTCCGATGCACTTCTGCAGGTTTACTGTATCCCTTGCACCTTCCCATTGTTATTGAAACACAGAAATTACATCGTAAGTAAATATAATAGACACAATGCCGACATAAGTACAGGAAGACTGAGTCTTCCTACTGTCTATGTTTTGAGCGTTTCCTGTGTCACCAGTTTTACATTCCGATGCACCTCTGCAGGTATACTGTTTCCCTTCAACTTTCCCATTGACGATGAAACACAGAAATTGCATTGGAATTAAATAGAAGAGGCACAACGACCACTTAAGTACAAGAAAACTGAGTCTTCTTACGGTCTATGATTTGAGCGTTTCCTGTGTCACCAGTTTTACATTCCAATGCACCTCCGCAGGTTTACTGTATAACTTGGACCTTCCCATTGACGAAAAAACACAAAAATTGCATCGGCATTAAATATAAGAGACACAACGCCGACTTAAGTACCAGAAAACTGAGTCTTCTTAAGGTCTATGTTTTGAGCGTTTTCCGTGTCACCAGTGTTACATTCCGATCCACATCTGCAGATTTACTGTATCCATTGGACCCTCCCATTGATGATGAAACACAGAAATTGCATCGAAATTAAATATAAGAGACACAATGCCGACTTAGGTACAAGAAAACTGAGTGTTCTTACGCTCTATGATTTGAACGCTTCCTGTGTCACCAGTTTTACATTCCGATGCACCTCTGCAGGTTTACTGTTTCCATTGGACGTTCCCATTGACGATGAAACACAGAAATAGCATCGGAATTAAATATAAGAGACACAATGCCGACTTAAGAACATGAAGGCTGAGTCTTCCTACTGTCTATATTTTGAGCGTGTCCTGTGTCACTAGTTTTACATTCCGATGCACCTCTGCAGGTTTACTGTATGCCTTGGATCTTCCCATTGACGATGAAACACAGAACGTACATCGGAATTAAGTATAAGAGACACAACGGCGACTTAAGTACAAGAAAACTGAGTCTTCTTACGGTCTATGTTTTGAGCGTTTCCAGTATCACCAGTGTTACATTCCGATACACCTCTGCAGGTTTACTGTGTCCCTTGGACCTTCACAGTGACGATGAAACACAGAAATTGCTTCGGAATTAAATATAAGAGACACAATGTCGACTTAAGTACAGGAAGAGTGTGTCTTTCTATTGTCTATGTTTTGAGCGTTTCCTGTGTCACCAGTTTTATATTCCGAAGCACCTCTGCTGGTTTACTGTATCCATTGGAGCTTCCATTGACGATGAAACACAGAAATTGCATCGGAATTAAATATAAGAGACACAACGCCGTCTTAAGTACAAGAAAACTGAGTTTTCTTACGGTCTATGATTTGAGTGTTTCCTGTGTCACCAGTTTTACATTCCAATGCACCTCTGCAGGTTTACTGTATCCCCTGGACCTTCCCATTGACGCAAAAACACAGAAATTGCATCGAAATTAAATATAAGAGGCACAACGCTGACTTAAGTACCAGAAAACTGAGTCTTCTGAAGGTCTATGTTTTGAGCGTTTTCTGTGTCACCAGTTTTACATTCCGATGCACCTCTGCAGGTTTACTGTATCCCCTGGACCTTCCCATTGACGCAAAAACACAGAAATTGCATCGGAATTAAATATAAGAGGCACAACGCCGACTTAAGTTACAGAAAAATGAGTCTTCTTAAGGTCTATGTTTTGAGCGTTTTCTGTGTCACCAGTTTTACATTCCGATGCACCTCTGCAGGTTTACTGTATCTCTTGCACCATCCCATTATTAGAACACAGAAATTACATCGTAAGTAAATATAATAGACACAATGCCGACATAAGTACTGGAAGACTGAGTCTTCCTACTGTCTATGTTTTGAGCGTTTCCTGTGTCACCAGTTTTACATTCCGATGCACCTCTGCAGGTTTACTGTATCCCTTGGATCTTCACAGTGACGATGAAACACAGAAATTTCATCGGAATTAAATATAAAAGACACAATGCCGACTTAAGTACAAGAAAACCTGAGTCTTCAAAGGGTCTATGCTATGAGCGCTTCCTGTGTCACCAGTTTTACATTCCGATGCACCTCTGCAGAGTTACTGTATCCCTTGGACCTTCCCATTGACGATGTAACACAGAAATTGCATCAGAATTAAATATAAGAGACACAATGACGTCTTAAGTACAGGAAGACTGAGTCTTCCTACTGTCTATGTTTTGAGCGTTTCCTGTGTCACCAGTTTTACATTCCGATGCACCTCTGCATGTTTACTGTATCCTTTGGACCTTCACAGTGACGATGAAACACAGAAATTGCATCGGAATTAAATATAAGAGACACAATGCCGACTTAAGTACAGGAAGACTGAGTCTTCCTACTGTCTATGTTTTGGGCGTCTCCTGTGTCACCAGTTTTAAATTCCGATGCACCTCTGCAGGTATACTGGTTCCCTTCGACTTTCCCATTGAGGATGAAACACAGAAATTGCATCGGAATTAAATATAAGAGACACAATGTCGACTTAAGTACAGGAAGAGTGTGTCTTTCCATTGTCTATGTTTTGAGCGTTTCCTGTGTCACCAGTTTTACATTCCGATGCACCTCTGCAAGTTTACTGTATCCATTGGAGCTTCCATTGACGATGAAACACAGAAATGGCATCAGAATTAAATGTAAGAGACACAACGCCGACTTAAGTACAAGAAAACTGAGTCTTCTTACGGTCTATGATTTGAGCGTTTTCTGTGTCACCAGTTTTACATTCCGATGCACTTCTGCAGGTTTACTGTATCCCTTGCACCTTCCCATTGTTATTGAAACACAGAAATTACATCGTAAGTAAATATAATAGACACAATGCCGACATAAGTACAGGAAGACTGAGTCTTCCTACTGTCTATGTTTTGAGCGTTTCCTGTGTCACCAGTTTTACATTCCGATGCACCTCTGCAGGTATACTGTTTCCCTTCGACTTTCCCATTGACGATGAAACACAGAAATTGCATTGGAATTAAATAGAAGAGGCACAACGACCACTTAAGTACAAGAAAACTGAGTCTTCTTACGGTCTATGATTTGAGCGTTTCCTGTGTCACCAGTTTTACATTCCAATGCACCTCCGCAGGTTTACTGTATAACTTGGACCTTCCCATTGACGAAAAAACACAAAAATTGCATCGGCATTAAATATAAGAGACACAACGCCGACTTAAGTACCAGAAAACTGAGTCTTCTTAAGGTCTATGTTTTGAGCGTTTTCCGTGTCACCAGTGTTACATTCCGATCCACATCTGCAGATTTACTGTATCCATTGGACCCTCCCATTGATGATGAAACACAGAAATTGCATCGAAATTAAATATAAGAGACACAATGCCGACTTAAGTACAAGAAAACTGAGTCTTCTTACGCTCTATGATTTGAACGCTTCCTGTGTCACCAGTTTTACATTCCGATGCACCTCTGCAGGTTTACTGTTTCCATTGGACGTTCCCATTGACGATGAAACACAGAAATAGCATCGGAATTAAATATAAGAGACACAATGCCGACTTAAGAACATGAAGGCTGAGTCTTCCTACTGTCTATATTTTGAGCGTGTCCTGTGTCACTAGTTTTACATTCCGATGCACCTCTGCAGGTTTACTGTATGCCTTGGATCTTCCCATTGACGATGAAACACAGAACGTACATCGGAATTAAGTATAAGAGACACAACGGCGACTTAAGTACAAGAAAACTGAGTCTTCTTACGGTCTATGTTTTGAGCGTTTCCAGTATCACCAGTGTTACATTCCGATACACCTCTGCAGGTTTACTGTGTCCCTTGGACCTTCACAGTGACGATGAAACACAGAAATTGCTTCGGAATTAAATATAAGAGACACAATGTCGACTTAAGTACAGGAAGAGTGTGTCTTTCTATTGTCTATGTTTTGAGCGTTTCCTGTGTCACCAGTTTTATATTCCGAAGCACCTCTGCTGGTTTACTGTATCCATTGGAGCTTCCATTGACGATGAAACACAGAAATTGCATCGGAATTAAATATAAGAGACACAACGCCGTCTTAAGTACAAGAAAACTGAGTTTTCTTACGGGCTATGATTTGAGTGTTTCCTGTGTCACCAGTTTTACATTCCAATGCACCTCTGCAGGTTTACTGTATCCCCTGGACCTTCCCATTGACGCAAAAACACAGAAATTGCATCGAAATTAAATATAAGAGGCACAACGCTGACTTAAGTACCAGAAAACTGAGTCTTCTGAAGGTCTATGTTTTGAGCGTTTTCTGTGTCACCAGTTTTACATTCCGATGCACCTCTGCAGGTTTACTGTATCCCCTGGACCTTCCCATTGACGCAAAAACACAGAAATTGCATCGGAATTAAATATAAGAGGCACAACGCCGACTTAAGTACCAGAAAACTGAGTCTTCTTAAGGTCTATGTTTTGAGCGTTTTCTGTGTCACTAGTTTTACATTCCGATGCACCTCTGCAGGGTTACTGTATCCCTTGGACCTTCCCATTGACGATGTAACACAGAAATTGCATCAGAATTAAATATAAGAGACACAATGACGTCTTAAGTACAGGAAGACTGAGTCTTCCGAATGTCTATGTTTTGAGCGTTTCCTGTGTCACCAGTTTTACATTCCGATGCACCTCTGCAGGTTTACTGTATCCCTTGGACCTTCCCATTGGCGATGAAACACAGAAATGGCATCGGAATTAAATATAAGAGACACAATGCCGACTTAAGAACAGGAAGGCTGAGTCTTCCTACTGTCTACGTTTTGAGCATTTCCTGTGTCATCAGTTTTAAATTTTGATGCACCTCTGCAGGTTTACTGTATCCCTTGGGCCTTCCCATTGGTGATGAAACACAGAAATGGCGTCGGAATTAAATATAAGAGACACAATGCCGACTTAAGAACAGGAAGGCTGAGTCTTCCTACTGTCTACGTTTTGAGCATTTCCTGTGTCATCAGTTTTAAATTTTGATGCACCTCTGCAGGTTTACTGTATCCCTTGGGCCTTCCCATTGGTGATGAAACACAGAAATAGCATCGGAATTAAATATAAGATACACAATGCTGACTTAAGAAGAGGAAGGCTGAGTCTTCCTACTGTCTATGTTTTGAGCGATTCCTGTGTCACTAGTTTTACATTCCGATGCACTTCTGCAGGTTTACTGTATGCCTTGGATCTTCCCATTGACGATGAAACACAGAAATTGCATCGGAATTAAATATAAGAGACACAATGCCGACTTAACTACAGGAACATTGAGTCTTCCTATTGTCCATGTTTTGAACGTTTACAGTGTCACAAGTTTTACATTCCCATTGGACTCTGCAGGTTTACTCTATCCATTGGACCTTCCCATTGACGATGAAACACAGAAATTTCATCTGAATTAAATATAAGAGACACAATGACGTCTTAAGTACACGAAGACTGAGTCTTCCTACTGTCTATGTTTCGAGCGTTTCCTGTGTCACCAGTATTACATTCCGATGCACTTCTGCATGTTTACGGTATCCCTTGAACATTCACAGTGACGATGAAACACAGAAATTGCATCGGAATTAAATATGAGAGTCACAATGCCGACTTAAGTACAGGAAGACTGAGTCTTCCTACTGTCTATAATTTGAGCGTCTCCTGTGTCACCAGATTTACATTCCGATGCACCTCTGCAGGTATACTATTTCCCTTCGACTTTCCCATTGACGATGAAACACAGAAAATGCATCGGAATTACACAATGTCGACATAAGTACAGGAAGAGTGTGCCTTTCTATTGTCTATGGTTTGAGCGTTTCCTGTGTCACCAGTTTGACATTCCGATGCACCTCTGCTGGTTTACTGTATCCGTTGGACCTTCCATTGACGATGAAACACAGACATTGCATCGGAATTAAATATAAGAGACACAACGCCGACTTAAGTACAAGAAGACTGAGTCTTCTTACGGTCTATGATTTGAGCGTTTCCTGTGTCACCAGTTTGACATTCCGATGCACCTCTGCAGGTTTACTGTATCCCTTGGACCTTCCCATTGATGATGAAACACAGAAATTGCATCGGAATTAAATATAAGAGACACCATTCCGACATAAGTATAGGAAGACTGAGTCTTCCTACTGTCTATGTTTTGAGCGTGTCCTGTGTCAACAGTTTTACATTCCGATGCACCTCTGCAGGTTTACTGTATCCCTTGGACCTTCCCATTGGCGATGAAACACAGAAATGGCATCGGAATTAAATATAAGAGACACAATGCCGACTGAAGTACAGGAAGACTGAGTCCTCCTACTGTCTATGTTTTGAGCGTTTCCTGTGTCACCAGTTTTACATTCCAATGCACCTCTGCATGTTTACTGTATCACTTGGACCTTCCCAGTGACGATGAAACACAGAAATTGCATCGGAATTGAATATAAGAGACACAATGCCGACTTAAGTACAGGAAGACTGAGTCTTCCTACTCTCTATGCTTTGAGCGTCTCCTGTGTCACCAGTTTTACATTCCGATGCACCTCTGCAGGTATACTGTTTCCCTTCGACTTTCCCATTGACGATGAAACACAGAAATTGCATCGGAATTAAATAGAAGAGGCACAACGACCACTTAAGTACAAGAAAACTGAGTCTTCTTACGGTCTATGATTTGAGCGTTTCCTGTGTCACCAGTTTTACATTCCAATGCACCTCCGCAGGTTTACTGTATAACTTGTACCTTCCCATTGACGAAAAAACACAAAAATTGCATCGGAATTAAATATAAGAGACACAACGCCGACTTAAGTACCAGAAAACTGAGTCTTCTTAAGTTCTATGTTTTGAGCGTTTTCCGTGTCACCAGTGTTACATTCCGATCCACCTCTGCAGGTTTACTGTATCCATTGGACCCTCACATTGATGATGAAACAAAGAAATTGCATCGGAATTAAATATAAGAGACACCATGCCGACATAAGTATAGGAAGACTGAGTCTTCCTACTGTCTATGTTTTGAGCGTGTCCTGTGTCACTAGTTTTACATTCCGATGCACTTCTGCATGTTTACTGTATGCCTTGGATCTCCCCATTGACGATGAAACACAGAAATTGCATCGGAATTAAATATAAGAGACACAATGCCGACTTAAGTACAGGAACATTGACTCTTCTTACTGTCTATGTTTTGAGCGTTTACAGTGTCACAAATTTTTACAGTCCCATGCGACTCTGCAGCTTTACTCTATCCATTGGACCTTCCCATTGACGATGAAACACAGAACTTACATCGGAATTAAGTATAAGAGACACAACGACGACTTAAGTAAAAGAGAACTGAGTCTTCTTACGGTCTATGTTTTGAGCGTTTCCAGTGTCACCAGTTTTACATTCCGATACACCTCTGCAGGTTTACTGTGTCCCTTGGACTTTCCCATTGGCGATGAAACACAGAAATTGCATCGGAATTAAATATAAGAGACACAATAACGTCTTAAGGACAGGAAGACAGAGTCTTCCTACTGTCTATGTTTTGAGCGTTTCCTGTGTCACCAGTTAAATTCCGATGCACCTCTGCAGGTATACTGTTTCCCTTCGACTTTCCCATTGACGATGAAACACAGAAATTGCATCGGAATTAAATATAAGAGACACAATGTCGACTTAAGTACAGGAAGAGTGTGTCTTTCTATTGACTATGTTTTGAGCGTTTCCTGTGTCACCAGTTTTACATTCCGATGCACCTCTGCTGGTTTACTGTATCCATTGGAGCTTCCATTGACGATGAAACACAGAAATTGCATCGGAATTAAATATAAGAGACACAACGCCGACTTAAGTACAAGAAAACTGAGTCTTCTTACGGTCTATGATTTGAGCGTTTCCTGTGTCACCAGTTTTACATTGCAATGCACCTCTGCAGGTTTACTGTATCCCCTGGACCTTCCCATTGACGCAAAAACACAGAAATTGCATCGGAATTAAATATCAGAGGCACAACGCCGACTTAAGTACCAGAAAAATGAGTCTTCTTAAGGTCTATGTTTTGAGCGTTTTCTGTGTCACCAGTTTTACATTCCGATGCACCTCTGCAGGTTTACTGTATCCCTTGCACCTTCCCATTATTGAATCACAGAAATTACATCGTAAGTAAATATAATAGACACAATGCCGACATAAGTACAGGAAGACTGAGTCTTCCTACTGTCTATGTTTTGAGCGTTTCCTGTGTCACCAGTTTTACATTCCGATGCACCTCTGCAGGTTTACTGTATCCCTTGGACCTTCACAGTGACGATGAAACACAGAAATTGCGTCGGAATTAAATATAAAAGACACAATGCCGACTTAAGTACAAGAAAACCTGAGTCTTCATAGGGTCTATGTTATGAGCGCTTCCTGTGTCACCAGTTTTACATTCCGATGCACCTCTGCAGAGTTACTGTATCCCTTGGACCTTCCCATTGACGATTTAACACAGAAATTGCATCAGAATTAAATATAAGAGACACAATGACGTGTTAAGTACAGGAAGTCTGAGTCTTCCTACTGTCTATGTTTTTTGCGTTTCCTGTGTCACCAGTTTTACATTCCGATGCACCTCTGCATGTTTACTGTATCCTTTGGACCTTCACAGTGACGATGAAACACAGAAATTGCATCGGAATTAAATATAAGAGACACAATGCCGACTTAAGTACAGGAAGACTGAGTCTTCCTACTGTCTATGTTTTGGGCGTCTCCTGTGTCACCAGTTTTAAATTCCGATGCACCTCTGCAGGTATACTGTTTCCCTTCGACTTTCCCATTGACGATGAAACACAGAAATTGCATCGGAATTAAATATAAGAGACACAATGTCGACTTAAGTACTGGAAGAGTGGTGTCTATCTATTGTCTATGTTTTGAGCGTTTCCTGTGTCACCAGTTTTACATTCCGATGCACCTCTGCAAGTTTACTGTATCCATTGGAGCTTCCATTGACGATGAAACACAGGAATGGCATCGGAATTAAATATAAGAGACACAACGCCGACTTAAGTACAAGAAAAGTGAGTCTTCTTACGGTCTATGATTTGAGCGTTTCCTGTGTCACCACTTTTACATTCAAATGCACCTCTGTAGGTTTACTGTATCACCTGGACCTTCCCATTGACGCAAAAACACAGAAATTGCATCGGAATTAAATATAAGAGGCACAACGCCGAGTTAAGTACCAGAAAACTGAGTCTTCTTAAGGTCTATGTTTTGAGCGTTTTCTGTGTCACCAGTTTTACATTCCGATGCACTTCTGCAGGTTTACTGTATCCCTTGCACCTTCCCATTGTTATTGAAACACAGAAATTACATCGTAAGTAAATATAATAGACACAATGCCGACATAAGTATAGGAAGACTGAGTCTTCCTACTGTCTATATTTGAGCGTTTCCTGTGTCACCAGTTTTACATTCCGATGCACCTCTGCAGGTATACTGTTTCCCTTCGACTTTCCTATTGAGGATGAAACACAGATATTGCATCGGAATTAAATAGAAGAGACACAACGACGACTTAAGTACAAGAAAACTGAGTCTTCTTACGGTCTATGTTTTGAGCGTTTCCAGTGTCACCAGTTTTACATTCCAATGCCCCTCAGCAGGTTTACTGTGTCCCTTGGACCTTCCAAATGGCGATGAAACACAGAAATTGCATCGGAATTAAATATAAGAGACACAATGACGTCTTAAGTACAGGAAGACTGAGTCTTCCTACTGTCTATGTTTTGAGCGTTTCCTGTGTCACCAGTTTTACATTCCGATGCACTTCTGCATGTTTACTGTATCCCTTGGACCTTCCCATTGGTGATGAAACACAGAAATGGCGTCGGAATTAAATATAAGAGACACAATGCCGACTTAAGAACAGGAAGGCTGAGTCTTCCTACTGTCTACGTTTCGAGCATTTCCTGTGTCATCAGATTTACAATTAGATGCACCTCTGCAGGTTTACTGTATCCCTTCGATCTTCACAGTGATGGTGAAACACAGAAATTGCATCGGTATGAAATATAAGAGACACAATGCCGACTTAAGTACAAGAAAACTGAGTCTTCTTACGCTCTATGATTTGAACGCTTCCTGTGTCACCAGTTTTACATTCCGATGCACCTCTGCAGGTTTACTGTATCCATTGGACGTTCCCATTGACGATGAAAGACAGTAATAGCATCGGAATTAAATATAAGAGACACAATGCCGACATAAGAAGAGGAAGGCTGAGTCTTCCTACTGTCTATGTTTTGAGCGATTCCTGTGTCACTAGTTTTACATTCCGATGCACTTCTGCAGGTTTACTGTATGCCTTGGATCTTCCCATTGACGATGAAACACAGAAATTGCATCGGAATAAAAAATAAGAGACACAATGCCGACTTAAGTACAGGAACATTGAGTCTTCCTACTGTCTATGTTTTGAGCGTGTCCTGTGTCAACAGTTTTACATTCCGTTGCACCTCTGCAGGTTTACTGTATCCCTTGGACCTTCCCATTGGCGATGAAACACAGAAATGGCATCGGAATTAAATATAAGAGACACAATGCCGACTGAAGTACAGGAAGACTGAGTCTTCCCACAGTCTTTGTTTTGAGCGTTTCCTGTGTCACCAGTTTTACATTCCGATGCGCCTCTGCAGGTTTACTGTGTCCCTTGGACCTTCACAGCGACGATGAAACACAGAAATTGCATCGGAATTTAATATAAGAGACACAACGCCGACTTAAGTACAAGAAAACTGAGTCTTCTGACGGTCTATGTTTTGAGCGTTTCCAGTGTCACCAGTTTTAAATTCCGATGCACCTCTGCAGGTTTACTACGTCCCTTGAATCTTCCCATTGGCGATGAAACACAGAAATTGCATCGGAATTAAATATAAGAGACACAATGACGTCTTCAGTACAGGAAGACTGAGTCTTCCTACTGTCTATGTTTTGAGCGTTTCCTGTGTCACCAGTTTTACATTCCAATGCACCTCTGCATGTTTACTGTATCTCTTGGACCTTCACAGTGACGATGAAACACAGAAATTGCATCGGAATTGAATATAAGAGACACAATGCCGACTTAACTACAGGAAGACTGAGTCTTCCTACTCTCTATGCTTTGAGCGTCTCCTGTGTCACCAGTTTTACATTCCGATGCACCTCTGCAGGTATACTGTTTCCCTTCGACTTTCCCATTGACGATGAAA
Source organism: Schistocerca nitens (assembly GCF_023898315.1). NCBI lineage: Eukaryota > Metazoa > Arthropoda > Insecta > Orthoptera > Acrididae > Schistocerca > Schistocerca nitens. The sequence continues at coordinate 767,210,956 of NC_064619.1, forward strand.
CACAGAAATTGCATCGGAATTAAATAGAAGAAGCACAACGAACACTTAAGTACAAGAAAACTGAGTCTTCTTACGGTCTATGATTTGAGCGTTTCCTGTGTCATTAGTTTTACATTCCAATGCACCTCCGCAGGTTTACTGTATAACTTGGACCTTCCCATTGACGAAAAAACACAAAAATTGCATCGGAATTAAGCATAAGAGACACAACGACGACTTAAGAACAAGAGAACTGAGTCTTCTTACGGTCAATGTTTTGAGCGTTTCCAGTATCACCAGTTTTACATTCCGATACACCTCTGCAGGTTTACTGTGTCCCTTGGACCTTCCCATTGGCGATGAAACACAGAAATTGCATCGGAATTAAATATAAGAGACTCAATAACGTCTTAAGGACAGGAAGAGTGAGTCTTCCTACTGTCTATGTTTTGAGCGTTTCCTGTGTCACCAGTTTTACATTCCGATGCACCTCTGCATGTTTACTGTATCCCTTGGACCTTCACAGTGACGATGAAACACAGAAATTGCATCGGAATTAAATATAAGAGTCACAATGCCGACTTAAGTACAGGAAGACTGAGTCTTCCTACTGTCTATGATTTGGGCGTCTCCTGTGTCACCAGTTTTAAATTCCGATGCACCTCTGCAGGTATACTGTTTCCCTTCGACTTTCCCATTGACGATGAAACACAGAAATTGCATCGGAATTAAATATAAGAGACACAACGCCGACTTAAGTACAAGAAAACTGAGTCTTCTTAAGGTCTATGTTTTGAGCGTTTTCTGTGTCACCAGTTTTACATTCCGATGCACCTCTGTAGGTTTACTGTATCCCTTGCACCTTCCAATTATTGAAACACAGAAATTACATCGTAAGTAAATATAATAGACACAATGCCGACATAAGTACAGGAAGACTGAGTCTTCCTACTGTCTATGTTTTGAGCGTTTCCTGTGTCACCAGTTTTACATTCCGATGCACCTCAGCAGGTTTACTGTATCCCTTGGACCTTCACAGTGACGCTGAAACACAGAAATTGCATCGGAATTAAATATAAAAGACACAATGCCGACTTAAGTACAAGAAAACCTGAGTCTTCATAGGGTCTATGCTATGAGCGTTTCCAGTATCACCAGTTTTACATTCCGATACACCTCTGCAGGTTTACTGTGTCCCTTGGACCTTCCCATTGGCGATGAAACACAGAAATTGCATCGGAATTAAATATAAGAGACACAATAACGTCTTAAGGACAGGAAGACTGAGTCTTCCTACTGTCTATGATTTGAGCGTTTCCTGTGTCACCAGTTTTACATTCCGATGCACCTCTGCATGTTTACTGTACCCTTGGACCTTCACAGTGACGATGAAACACAGAAATTGCATCGGAATTATATATAAGAGTCACAATGCCGACTTAAGTACAGGAAGACTGAGTCTTCCTACTGTCTATGATTTGGGCGTCTCCTGTGTCACCAGTTTTAAATTCCGATGCACCTCTGCAGGTATACTGTTTCCCTTCGACTTTCCCATTGACGATGAAACACAGAAATTGCATCGGAATTAAATATAAGAGACACAATGTCGACTTAAGTACAGGAAGAGTGTGTCTTTCTATTGACTATGTTTTGAGCGTTTCCTGTGTCACCAGTTTTACATTCCGATGCACCTCTGCTGGTTTACTGTATCCATTGGAGCTTCCATTGACGATGAAACACAGAAATTGCATCGGAATTAAATATAAGAGACACAACGCCGACTTAAGTACAAGAAAACTGAGTCTTCTTAAGGTCTATGTTTTGAGCGTTTTCTGTGTCACCAGTTTTACATTCCGATGCACCTCTGCAGGTTTACTGTATCCCTTGCACCTTCCAATTATTGAAACACAGAAATTACATCGTAAGTAAATATAATAGACACAATGCCGACATAAGTACAGGAAGACTGAGTCTTCCTACTGTCTATGTTTTGAGCGTTTCCTGTGTCACCAGTTTTACATTCCGATGCACCTCAGCAGGTTTACTGTATCCCTTGGACCTTCACAGTGACGATGAAACACAGAAATTGCATCGGAATTAAATATAAAAGACACAATGCCGACTTAAGTACAAGAAAACCTGAGTCTTCATAGGGTCTATGCTATGAGCGCTTCCTGTGTCACCAGTTTTACATTCCGATGCACCTCTGCAGAGTTACTGTATCCCTTGGACCTTCCCATTGACGATGTAACACAGAAATTGCATCAGAATTAAATATAAGAGACACAATGACGTCTTAAGTACAGGAAGACTGAGTCATCCTACTGTCTATGTTTTGAGCGTTTCCTGTGTCACCAGTCTTACATTCCGATGCACCTCTGCATGTTTACTGTATCCTTTGGACCTTCACAGTGACGATGAAACACAGAAATTGCATCGGAATTAAATATAAGAGACACAATGCCGACTTAAGTACAGGAAGACTGAGTCTTCCTACTGTCTATGTTTTGGGCGTCTCCTGTGTCACCAGTTTTCAATTCCGATGCACCTCTGCAGGCATACTGTTTCCCTTCGACTTTCCCATTGACGATGAAACACAGAAATTGCATCGGAATTAAATATAAGAGACACAATGTCGACTTAAGTAGAGGAAGAGTGTGTCTTTCTATTGTCTATGTTTTGAGCGTTTCCTGTGTCACCAGTTTTACATTACGATGCACTTCTGCATGTTTACTGTATCCCTTGGACCTTCCCATTGGTGATGAAACACAGAAATGGCGTCGGAATTAAATATAAGAGACACAATGCCGACTTAAGAACAGGAAGGCTGAGTCTTCCTACTGTCTACGTTTTGAGCATTTCCTGTGTCATCAGTTTTACATTTTGATGCACCTCTGCAGGTTTACTGTATCCCTTGGATCTTCACAGTGATGGTGAAACACAGAAATTGCATCGGTATGAAATATAAGAGACACAATGCCGACTTAAGTACAAGAAAACTGAGTTTTCTTACGCTCTATGAATTGAACGCTTCCTGTGTCACCAGTTTTACATTCCGATGCACCTCTGCAGGTTTACTGTATCCAATGGACGTTCCCATTGACGATGAAAGACAGAAATAGCATCGGAATTAAATATAAGAGACACAATGCCGACATAAGAAGAGGAAGGCTGAGTCTACCTACTGTCTATGCTTTGAGCGATTCCTGTGTCACTAGTTTTACATTCCGATGCACTTCTGCAGGTTTACTGTATGCCTTGGATCTTCCCATTGACGATGAAACACAGAAATTGCATCGGAGTAAAATATAAGAGACACAATGCCGACTTAAGTACAGCAACATTGAGTCTTCCTACTGTCTATGTTTTGAGCGTTTACAGTGTCACAAGTTTTACATTCCCATGCGACTCTGCAGGTTTACTCTATCCATTGGACCTTCCCATTGACGATGAAACACAGAACTTACATCGGAATTAAGTATAAGAGACACAACGACGATTTAAGTACAAGAAAACTGAGTCTTCTTACGGTCTATGTTTTGAGCGTTTCCAGTGTCACCAGTTTTACATTCCGATGCCCCTACGCACGTTTACTGTGTCCCTTGGACCTTCCCAATGGCGATGAAACACTGAAATTGCATCTGAATTAAATATAAGAGACACAATGACGTCTTAAGTACAGGAAGACTGAGTCTTCCTAATGTCTATGTTTTGAGCGTTTCCTGTGTCACCAGTTTTACATTCCGATGCGCCTCTGCAGGTTTACTGTGTCCCTTGGACCTTCACAGCGACGATGAAACACAGAAATTGCATCGGAATTTAATATAAGAGACACAACGCCGACTTAAGTACAAGAAAACTGAGTCTTCTGACGGTCTATGTTTTGAGCGTTTCCAGTGTCACCAGTTTTAAATTCCGATGCACCTCTGCAGGTTTACTACGTCCCTTGAATCTTCCCATTGGCGATGAAACACAGAAATTGCATCGGAATTAAATATAAGAGACACAATGACGTCTTAAGTACAGGAAGACTGAGTCTTCCTGCTGTCTATGTTTTGAGCGATTCCTGTGTCACCAGTTTTACATTCCAATGCACCTCTGCATGTTTACTGTATCTCTTGGACCTTCACAGTGACGATGAAACACAGAAATTGCATCGGAATTGAATATAAGAGACACAATGCCGACTTAAGTACAGGAAGACTGAGTCTTCCTACTCTCTATGCTTTGAGCGTCTCCTGTGTCACCAGTTTTACATTCCGATGCACCTCTGCAGGTATACTGTTTCCCTTCGACTTTCCCATTGACGATGAAACACAGAAATTGCATCGGAATTAAATAGAAGAGGCACAACGAACACTTAAGTACAAGAAAACTGAGTCTTCTTACGGTCTATGATTTGAGCGTTTCCTGTGTCATTAGTTTTACATTCCAATGCACCTCCGCAGGTTTACTGTATAACTTGGACCTTCCCATTGACGAAAAAACACAAAAATTGCATCGGAATTAAGTATAAGAGACACAACGACGACTTAAGTACAAGAGAACTGAGTCTTCTTACGGTCTATGTTTTGAGCGTTTCCAGTATCACCAGTTTTACATTCCGATACACCTCCGCAGGTTTACTGTGTCCCTTGGACCTTCCCATTGGCGATGAAACACAGAAATTGCATCGGAATTAAATATAAGAGACACAATAACGTCTTAAGGACAGGAAGACTGAGTCTTCCTACTGTCTATGTTTTGAGCGTTTCCTGTGTCACCAGTTTTACATTCCGATGCACCTCTGCATGTTTACTGTATCCCTTGGACCTTCACAGTGACGATGAAACACAGAAATTGCATCGGAATTAAATATAAGAGTCACAATGCCGACTTAAGTACAGGAAGACTGAGTCTTCCTACTGTCTATGATTTGGGCGTCTCCTGTGTCACCAGTTTTAAATTCCGATGCACCTCTGCAGGTATACTGTTTCCCTTCGACTTTCCCATTGACGATGAAACACAGAAATTGCATCGGAATTAATTATAAGAGACACAATGTCGACTTAAGTACAGGAAGAGTGTGTCTTTCTATTGACTATGTTTTGAGCGTTTCCTGTGTCACCAGTTTTACATTCCGATGCACCTTTGCTGGTTTACTGTATCCGTTGGACCTTCCATTGACGATGAAACACAGACATTGCATCGGAATTAAATATAAGAGACACAACGCCGACTTAAGTACAAGAAGACTGAGTCTTCTTACGGTCTATGATTTGAGCGTTTCCTGTGTCACCAGTTTTACATTCCAATGCACCTCTGCAGGTTTACTGTATCCCTTGGACATTCCCATTGACGAAAAAACACAAAAATTGCATCGGAATTAAATATAAGAGACACAATGCCGACTGAAGTACAGGAAGACTGAGTCTTCCTACAGTCTATGTTTTGAGCGTTTCCTGTGTCACCAGTTTTACATTCCGATGCGCCTCTGCAGGTTTACTGTGTCCCTTGGACCTTCACAGCGACGATGAAACACAGAAATTGCATCGGAATTTAATATAAGAGACACAACGCCGACTTAAGTACCAGAAAACTGAGTCTTCTTAAAATCCATGTTTTGAGCGTTTTCCGTGTCACCAGTTTTACATTCCGATCCACCTCTGCAGGTATACTGTATCCATTGGACCTTCCCATTGATGATGAAACACAGAAATTGCATCGGAATTAAATATAAGAGACACCATTCCGACATAAGTATAGGAAGACTGAGTCTTCCTACTGTCTATGTTTTGAGCGTGTCCTGTGTCAACAGTTTTACATTCCGTTGCACCTCTGCAGGTTTACTGTATCCCTTGAACCTTCCCATTGGCGATGAAACACAGAAATGGCATCGGAATTAAATATAAGAGACACAATGCCGACTGAAGTACAGGAAGACTGAGTCTTCCCACAGTCTTTGTTTTGAGCGTTTCCTGTGTCACCAGTTTTACATTCCGATGCGCCTCTGCAGGTTTACTGTGTCCCTTGGACCTTCACAGCGACGATGAAACACAGAAATTGCATCGGAATTGAATATAAGAGACACAACGCCGACTTAAGTACAAGAAAACTGAGTCTTCTGACGGTCTATGTTTTGAGCGTTTCCAGTGTCACCAGTTTTAAATTGCGATGCACCTCTGCAGGTTTACTACGTCCCTTGAATCTTCCCATTGCCGAAGAAACACAGAAATTGCATCGGAATTAAATATAAGAGACACAATGACGTCTTAAGTACAGGAAGACTGAGTCTTCCTACTGTCTATGTTTTGAGCGTTTCCTGTGTCACCAGTTTTACATTCCAATGCACCTCTGCATGTTTACTGTATCCCTTGGACCTTCACAGTGACGATGAAACACAGAAATTGCATCGGAATTAAATATAAGAGTCACAATGCCGACTTAAGTACAGGAAGACTGAGTCTTCCTACTGTCTATGATTTGGGCGTCTCCTGTGTCACCAGTTTTAAATTCCGATGCACCTCTGCAGGTATACTGTTTCCCTTCGACTTTCCCATTGACGATGAAACACAGAAATTGCATCGGAATTAATTATAAGAGACACAATGTCGACTTAAGTACAGGAAGAGTGTGTCTTTCTATTGACTATGTTTTGAGCGTTTCCTGTGTCACCAGTTTTACATTCCGATGCACCTTTGCTGGTTTACTGTATCCATTGGAGCTTCCATTGACGATGAGAGACAGAAATTGCATCGGAATTAAATATAAGAGACACAACGCCGACTTAAGTACAAGAAAACTGAGTCTTCTTAAGGTCTATGTTTTGAGCGTTTTCTGTGTCACCAGTTTTACATTCCGTTGCACCTCTGCAGGTTTACTGTATCCCTTGCACCTTCCCATTATTGAAACACAGAAATTACATCGTAAGTAAATATAATAGACACAATGCCGACATAAGTACAGGAAGACTGAGTCTTCCTACTGTCTATGTTTTGAGCGTTTCCTGTGTCACCAGTTTTACATTCCGATGCACCTCTGCAGGTTTACTGTATCCCTTGGACCTTCACAGTGACGATGAAACACAGAAATTGCATCGGAATTAAATATAAGAGTCACAATGCCGACTTAAGTACAGGAAGACTGAGTCTTCCTAATGTCTATAATTTGAGCGTCTCCTGTGTCACCAGATTTATATTCCGATGCACCTCTGCAGGTATACTATTTCCCTTCGACTTTCCCATTGACGATGAAACACAGAAAATACATCGGAATTACACAATGTCGACATAAGTACAGGAAGAGTGTGTCATTCTATTGTCTATGTTTTGAGCGTTTCCTGTGTCACCAGTTTGACATTCCGATGCACCTCTGCTGGTTTACTGTATCCGTTGGACCTTCCATTGACGATGAAACACAGACATTGCATCGGAATTAAATATAAGAGACACAACGCCGACTTAAGTACAAGAAGACTGAGTCTTCTTACGGTCTATGATTTGAGCGTTTCCTGTGTCACCAGTTTTACATTCCAATGCACCTCTGCAGGTTTACTGTATCCCTTGGACATTCCCATTGACGAAAAAACACAAAAATTGCATCGGAATTAAATATAAGAGACACAATGCCGACTGAAGTACTGGAAGACTGAGTCTTCCTACAGTCTATGTTTTGAGCGTTTCCTGTGTCACCAGTTTTACATTCCGATGCGCCTCTGCAGGTTTACTGTGTCCCTTGGACCTTCACAGCGACGATGAAACACAGAAATTGCATCGGAATTTAATATAAGAGACACAACGCCGACTTAAGTACCAGAAAACTGAGTCTTCTTAAAATCCATGTTTTGAGCGTTTTCCGTGTCACCAGTTTTACATTCCGATCCACCTCTGCAGGTATACTGTATCCACTGGACCTTCCCATTGATGATGAAACACAGAAATTGCATCGGAATTAAATATAAGAGACACCATTCCGACATAAGTATAGGAAGACTGAGTCTTCCTACTGTCTATGTTTTGAGCGTGTCCTGTGTCAACAGTTTTACATTCCGTTGCACCTCTGCAGGTTTACTGTATCCCTTGAACCTTCCCATTGGCGATGAAACACAGAAATGGCATCGGAATTAAATATAAGAGACACAATGCCGACTGAAGTACAGGAAGACTGAGTCTTCCCACAGTCTTTGTTTTGAGCGTTTCCTGTGTCACCAGTTTTACATTCCGATGCGCCTCTGCAGGTTTACTGTGTCCCTTGGACCTTCACAGCGACGATGAAACACAGAAATTGCATCGGAATTGAATATAAGAGACACAACGCCGACTTAAGTACAAGAAAACTGAGTCTTCTGACGGTCTATGTTTTGAGCGTTTCCAGTGTCACCAGTTTTAAATTGCGATGCACCTCTGCAGGTTTACTACGTCCCTTGAATCTTCCCATTGCCGAAGAAACACAGAAATTGCATCGGAATTAAATATAAGAGACACAATGACGTCTTAAGTACAGGAAGACTGAGTCTTCCTACTGTCTATGTTTTGAGCGTTTCCTGTGTCACCAGTTTTACATTCCAATGCACCTCTGCATGTTTACTGTATCTCTTGGACCTTCACAGTGACGATGAAGCACAGAAATTGCATCGGAATTGAATATAAGAGACACATGCCGACTTAAGTACAGGAAGACTGAGTCTTCCTACTCTCTATGCTTTGAGCGTCTCCTGTGTCACCAGTTTTACATTCCGATGCACCTCTGCAGGTATACTGTTTCCCTTCGACTTTCCCATTGACGATGAAACACAGAAATTGCATCGGAATTAAATAGAAGAGGCACAACGAACACTTAAGTACAAGAAAACTGAGTCTTCTTACGGTCTATGATTTGAGCGTTTCCTGTGTCATTAGTTTTACATTCCAATGCACCTCCGCAGGTTTACTGTATAACTTGGACCTTCCCATTGACGAAAAAACACAAAAATTGCATCGGAATTAAGTATAAGAGACACAACGACGAATTAAGTACAAGCGAACTGAGTCTTCTTACGGTCTATGTTTTGAGCGTTTCCAGTATCACCAGTTTTACATTCCGATACACCTCTGCAGGTTTACTGTGTCCCTTGGACCTTCCCATTGGCGATGAAACACAGAAATGGCATCGGAATTAAATATAAGAGACACAATGCCGACTGAAGTACAGGAAGACTGAGTCTTCCCACAGTCTTTGTTTTGAGCGTTTCCTGTGTCACCAGTTTTACATTCCGATGCGCCTCTGCAGGTTTACTGTATCCCTTGGACCTTCACAGTGACGATGAAACACAGAAATTGCATCGGAATTAAATATAAGAGTCACAATGCCGACTTAAGTACAGGAAGACTGAGTCTTCCTACTGTCTATGATTTGGGCGTCTCCTGTGTCACCAGTTTTAAATTCCGATGCACCTCTGCAGGTATACTGTTTCCCTTCGACTTTCCCATTGACGATGAAACACAGAAATTGCATCGGATTAAATATAAGAGACACAATGTCCACTTAAGTACAGGAAGAGTGTGTCTTTCTATTGACTATGTTTTGAGCGTTTCCTGTGTCACCAGTTTTACATTCCGATGCACCTCTGCTGGTTTACTGTATTTATTGGAGCTTCCATTGACGATGAAACACAGAAATTGCATCGGAATTAAATATAAGAGACACAACGCCGACTTAAGTACAAGAAAACTGAGTCTTCTTAAGGTCTATGTTTTTAGCGTTTTCTGTGTCACCAGTTTTACATTCCGATGCACCTCTGCAGGTTTACTGTATCCCTTGCACCTTCCCATTATTGAAACACAGAAATTACATCGTAAGTAAATATAATAGACACAATGCCGACATAAGTACAGGAAGACTGAGTCTTCCTACTGTCTATGTTTTGAGCGTTTCCTGTGTCACCAGTTTTACATTCCGATGCACCTCAGCAGGTTTACTGTATCCCTTGGACCTTCACAGTGACGATGAAACACAGAAATTGCATCGGAATTAAATATAAAAGACACAATGCCGACTTAAGTACAAGAAAACCTGAGTCTTCATAGGGTCTATGCTATGAGCGCTTCCTGTGTCACCAGTTTTACATTCCGATGCACCTCTGCAGAGTTACTGTATCCCTTGGACCTTCCCATTGACGATGTAACACAGAAATTGCATCGGAATTAAATATAAGAGACACAATGTCGACTTAAGTAGAGGAAGAGTGTGTCTTTCTATTGTCTATGTTTTGAGCGTTTCCTGTGTCACCAGTTTTACATTCCGATGCACCTCTGCAAGTTTACTGTATCCATTGGAGCTTCCATTGACGATGAAACACAGAAATGGCATCGGAATTAAATATAAGAGACACAACGCCGACTTAAGTACAAGAAAACTGAGTCTTCTTACGGTCTATGATTTGAGCGTTTCCTGTGTCACCAGTTTTACATTCCAATGCACCTCTGCAGGTTTACTGTATCCCCTGGACCTTCCCATTGACGCAAAAACACAGAAATTGCATCGGAATTAAATATAAGAGGCACAACGTCGAGTTAACTACCAGAAAACTGAGTCTTCTTAAGGTCTATATTTTGAGTGTTTTCTGTGTCACCAGTTTTACATTCCGATGCACTTCTGCAGGTTTACTGTATCCCTTGCACCTTCCCATTGACATTGAAACACAGAAATTACATCGTAAGTAAATATAATAGACACAATTCCGACATAAGTACAGGAAGACTGAGTCTTCCTACTGTCAATGTTTTGAGCGTTTCCTGTGTCACCAGTTTTACATTCCGATGCACCTCTGCAGGCATACTGTTTCCCTTCGACTTTCCCATTGAGGATGAAACACAGATATTGCATCGGAATTAAATAGAAGAGACACAACGACGACTTAAGTACAAGAAAACTGAGTCTTCTTACGGTCTATGTTTTGAGCGTTTCCAGTGTCACCAGTTTTACATTCCGATGCCCCTCAGCAAGTTTACTGTGTCCCTTGGACCTTCCAAATGGCGATGAAACACAGAAATTGCATCGGAATTAAATATAAGAGACACAATGACGTCTTAAGTACAGGAAGACTGAGTCTTCCTACTGTCTATGTTTTGAGCGTTTCCTGTGTCACCAGTTTTACATTACGATGCACTTCTACATGTTTACTGTATCCCTTGGACCTTCCCATTGGTGATGAAACACAGAAATGGCGTCGGAATTAAATATAAGAGACACAATGCCAACTTAAGAACAGGAAGGCTGAGTCTTCCTACTGTCTACGTTTTGAGCATTTCCTGTGTCATCAGTTTTACATTTTGATGCACCTCTGCAGGTTTACTGTATCCCTTGGATCTTCACAGTGATGGTGAAACACAGAAATTGCATCGGTATGAAATATAAGAGACACAATGCCGACTTAAGTACAAGAAAACTGAGTTTTCTTACGCTCTATGAATTGAACGCTTCCTGTGTCACCAGTTTTACATTCCGATGCACCTCTGCAGGTTTACTGTATCCATTGGACGTTCCCATTGACGATGAAAGACAGAAATAGCATCGGAATTAAATATAAGAGACACAATGCCTACATAAGAAGAGGAAGGCTGAGTCTTCCTACTGTCTATGCTTTGAGCGATTCCTGTGTCACTAGTTTTACATTCCGATACACTTCTGTAGGTTTACTGTATGCCTTGGATCTTCCCATTGACGATGAAACACAGAAATTGCATCGGAATAAAATATAAGAGACACAATGCCGACTTAAGTACAGCAACATTGAGTCTTCCTACTGTCTATGTTTTGAGCGTTTACAGTGTCACAAGTTTTACATTCCCATGCGACTCTGCAGGTTTACTCTATCCATTGGACCTTCCCATTGACGATGAAACACAGAACTTACATCGGAATTAAGTATAAGAGACACAACGACGACTTAAGTACAAGAAAACTGAGTCTTTTTACGGTCTATGTTTTGAGCGTTTCCAGTGTCACCAGTTTTACATTCCGATGCCCCAAGCACGTTTACTGTGTCCCTTGGACCTTCCCAATGGCGATGAAACACTGAAATTGCATCTGAATTAAATATAAGAGACACAATGACGTCTTAAGTACTGAGTCTTCCTAATGTCTATGTTTTGAGCGTTTCCTGTGTCACCAGTTTTACATTCCGATGCACTTCTGCATGTTTACTGTATCCCTTGAACATTCACAGTGACGATGAAACACAGAAATTGCATCGGAATTAAATATAAGAGCCACAATGCCGACTTAAGTACAGGAAGACTGAGTCTTCCTACTGTCTATAATTTGAGCGTCTCCTGTGTCACCAGATTTATATTCCGATGCACCTCTGCAGGTATACTATTTCCCTACGACTTTCCCATTGACGATGAAACACAGAAAATACATCGGAATTACACAATGTCGACATAAGTACAGGAAGAGTGTGTCTTTCTATTGTCTATGTTTTGAGCGTTTCCTGTGTCATCAGTTTGACATTCCGATGCACCTCTGCTGGTTTACTGTATCCGTTGGACCTTCCATTGACGATGAAACACAGACATTGCATCGGAATTAAATATAAGAGACACAACGCCGACTTAAGTACAAGAAGACTGAGTCTTCTTACGGTCTATGATTTGAACGTTTCCTGTGTCACCAGTTTTACATTCCAATGCACCTCTGCAGGTTTGCTGTATCCCTTGGACTTTCCCATTGACGAAAAAACACAAAAATTGCATCGGAATTAAATATAAGAGACACAATGCCGACTGAAGTACAGGAAGACTGAGTCTTCCTACAGTCTATGTTTTGAGCGTTTCCTGTGTCACCAGTTTTACATTCCGATGCGCCTCTGCAGGTTTACTGTGTCCCTTGGACCTTCACAGCGACGATGAAACACAGAAATTGCATCGGAATTTAATATAAGAGACACAACGCCGACTTAAGTACCAGAAAACTGAGTCTTCTTAAAATCCATGTTTTGAGCGTTTCCTGTGTCACCAGTTTTATATTCCGATCCACCTCTGCAGGTTTACTGTATCCATTGGACCTTCCCATTGATGATGAAACACAGATATTGCATCGGAATTAAATATAAGAGACACCATTCCGACATAAGTATATTAAGACTGAGTCTTCCTACTGTCTATGTTTTGAGCGTGTCCTGTGTCAACAGTTTTACATTCCGATGCACCTCTGCAGGTTTACTGTATCCCTTGGACCTTCCCATTGGCGATGAAACACTGAAATGGCATCGGAATTAAATATAAGAGACACAATGCCGACTGAAGTACAGGAAGACTGAGTCTTCCTACAGTCTATGTTTTGAGCGTTTCCTGTGTCACCAGTTTTACATCCGATGCGCCTCTGCAGGTTTACTGTGTCCCTTGGACCTTCACAGCGACGATGAAACACAGAAATTGCATCGGAATTTAATATAAGAGACACAACACCGACTTAAGTACAAGAAAACTGAGTCTTCTGACGGTCTATGTTTTGAGCGTTTCCAGTGTCACCAGTTTTGAATTCCGATGCACCTCTGCAGGTTTACTACGTCCCTTGAATCTTCCCATTGGCGATGAAACACAGAAATTGCATCGGAATTGAATATAAGAGACACAATGACGTCTTAAGTACAGGAAGACTGAGTCTTCCTACTGTCTATGTTTTGAGCGTTTCCTGTGTCACCAGTTTTACATTCCAATGCACCTCTGCATGTTTACTGTATCTCTTGGACCTTCACAGTGACGATGAAACACAGAAATTGCATCGGAATTGAATATAAGAGACACAATGCCGACTTAAGTACAGGAAGACTGAGTCTTCCTACTCTCTATGCTTTGAGCGTCTCCTGTGTCACCAGTTTTACATTCCGATGTACCTCTGCAGGTATACTGTTTCCCTTCGACTTTCCCATTGACGATGAAACACAGAAATTGCATCGGAATTAAATAGAAGAGGCACAACGAACACTTAAGTACAAGAAAACTGAGTCTTCTTACGGTCTATGATTTGAGCGTTTCCTGTGTCATTAGTTTTACATTCCAATGCACCTCCGCAGGTTTACTGTATAACTTGGACCTTCCCATTGACGAAAAAACACAAAAATTGCATCGGAATTAAATATAAGAGACACAACGCCGACTTAAGTACCAGAAAACTGAGTCTTCTTAAGGTCTATGTTTTGAGCGTTTTCCGTGTCAGCAGTGTTACATTCCGATCCACCTCTGCAGCTTTACTGTATCCATTGGACCCTCCCATTGATGATGAAACACAGAAATTGCATCGGAATTAAATAAAAGAGACACCATGCCGACATAAGTATAGGAAGACTGAGTCTTCCTACTGTCTATGTTTTGAGCGTGTCCTGTGTCACCAGTTTTACATTCCGATGCACCTCTGCAGGTTTACTGTATCCATTGGACGTTCCCATTGACGATGAAACACAGAAATAGCTTCGGTATTAAATATAAGAGACACAATGCCGACTTAAGAAGAGGAAGGCTGAGTCTTCCTACTGTCTATGTTTTGAGCGTTTCCTGTGTCACTAGTTTTACATTCCGATGCACTTCTGCAGGTTTACTGTATGCCTTGGATCTCCCCATTGACGATGAAATACAGAAATTGCATCGGAATTAAATATAAGTGACACAATGCCGACTTAAGTACAGCAACATTGACTCTTCCTACTGTCTATGTTTTGAGCGTTTACAGTGTCACAAGTTTTACATTCCCATGCGACTCTGCAGGTTTACTCTATCCATTGGACCTTCCCATTGACGATGAAACACAGAACTTACATCGGAATTAAGTATAAGAGACACAACGACGACTTAAGTACAAGAGAACTGAGTCTTCTTACGGTCTATGTTTTGAGCGTTTCCAGTATCACCAGTTTTACATTCCGATACACCTCTGCAGGTTTACTGTGTCCCTTGGACCTTCCCATTGGCGATGAAACACAGAAATTGCATCGGAATTAAATATAAGAGACACAATAACGTCTTAAGGACAGGAAGACTGAGTCTTCCTACTGTCTATGATTTGTGCGTCTCCTGTGTTACCAGTTTTAAATTCCGATGCACCTCTGCAGGTATACTGTTTCCCTTCGACTTTCCCATTGACGATGAAACACAGAAATTGCATCGGAATTAAATATAAGAGACACAATGTCGACTTAAGTACAGGAAGAGTGTGTCTTTCTATTGACTATGTTTTGAGCGTTTCCTGTGTCACCAGTTTTACATTCCGATGCACCTCTGCTGGTTTACTGTATCCATTGGAGCTTCCATTGACGATGAAACACAGAAATTGCATCGGAATTAAATATAAGAGACACAACGCCGACTTAAGTACAAGAAAACTGAGTCTTCTTACGGTCTATGATTTGAGCGTTTCCTGTGTCACCAGTTTTACATTCCAATGCACCTCTGCAGGTTTACTGTATCCCCTGGACCTTCCCATTGACGCAAAAAAACACAGAAATTGCATCGGAATTAAATATAAGAGGCACAACGCCGACATAAATACCAGAAAAATGAGTCTTCTTAAGGTCTATGTTTTGAGCGTTTTCTGTGTCACCAGTTTTACATTCCGATGCACCACTGCAGGTTTACTGTATCCCTTGCACCTTCCCATTATTGAAACACAGAAATTACATCGTAAGTAAATATAATAGACACAATGCCGACATAAGTACAGGAAGACTGAGTCTTCCTACTGTCTATGTTTTGAGCGTTTCCTGTGTCACCAGTTTTACATTCCGATGCACCTCTGCAGGTTTACTGTATCCCTTGGACCTTCACAGTGACGATGAAACACAGAAATTGCATCGGAATTAAATATAAAAGACACAATGCCGACTTAAGACCAAGAAAACCTGAGTCTTCATAGGGTCTATGCTATGAGCGCTTCCTGTGTCACCAGTTTTACATTCCGATGCACCTCTGCAGAGTTACTGTATCCCTTGGACCTTCCCATTGACGATGTAACACAGAAATTGCATCAGAATTAAATATAAGAGACACAATGACGTCTTAAGTACAGGAAGACTGAGTCTTCCTACTGTCTATGTTTTGAGCGTTTCCTGTGTCACCAGTTTTACATTCCGATGCACCTCTGCATGTTTACTGTATCCTTTGGACTTTCACAGTGACGATGAAACACAGAAATTGCATCGGAATTAAATATAAGAGACACAATGCCGACTTAAGTACAGGGAGACTGAGTCTTCCTACTGTCTATGTTTTGGGCGTCTCCTGTGTCACCAGTTTTAAATTCCGATGCACCTCTGCAGGTATACTGTTTCCCTTCGACTTTCCCATTGACGATGAAACACAGAAATTGCATCGGAATTAAATATAAGAGACACAATGTCGACTTAAGTACAGGAAGAGTGTGTCTTTCTATTGTCTATGTTTTGAGCGTTTCCTGTGTCACCAGTTTTACATTCCGATGCACCTCTGCAAGTTTACTGTATCCATTGGAGCTTCCATTGACGATGAAACACAGAAATGGCATCGGAATTAAATATAAGAGACACAACGCCGACTTAAGTACACGAAAACTGAGTCTTCTTACGGTCTATGATTTGAGCGTTTCCTGTGTCACCAGTTTTACATTCCAATGCACCAATGCAGGTTTACTGTATTCCCTGGACCTTCCCATTGACGCAAAAACACAGAAATTGCATCGGAATTAAATATAAGAGGCACAACGTCGAGTTAAGTACCAGAAAACTGAGTCTTCTTAGGGTCTATGTTTTGAGCGTTTTCTGTGTCACCAGTTTTACATTCCGATGCACTTCTGCAGGTTTACTGCATCCCTTGCACCTTCCCATTGACATTGAAACACAGAAATTACATCGTAAGTAAATATAATAGACACAATTCCGACATGAGTACAGGAAGACTGAGTCTTCCTACTGTCTATGTTTTTAGCGTTTCCTGTGTCACCAGTTTAACATTCCGATGCACATCTGCAGGTATACTGCTTCCCTTCGACTTTCCCATTGAGGATGAAACACAGATATTGCATCGGAATTAAATAGAAGAGACACAACGACGACATAAGTACAAGAAAACTGAGTCTTCTTACGGTCTATGTTTTGAGCGTTTCCAGTGTCTCCAGTTTTACATTCCGATGCCCCTCAGCAGGTTTACTGTGTCCCTTGGACCTTCCAAATGGCGATGAAACACAGAAATTGCATCGGAATTAAATATAAGAGACACAATGACGTCTTAAGTACAGGAAGACTAAGTCTTCCTACTGTCTATGTTTTGAGCGTTTCCTGTGTCACCAGTTTTACATTCCGATGCACCTCTGCAGGTTTACTGTATCCATTGGACGTTCCCATTGACGATGAAAGACAGAAATAGCATCGGAATTAAATATAAGAGACACAATGCCGACATAAGAAGAGGAAGGCTGAGTCTTCCTACTGTCTATGTTTTGAGCGATTCCTGTGTCACTAGTTTTACATTCCGATGCACTTCTGCAGGTTTACTGTATGCCTTGGATCTTCCCATTGACGATGAAACACAGAAATTGCATCGGAATAAAATATAAGAGACATAATGCCGACTTAAGTACAGGAACATTGAGTCTTCCTACTGTCTATGTTTTGAGCGTTTACAGTGTCACAAGTTTTACATTCCCATGCGACTCTGCAGGTTTACTCTATCCATTGGACCTTCCCATTGACGATGAAACACAGAACTTACATCGGAATTAAGTATAAGAGACACATCGACGACTTAAGTACAAGGAAACTGAGTCTTCTTACGGTCTATGTTTTGAGCGTTTCCAGTGTCACCAGTTTTACATTCCGATGCCCCTACGCACGTTTACTGTGTCCCTTGGACCTTCCCAATGGCGATGAAACACTGAAATTGCATCTGAATTAAATATAAGAGACACAATGACGTCTTAAGTACAGGAAGACTGAGTCTTCCTAATGTCTATGTTTTGAGCGTTTCCTGTGTCACCAGTTTTACATTCCGATGCACTTCTGCATGTTTACTGTATCCCTTGAACATTCACAGTGACGATGAAACACAGAAATTGCATCGGAATTAAATATAAGAGTCACAATGCCGACTTAAGTACAGGAAGACTGAGTCTTCCTACTG
Source organism: Schistocerca nitens (assembly GCF_023898315.1). Classification (NCBI taxonomy): domain Eukaryota; kingdom Metazoa; phylum Arthropoda; class Insecta; order Orthoptera; family Acrididae; genus Schistocerca; species Schistocerca nitens. The sequence goes on from NC_064619.1 coordinate 767,229,039, forward strand.
TCTATAATTTGAGCGTCTCCTGTGTCACCAGATTTATATTCCGATGCACCTCTGCAGGTATACTATTTCCCTTCGACTTTCCCATTGACGATGAAACACAGAAAATGCATCGGAATTACACAATGTCGACATAAGTACAGGAAGAGTGTGTCTTTCTATTGTCTATGTTTTGAGCGTTTCCAGTGTCACCAGTTTGACATTCCGATGCACCTCTGCTGGTTTACTGTATCCGTTGGACCTTCCATTGACGATGAAACACAGACATTGCATCGGAATTAAATATAAGAGACACAACGCAGACTTAAGTACAAGAAGACTGAGTCTTCTTACGGTCTATGATTTGAGCGTTTCCTGTGTCACCAGTTTTACATTCCAATGCACCTCTGCAGGTTTGCTGTATCCCTTGGACTTTCCCATTGACGAAAAAACACAAAAATTGCATCGGAATTAAATATAAGAGACACAATGCCGACTGAAGTACAGGAAGACTGAGTCTTCCTACAGTCTATGTTTTGAGCGTTTCCTGTGTCACCAGTTTTACATTCCGATGCGCCTCTGCAGGTTTACTGTGTCCCTTGGACCTTCACAGCGACGATGAAACACAGAAATTGCATCGGAATTTAATATAAGAGACACAACGCCGACTTAAGTACCAGAAAACTGAGTCTTCTTAAAATCCATGTTTTGAGCGTTTCCTGTGTCACCAGTTTTACATTCCGATCCACCTCTGCAGGTTTACTGTATCCATTGGACCTTCCCATTGATGATGAAACACAGATATTGCATCGGAATTAAATATAAGAGACACCATTCCGACATAAGTATAGGAAGACTGAGTCTTCCTACTGTCTATGTTTTGAGCGTGTCCTGTGTCAACAGTTTTACATTCCGATGCACCTCTGCAGGTTTACTGTATCCCTTGGACCTTCCCATTTGCGATGAAACACAGAAATGGCATCGGAATTAAATATAAGAGACACAATACCGACTGAAGTACAGGAAGACTGAGTCTTCCTACAGTCTATGTTTTGAGCGTTTCCTGTGTCACCAGTTTTACATTCCGATGCGCCTCTGCAGGTTTACTGTGTCCCTTGGACCTTCACAGCGACGATGAAACACAGAAATTGCATCGGAATTTAATATAAGAGACACAACGCCGACTTAAGTACAAGAAAACTGAGTCTTCTGACGGTCTATGTTTTGAGCGTTTCCAGTGTCACCAGTTTTAAATTCCGATGCACCTCTGCAGGTTTACTACGTCCCTTGAATCTTCCCATTGGCGATGAAACACAGAAATTGCATCGGAATTAAATATAAGAGACACAATGACGTCTTAAGTACAGGAAGACTGAGTCTTCCTACCGTCTATGTTTTGAGCGTTTCCTGTGTCACCAGTTTTACATTCCAATGCACCTCTGCATGTTTACTGTATCTCTTGGACCTTCACAGTGACGATGAAACACAGAAATTGCATCGGAATTGAATATAAGAGACACAATGCCGACTTAAGTACAGGAAGACTGAGTCTTCCTACTCTCTATGCTTTGAGCGTCTCCTGTGTCACCAGTTTTACATTCCGATGCACCTCTGCAGGTATACTGTTTCCCTTCGACTTTCCCATTGACGATGAAACACAGAAATTGCATCGGAATTAAATAGAAGAGGCACAACGACCACTTAAGTACAAGAAAACTGAGTCTTCTTACGGTCTATGATTTGAGCGTTTCCTGTGTCACCAGTTTTACATTCCAATGCACCTGCGCAGGTTTACTGTATAACTTGGACCTTCCCATTGACGAAAAAACACAAAAATTGCATCGGAATTAAATATAAGAGACACAACGCCGACTTAAGTACCAGAAAACTGAGTCTTCTTAAGGTCTATGTTTTGAGCGTTTTCCGTGTCACCAGTGTTACATTCCGATCCACCTCTGCAGGTTTACTGTATCCATTGGGCCCTCTCATTGATGATGAAACACAGAAATTGCATCGGAATTAAATATAAGAGACACCATGGCGACATAAGTATAGGAAGACTGAGTCTTCCTACTGTCTATGTTTTGTGCGTGTCCTGTGTCAACAGTTTTACATTCCGATGCACCTCTGCAGGTTTACTGTATCCCTTGGACCTTCCCATTGGCGATGAAACACAGAAATGGCATCGGAATTAAATATAAGAGACACAATGCCGTCTTAAGAACAGGAAGGCTGAGTCTTCCTACTGTCTACGTTTTGAGCATCTCCTGTGTCATCAGTTTTACATTTTGATGCACCTCTGCAGGTTTACTGTATCCCTTGGTTCTTCACAGTGATGGTGAAACACAGAAATTGCAACGGAATTAAATATAAGAGACACAGTGCCGACTTAAGTACAAGAAAACTGAGTCTTCTTACGCTCAATGATTTGAACGCTTCCTGTGTCACCAGTTTTACATTCCGATGGACTTCTGCAGGTTTACTGTATGCCTTGGATCTCCCCATTGACGATGAAACACAGAAATTGCATCGGAATTAAATATAAGAGACACAATGCCGACTTAAGTACAGGAACATTGACTCTTCCTACTGTCTATGTTTTGAGCGTTTACAGTGTCACAAGTTTTACATTCCCATGCGACTCTGCAGGTTTACTCTATCCATTGGACCTTCCCATTGACGATGAAACACAGAACTTACATCGGAATTAAGTATAAGAGACACAACGACGACTTAAGTACATGAGAACTGAGTCTTCTTACGGTCTATGTTTTGAGCGTTTCCAGTATCACCAGTTTTGCATTCCGATACACCTCTGCAGGTTTACTGTGTCCCTTGGACCTTCCCATTGGCGATGAAACACAGAAATTGCATCGGAATTAAATATAAGAGACACAATAACGTCTTAAGGACAGGAAGACTGAGTCTTCCTACTGTCTATGTTTTGAGCGTTTCCTGTGTCACCAGTTTTACATTCCGATGCACCTCTGCATGTTTACTGTATCCCTTGGACCTTCACAGTGACGATGAAACACAGAAATTGCATCGGAATTAAATATAAGAGTCACAATGCCGACTTAAGTACAGGAAGACTGAGTCTTCCTACTGTCTATGATTTGGGCGTCTCCTGTGTCACCAGTTTTAAATTCCGATGCACCTCTGCAGGTATACTGTTTCCCTTCGACTATCCCATTGACGATGAAACACAGAAATTGCATCGGAATTAAATATAAGAGACACAATGTCGACTTAAGTACAGGAAGAGTGTGTCTTTCTATTGACTATGTTTTGAGGGTTTCCTGTGTCACCAGTTTTACATTCCGATGCACCTCTGCTGATTTACTGTATCCATTGGAGCTTCCATTGACAATGAAACACAGAAATTGCATCGGAATTAAATATAAGAGACACAACGCCGACTTAAGTACAAGAAAACTGAGTCTGCTTACGGTCTATGATTTGAGCGTTTCCTGTGTCACCAGTTTTACATTCCAATGCACATCTGCAGGTTTACTGTATCCCCTGGACCTTCCCATTGACGCAAAAACACAGAAATTGCATCGGAATTAAATATAAGAGGCACAACGCCGACTTAAGTACCAGAAGAATGAGTCTTCTTAAGGTCTATGTTTTGAGCGTTTTCTGTGTCACCAGTTTAACATTCCGATCCCCCTCTGCAGGTTTACTGTATCCCTTGTACCTTCCCATTATTGAAACACAGAAATTACATCGTAAGTAAATATAATAGACACAATGCCGACATAAGTACAGGAAGACTGACTCTTCCTACTGTCTATGTTTTGAGCGTTTCCTGTGTCACCAGTTTTACATTCCGATGCACCTCTGCAGGTTTACTGTATCCCTTGGACCTTCACAGTGACGATGAAACACAGATATTGCATCGGAATTAAATATAAAAGACACAATGCCGACTTAAGTACAAGAAAACCTGAAACTTCATAGGGTCTATGCTATGAGCGCTTCCTGTGTCACCAGTTTTACATTCCGATGCACCTCTGCAGAGTTACTGTATCCATTGGACCTTCCCATTGACGATGTAACACAGAAATTGCATCAGAATTAAATATAAGAGACACAATGACGTCTTAAGTACAGGAAGACTGAGTCTTCCTACTGTCTATGTTTTGAGCGTTTCCTGTGTCACAAGTTTTACATTCCGATGCACCTCTGCATGTTTACTGTATCCTTTGGACCTTCACAGTGACGATGAAACACAGAAATTGCATCGGAATTAAATATAAGAGACACAATGCCGACTTAAGTACAGGAAGACTGAGTCTTCCTACTGTCTATGTTTTGGGCGTCTCCTGTGTCATCAGTTTTAAATTCCGAGGCACATCTGCAGGTATACTGTTTCCCTTAGACTTTCACATTGACGATGAAACACAGAAATTGCATCGGAATTAAATATAAGAGACACAATGTCGACTTAAGTACAGGAAGAGTGTGTCTTTCTATTGACTATGTTTTGAGAGTTTCCTGTGTCACCAGTTTTACATTCCGATGCACCTCTGCTGGTTTACTGTATCCATTGGAGCTTCCATTGACAATGAAACACAGAAATGGCATCGGAATTAAATATAAGAGACACAACGCCGACTTAAGTACAAGAAAACTGAGTCTGCTTACGGTCTATGATTTGAGCGTTTCCTGTGTCACCAGTTTTACATTCCAATGCACATCTGCAGGTTTACTGTATCCCCTGGACCTTCCCATTGACGCAAAAACACAGAAATTGCATCGGAATTAAATATAAGAGGCACAACGCCGACTTAAGTACCAGAAAAATGAGTCTTCTTAAGGTCTATGTTTTGAGCGTTTTCTGTGTCACCAGTTTAACATTCCGATGCACCTCTGCAGGTTTACTGTATCCCTTGTACCTTCCCATTATTGAAACACAGAAATTACATCGTAAGTAAATATAATAGACACAATGCCGACATAAGTACAGGAAGACTGACTCTTCCTACTGTCTATGTTTTGAGCGTTTCCTGTGTCACCAGTTTTACATTCCGATGCACCTCTGCAGGTTTACTGTATCCCTTGGACCTTCACAGTGACGATGAAACACAGAAATTGCATCGGAATTAAATATAAAAGACACAATGCCGACATAAGAAGAGGAAGGCTGAGTCTTCCTACTGTCTATGTTTTGAGCGATTCCTGTGTCACTAGTTTTACATTCCGATGCACTTCTGCAGGTTTACTGTATGCCTTGGATCTTCCCATTGACGATGAAACACAGAAATTGCATCGGAATAAAATATAAGAGACATAATGCCGACTTAAGTACAGGAACATTGAGTCTTCCTACTGTCTATGTTTTGAGCGTTTACAGTGTCACAAGTTTTACATTCCCATGCGACTCTGCTGGTTTACTCTATCCATTGGACCTTCCCATTGACGATGAAACACAGAACTTACATCGGAATTAAGTATAAGAGACACAACGACGACTTAAGTACAAGAAAACTGAGTCTTCTTACGGTCTATGTTTTGAGCGTTTCCAGTGTCACCAGTTTTACATTCCGATGCCCCTACGCACGTTTACTGTGTCCCTTGGACCTTCCCAATGGCGATGAAACACTGAAATTGCATCTGAATTAAATATAAGAGACACAATGACGTCTTAAGTACAGGAAGACTGAGTCTTCCTAATGTCTATGTTTTGAGCGTTTCCTGTGTCACCAGTTTTACATTCCGATGCACTTCTGCATGTTTACTGTATCCCTTGAACATTCACAGTGACGATGAAACACAGAAATTGCATCGGAATTAAATATAAGAGTCACAATGCCGACTTAAGTACAGCAAGACTGAGTCTTCCTACTGTCTATAATTTGAGCGTCTCCTGTGTCACCAGATTTATATTCCGATGCACCTCTGCAGGTATACTATTTCCCTTCGACTTTCCCATTGACGATGAAACACAGAAAATGCATCGGAATTACACAATGTCGACATAAGTACAGGAAGAGTGTGTCTTTCAATTGTCTATGTTTTGAGCGTTTCCAGTGTCACCAGTTTGACATTCCGATGCACCTCTGCTGGTTTACTGTATCCGTTGGACCTTCCATTGACGATGAAACACAGACATTGCATCGGAATTAAATATAAGAGACACAACGCAGACTTAAGTACAAGAAGACTGAGTCTTCTTACGGTCTATGATTTGAGCGTTTCCAGTGTCACCAGTTTTAAATTCCGATGCACCTCTGCAGGTTTACTACGTCCCTTGAATCTTCCCATTGGCGATGAAACACAGAAATTGCATCGGAATTAAATATAAGAGACACAATGACGTCTTAAGTACAGGAAGACTGAGTCTTCCTACCGTCTATGTTTTGAGCGTTTCCTGTGTCACCAGTTTTACATTCCAATGCACCTCTGCATGTTTACTGTATCTCTTGGACCTTCACAGTGACGATGAAACACAGAAATTGCATCGGAATTGAATATAAGAGACACAATGCCGACTTAAGTACAGGAAGACTGAGTCTTCCTACTCTCTATGCTTTGAGCGTCTCCTGTGTCACGAGTTTTACATTCCGATGCACCTCTGCAGGTATACTGTTTCCCTTCGACTTTCCCATTGACGATGAACCACAGAAATTGCATCGGAATTAAATAGAAGAGGCACAACGACCACTTAAGTACAAGAAAACTGAGTCTTCTTACGGTCTATGATTTGAGCGTTTCCTGTGTCACCAGTTTTACATTCCAATGCACCTGCGCAGGTTTACTGTATAACTTGGACCTTCCCATTGACGAAAAAACACAAAAATTGCATCGGAATTAAATATAAGAGACACAACGCCGACTTAAGTACCAGAAAACTGAGTCTTCTTAAGGTCTATGTTTTGAGCGTTTTCCGTGTCACCAGTGTTACATTCCGATCCACCTCTGCAGGTTTACAGTATCCATTGGGCCCTCCCATTGATGATGAAACACAGAAATTGCGTCGGAATTAAATATAAGAGACACCATGGCGACATAAGTATAGGAAGACTGAGTCTTCCTACTGTCTATGTTTTGTGCGTGTCCTGTGTCAACAGTTTTACATTCCGATGCACCTCTGCAGGTTTACTGTATCCCTTGGTCCTTCCCATTGGCGATGAAACACAGAAATGGCATCGGAATTAAATATAAGAGACACAATGCCGTCTTAAGAACAGGAAGGCTGAGTCTTCCTACTGTCTACGTTTTGAGCATCTCCTGTGTCATCAGTTTTACATTTTGATGCACCTCTGCAGGTTTACTGTATCCCTTGGTTCTTCACAGTGATGGTGAAACACAGAAATTGCAACGGAATTAAATATAAGAGACACAATGCCGACTTAAGTACAAGAAAACTGAGTCTTCTTACGCTCAATGATTTGAACGCTTCCTGTGTCACCAGTTTTACATTCCGATGGACTTCTGCAGGTTTACTGTATGCCTTGGATCTCCCCATTGACGATGAAACACAGAAATTGCATCGGAATTAAATATAAGAGACACAATGCCGACTTAAGTACAGGAACATTGACTCTTCCTACTGTCTATGTTTTGAGCGTTTACAGTGTTACAAGTTTTACATTCCCATGCGACTCTGCAGGTTTACTCTATCCATTGGACCTTCCCATTGACGATGAAACACAGAACTTACATCGGAATTAAGTATAAGAGACACAACGACGACTTAAGTACATGAGAACTGAGCCTTCTTACCGTCTATGTTTTGAGCGTTTCCAGTATCACCAGTTTTGCATTCCGATACACCTCTGCAGGTTTACTGTGTCCCTTGGACCTTCCCATTGGCGATGAAACACAGAAATTGCATCGGAATTAAATATAAGAGACACAATAACGTCTTAAGGACAGGAAGACTGAGTCTTCCTACTGTCTATGTTTTGAGCGTTTCCTGTGTCACCAGTTTTACATTCCGATGCACCTCTGCATGTTTACTGTATCCCTTGGACCTTCACAGTGACGATGAAACACAGAAATTGCATCGGAATTAAATATAAGAGTCACAATGCCGACTTAAGTACAGGAAGACTGAGTCTTCCTACTGTCTATGATTTGGGCGTCTCCTGTGTCACCAGTTTTAAATTCCGATGCACCTCTGCAGGTATACTGTTTCCCTTCGACTATCCCATTGACGATGAAACACAGTAATTGCATCGGAATTAAATATAAGAGACACAATGTCGACTTAAGTACAGGAAGAGTGTGTCTTTCTATTGACTATGTTTTGAGAGTTTCCTGTGTCACCAGTTTTACATTCCGATGCACCTCTGCTGGTTTACTGTATCCATTGGAGCTTCCATTGACAATGAAACACAGAAATTGCATCGGAATTAAATATAAGAGACACAACGCCGACTTAAGTACAAGAAAACTGAGTCTGCTTACGGTCTATGATTTGAGCGTTTCCTGTGTCACCAGTTTTACATTCCAATGCACATCTGCAGGTTTACTGTATCCCCTGGACCTTCCCATTGACGCTAAAACACAGAAATTGAATCGGAATTAAATATAAGAGGCACAACGCCGACTTAAGTACCAGAAAAATGAGTCTTCTTAAGGTCTATGTTTTGAGCGTTTTCTGTGTCACCAGTTTAACATTCCGATGCACCTCTGCAGGTTTACTGTATCCCTTGTACCTTCCCATTATTGAAACACAGAAATTACATCGTAAGTAAATATAATAGACACAATGCCGACATAAGTACAGGAAGACTGACTCTTCCTACTGTCTATGTTTTGAGCGTTTCCTGTGTCACCAGTTTTACATTCCGATGCACCTCTGCAGGTTTACTGTATCCCTTGGTCCTTCACAGTGACGATGAAACACAGAAATTGCATCGGAATTAAATATAAAAGACACAATGCCGACTTAAGTACAAGAAAACCTGAAACTTCATAGGGTCTATGCTATGAGCGCTTCCTGTGTCACCAGTTTTACATTCCGATGCACCTCTGCAGAGTTACTGTATCCATTGGACCTTCCCATTGACGATGTAACACAGAAATTGCATCAGAATTAAATATAAGAGACACAATGACGTCTTAAGTACAGGAAGACTGAGTCTTCCTACTGTCTATGTTTTGAGCGTTTCCTGTGTCACCAGTTTTACATTCCGATGCACCTCTGCATGTTTACTGTATCCTTTGGACCTTCACAGTGACGATGAAACACAGAAATTGCATCGGAATTAAATATAAGAGACACAATGCCGACTTAAGTACAGGAAGACTGAGTCTTCCTACTGTCTATGTTTTGGGCGTCTCCTGTGTCATCAGTTTTAAATTCCGAGGCACATCTGCAGGTATACTGTTTCCCTTAGACTTTCACATTGACGATGAAACACAGAAATTGCATCGGAATTAAATATAAGAGACACAATGTCGACTTAAGTACAGGAAGAGTGTGTCTTTCTATTGACTATGTTTTGAGAGTTTCCTGTGTCACCAGTTTTACATTCCGATGCACCTCTGCTGGTTTACTGTATCCATTGGAGCTTCCATTGACAATGAAACACAGAAATGGCATCGGAATTAAATATAAGAGACACAACGCCGACTTAAGTACAAGAAAACTGAGTCTGCTTACGGTCTATGATTTGAGCGTTTCCTGTGTCACCAGTTTTACATTCCAATGCACATCTGCAGGTTTACTGTATCCCCTGGACCTTCCCATTGACGCAAAAACACAGAAATTGAATCGGAATTAAATATAAGAGGCACAACGCCGACTTAAGTACCAGAAAAATGAGTCTTCTTAAGGTCTATGTTTTGAGCGTTTTCTGTGTCACCAGTTTAACATTCCGATGCACCTCTGCAGGTTTACTGTATCCCTTGTACCTTCCCATTATTGAGACACAGAAATTACATCGTAAGTAAATATAATAGACACAATGCCGACATAAGTACAGGAAGACTGACTCTTCCTACTGTCTATGTTTTGAGCGTTTCCTGTGTCACCAGTTTTACATTCCGATGCACCTCTGCAGGTTTACTGTATCCCTTGGACCTTCACAGTGACGATGAAACACAGAAATTGCATCGGAATTAAATATAAAAGACACAATGCCGACTTAAGTACAAGAAAACCTGAAACTTCATACGGTCTATGTTATGAGCGCTTCCTGTGTCACCAGTTTTACATTCCGATGCACCTCTGCAGAGTTACTGTATCCATTGGACCTTCCCATTGACGATGTAACACAGAAATTGCATCAGAATTAAATATAAGAGACACAATGACGTCTTAAGTACAGGAAGACTGAGTCTTCCTACTGTCTATGTTTTGAGCGTTTCCTGTGTCACCAGTTTTACATTCCGATGCACCTCTGCATGTTTACTGTATCCTTTGGACCTTCACAGTGACGATGAAACACAGAAATTGCATCGGAATTAAATATAAGAGACACAATGCCGACTTAAGTACAGGAAGACTGAGTCTTCCTACTGTCTATGTTTTGAGCGTCTCCTGTGTCATCAGTTTTAAATTCCGAGGCACATCTGCAGGTATACTGTTTCCCTTAGACTTTCACATTGACGATGAAACACAGAAATTGCATCGGAATTAAATATAAGAGACACAATGTCGACTTAAGTACAGGAAGAGTGTGTCTTTCTATTGTCTATGTTTTGAGCGTTTCCTGTGTCACCAGTTTTACATTCCGATGCACCTCTGCAAGTTTACTGTATCCATTGGAGCTTCCATTGACGATGAAACACAGAAATGGCATCGGAATTAAATATAAGAGACACAACGCCGACTTAAGTACAAGAAAAGTGAGTCTTCTTACGGTCTATGATTTGAGCGTTTCCTGTGTCACCAGTTTTACATTCCAATGCACCTCTGCAGGTTAACTGTATCCCCTGGACCTTCCCATTGACGCAAAAACACAGAAATTGCATCGGAATTAAATATAAGAGGCACAACGTCGAGTTAAGTACCAGAAAACTGAGTCTTCTTAAGGTCTATGTTTTGAGCGTTTTCTGTGTCACCAGTTTTACATTCCGATGCACTTCTACAGGTTTACTGTATCCCTTGCACCTTCCCATTGACATTGAAACGCAGAAATTACATCGTAAGTAAATATAATAGACTCAATTCCGACATAAGTACAGGAAGACTGAGTCTTCCTACTGTCTATGTTTTGAGCGTTTCCTGTGTCATCAGTATTACATTCCGATGCACCTCTGCAGGTATACTGTTTCCCTTCGACTTTCCCATTGAGGATGAAACACAGATATTGCATCGGAATTAAATAGAAGAGACACAACGACGACTTAAGTACAAGAAAACTGAGTCTTCTTACGGTCTATGTTTTGAGCGCTTCCAGTGTCACCAGTTTTACATTCCGATGACCCTCAGCAGGTTTACTGTGTCCCTTGGACCTTCCAAATGGCGATGAAACACAGAAATTGCATCGGAATTAAATGTAAGAGACACAATGACGTCTTAAGTACAGGAAGACTGAGTCTTCCTACTGTCTATGTTTTGAGCGTTTCCTGTGTCACCAGTTTTACATTCCGATGCACTTCTGCATGTTTACTGTATCCCTTGGACATTCACAGTGACGATGAAACACAGAAATTGCATCGGAATTAAATATAAGAGACACAATGCCGACTTAAGTACAGGAAGACTGAGTCTTCCTACTGTCTATGTTTTGAGCGTCTTTTGTGTCACCAGATTTATATTCCGATCCACCTCTGCAGGTATACTGTTTCCCTTCGACTTTCCCATTGACGATGAAACACAGAAATTGCATCGGAATTACACAATGTCGACTTAAGAACAGGAAGAGTGTGTCTTCATATTGTCTATGCTTTGAGCGTTTCCTGTGTCACCAGTTTTACATTCCGATGCACCTCTGCAGGTTTACTGTATCCGTGGGACCTTCCATTGACGATGAAACACAGACATTGCATCGGAATTAAATATAAGAGACACAACGCCGACTTAAGTACAAGAAAACTGAGTCTTCTTACGGTCTATGATTTGAGCGTTTCCTGTGTCACCAGTTTTACATTCCAATGCACCTCTGCATGTTTACTGTATCTCTTGGACCTTCACAGTGATGATGAAACACAGAAATTTCATCGGAATTGAATATAAGAGACACAATGCCGACTTAAGTACAGGAAGACTGAGTCTTCCTACTGTCGATGCTTTGCGCGTCTCCTGTGTCACCAGTTTTACATTCCGATGCACCTCTGCAGGTATACTGTTTCCCTTCGACTTTCCCATTGACGATGAAACAGAAATTGCATCGGAATTAAATAGAAGAGACACAACGACGACTTAAGTACAAGAAAACTGAGTCTTCTTACGGTCTATGTTTTGAGCGTTTCCAGTGTCACCAGTTTTACATTCCAATGCACCTCTGCAGGTTTACTGTATCCCTTGGACCTTCCCATTGACGAAAAAACACAAAAATTGCATCGGAATTAAATATAAGAGACACAACGCCGACTTAAGTACCAGAAAACTGAGTCTTCTTAAGGTCTATGTTTTGAGCGTTTCCCGTGTCACCAGTTTTACTTTCCGATCCACCTCTGGAGGTTTACTTTATCCCTTGGACCTTCCCATTGGCAATGAAACACAGAAATGGCATCGGAATTAAATATAAGAGACACAATGCCGACTTAAGTACAGGAAGACTGAGTCTTCCTACTGTCTATGTTTTGGGCGTCTCCTGTGTCACCAGTTTTAAATTCCGATGCACCTCTGCAGGTATACTGTTTCCCTTCGACTTTCCCATTGACGATGAAACACAGAAATTGCATCGGAATTAAATATAAGAGACACCATGCCGACATAAGAATAGGAAGACTGAGTAATCCTACTGTCTATGTTTTGAGCGTCTCCTGTGTCAACAGTTTTTCATTCCGATGCACCTCTGCAGGTTTACTGTATCCCTTGGACCTTCCCATTGGCGATGAAACACAGAAATTGCATCGGAATTAAATATAAGAGACACAATGACGTCTTAAGTACAGGAAGACTGAGTCTCCCTACTGTCTATGTTTTGAGCGTTTCCTGTATCACCAGTTTTACATTCCGATGCATTTCTGCAGGTTTACTGTATCCCTTGGACCTTCACAGTGACGATGAAACACAGAAATTGCATCGGAATTAAATATAAGAGATAGAACGCCGACTTAAGTACAAGAAAACTGAGTCTTCTTACGGTCTATGTTTTGAGCGTTTCCAGTGTCACCAGTTTTAAATTCCGATGCACCTCTGCAGGTTTACTGCGTCCCTTGAATCTTCCCATTGGCCGTGAAACAAAGAAATTGCATCGGAAATAAATATAAGAGACACAATGACGTCTTAAGTACAGGAAGACTGAGTCTTCCTACTGTCTATGTTTTGAGCGTTTCCTGTGTCACCAGTTTTACATACCAATGCACCTCTGCATTTTTACTGTATCTCTTGGACCTTCACAGTGACGATGAAGCACAGAAATTGCATCGGAAATAAATATAAGAGACACAAAGCCGACTTAAGTACAGGAAGACTGAGTCTTCCTACTGTCTATAATTTGACCATCTCCTGTGTCACCAGATTTATAATCCGATGCACCTCTGCAGGTATACTATTTCCCTTGGACTTTCCCATTGACGATGAAACACAGAAATTGCATTGGAATTACACAATGTCGACATAAGTACAGGAAGAGTGTGTCTTTCTATTGTCTATGTTTTGAGCGTTTCCTGTGTCACCAGTTTTACATTCCGATGCACCTCTGCTGGTTTACTGTATCCGTAGGACCTTCCATTGACGATGAAACACAGACATTGCATCGGAATTAAATATAAGAGACACAACGCCGACTTAAGTACAAAAAAATTGAGTCTTCTTACGGTCTATGATTTGAGCGTTTCCTGTGTCACCAGTTTTACATTCCGATGCCCCTACGCAGGTTTACTGTGTCCCTTGGACCTTCCCAATGGCGATGAAACACAGAAATTGCATCGGAAATAAATAAAAGAGACACAATGACGTCTTAAGTACAGGAAGACTGAGTCTTCCTACTGTCTATGTTTTGAGCGTTTCCTGTATCACCAGTTTTACATTCCGATGCACTTCTGCATTTTTACTGTATCCCTTGGACCTTCACAGTGACGATGAAACACAGAAATTGCATCGGAATTAAATATAAGAGACACAATGCCGACTTAAGAACAGGAAGGCTGAGTCTTCCTACTGTCAACGTTTTGAGCATTTCCTGTGTTATCAGTTTTACATTTTGATGCACCTCTGCAGGTTTACTGTATCCCTTGGATCTTCACAGTGATGGCGAAACACAGAAATTGCATCGGAATTAAATATAAGAGACACAACGCCGACTTAAGTACCAGAAAACTGAGTCTTCTTAAGGTCTATGTTTTGAACGTTTCCCGTGTCACCAGTTTTACATTCCGATCCACCTCTGCAGGTTTACTGTATCCATTGGACGCTCCCATTGATGATGAAACACAGAAATTGCATCGGAATTAAATATAAGAGACACCATGCCGACATAAGTATAGGAAGACTGAGTCTTCCTACTGTCTATGTTTTGAGCGTGTCCTGTGTCAACAGTTTTACATTCCGATGCAACTCTGCAGGTTTACTGTATCCCTTGGACCTTCTAATTGGCGTTGAAACACAGAAATGCCATCGGAATTAAATATAAGAGACACAATGCCGACTTAAGAACAGGAAGGCTGAGTCTTCCTACTGTCTACGTTTTGAGCATTTCCTGTGTCATCAGTTTTACATTTTGGTGCACCTCTGCAGGTTTACTGTATCCCTTGGATCTTCACAGTGATGGTGAAACACAGAAATTGCATCGGAATTAAATATAAGAGACACAATGCCGACTTAAGTACAAGAAAACTGAGTCTTCTTACGCTCTATGATTTGAACGCTTCCTGCGTCACCAGTTTTACATTCCGATGCACCTCTGCAGGTTTACTGTATCCATTGGACGTTCCCATTGACGATGAAACACAGAAATAGCATCGGAATGAAATATAAGAGACACAATGCCGACTTAAGAAGAGGAAGGCTGAGTCTTCCTACTGTCTATGTTTTGAGCGTTTCCTGTGTCACTAGTTTTACATTCCGATGCACTTCTGCAGGTTTACTGTATGCCTTGGATCTTCCCATTGACGATGAAACACAGAAATTGCATCGGAATTAAATATAAGAGACACAATGCCGACTTAAGTACAGGAACATTGAGTCTTCCTACTGTCTATGTTTTGAGCGTTTACAGTGTCACAAGTTTTACATTCCCATGCGGCTCTGCAGGTTTACTCTATCCATTGGACCTTCCCATTGACGATGAAACACAAAACTTACATCGGAATTAAGTATAAGAGACACCACGACGACTTAAGTACAAGAGAACTGAGTCTTCTTACGGTCTATGTTTTGAGCGTTTCCAGTATCACCAGTTTTACATTCCGATACACCTCTGCAGGTTTACTGTGTCCCATGGACCTTCCCATTGGCGATGAAACACAGAAATTGCATCGGAATTAAATATAAGAGCACAATGACGTCTTAAGTACAGGAAGACTGAGTCTTCCTACTGTCTATGTTTTGAGCGTTTCCTGTGTCACCAGTTTTACATTCCGATGCACCTCTGCATGTTTAATGTATCCCTTGGACCTTCACAGTGACGATGAAACACAGAAATTACATCGGAATTAAATATAAGAGACACAATGCCGACTTAAGTACAGGAAGACTGAGTCTTCCTACTGTCTATGTTTTGGGCGTCTCCTGTGTCACCAGTTTTAAATTCCGATGCACCTCTGCAGGTATAGTGTTTCCCTTCGAGTCTCCCATTGAAGATGAAACACAGAAATTGCATCGGAATTAAATATAAGAGACGCAATGTCGACTTAAGTACAGGAAGAGTGTTTCTTTCTATTGACTATGTTTTGAGCGGTTCCTGTGTCACCAGTTTTACATTCCGATGCACCTCTGCTGGTTTACTGTATCCATTGGAGCTTCCATTGACGATGAAACACAGAAATTGCATCGGAATTAAATATAAGAGACACAACGCCGACTTAAGTACAAGAAAACTGAGTCTTCTTACGGTCTATGACTTGAGCGTTTGCTGTGTCACCAGTTTTACATTCCAATGCACCTCTGCAGGTTTACTGTATCCCCTGGACCTTCCCATTGTCATTGAAACACAGAAATTACATCGTAAGTAAATATAATAGACACAATGCCGACATAAGTACAAGAAAACTGAGTCTTCTTACGGTCTATGATTTGAGCGTTTCCTGTGTCACCAGTTTTACATTCCAATGCATCTCTGCAGGTTTACTGTATCCCTTGGACCTTCCCAATGGCGATGAAACACAGAAATTGCATCGGAATTAAGTATAAGAGACACAATGACGTCTTAAGTACAGGAAGACTGAGTCTTCCTACTGTCTATGTTTTGAGCGTTTCCTGTGTCACCAGTTTTACATTCCGATGCACTTCTGCATGTTTACTGTACCCTTGGACATTCACAGTGACGATGAAACACAGAAATTGCATCGGAATTAAATATAAAAGACACAATGCCGACTTAAATACAAGAAAACCTGAGTCCTCGTAGGTTTTGTGCTATGAGCGCTTCCTGTGTCACCAGTTTTACATTCCGATGCACCTCTGCAGGGTTACTGTATCCCTTGGACCTTCATATTGAAGATGTAACACAGAAATTGCATCAGAATTAAATAGAAGAGACACAACGACGACTTAAGTACCAGAAAACTGAGTCTTCCTACTGTCTATGTTTTGAGCGTTTCCTGTGTCACCAGTTTTACATTCCGATGCACTTCTGCATGTTTACTGTACCCTTGGACATTCACGGTGACGATGAAACACAGAAATTGCAACGGAATTAAATATAAGAGACACCATGCCGACATAAGTATAGGAAGACTGAGTCTTCCTACCGTCTATGTTTTGAGCGTCTTTTGTGTCACCAGATTTATATTCCGATGTACCTCTGCAGGTATACTGTTTCCCTTCGACTTTCCCATTGACGATGAAACACAGAAATTGCATCGGAATTACACAATGTCGACTTAAGTACAGGAAGAGTGTGTCTTTATATTGTCTATGCTTCGAGCATTTCCTGTGTCACCAGTTTTACATTCCGATGCACCTCTGCTGGTTTACTGTATCCGTTGGACCTTCCATTGACGATGAAACACAGACATTGCAACGGAATTAAATATAAGAGACACAACGCCGACTTAAGTACAAGAAAACTGAGTCTTCTTACGGTCTATGATTTGAGCGTTTCCTGTGTCACCAGTTTTACATTCCAATGCACCTCTGCAGGTTTACTGTATCCCTTGGACCTTCCCATTGACGAAAAAACACAAAAATTGCATCGGAATTAAATATAAGAGACACAACGCCAACTTAAGTACCAGAAAACTGAGTCTTCCTAAGGTCTATGTTTTGAGTGTTTCCCGTGTCACCAGTTCTACATTCCGATCCACCTCTGCAGGTTTACTGTATCCATTGGACCTTCCCATTGATGATGAAACACATAAATTGCATCAGAATTAAATATAAGAGACACCATGCCGACATAAGTATAGGAAGACTGAGTCTTCCTACTGTCTATGTTTGAGCGTGTCCTGTGTAAACAGTTTTACATTCCGATGCACCTCTGCAGGTTTACTGTATCCCCTGGACCATCCCATTGGCGATGAAACACAGAAATGGCATCGGAATTAAATATAAGAGACACAATGACGTCTTAAGTACAGGAAGACAGAGTCTTCCTACTGTCTATGTTTTGAGCGTTTCCTGTGTCACCAGTTTTAGATTCCGATGCACTTCTGCATGTTTACTGAATCCCTTGGACATTCACAGTGACGATGAAACACAGAAATTGCATCGGAATTATATATAAGAGACACAATGCCGACTTAAGTACAGGAAGACTGATTCTTCCTACTATGTTTCGAGCGTCTTTTGTGTCACCAGATTTATATTCCGATGCACCTCTGCAGGTATAATGTCTCCCTTCGACTCTCCCATTGACGATGAAACACAGAAATTGCATCGGAATTACACAATGTCGACTTAAGTACAGGAAGACTGAGTCTTCCTACTCTCTATGCTTTGAGCGTCACCTGTGTCACCAGTTATACATTCCGATGCACCTCTGCAGGTATACTGTTTCCCTTCGACTATCCCATTGACGATGAAACACAGAAATTGCATCGGAATTAAATAGAAGAGACACAACGACGACTTAAGTACAAGAAAACTGAGTCATCTTACGGTCTATGTTTTGAGCGGTTCCAGTGTCACCAGTTTTACATTCCGATGCCCCTCAGCAGGTTTACTGTGTCCCTTGGACCTTCCCAATGGCGATGAAACACAGAAATTGCATCGGAATTAAATATAAGAGACACAATGACGTCTTAAGTACAGGAAGACTGAGTCTTCCTACTGTCTATGTTTTGAGCGTTTCCTGTATCACCAGTTTTACATTCCGATGCACTTCTGCATGTTTACTGTATCCCTTGGACTTTCACAGTGACCATGAAACACAGAAATTGCATCGGAATTAAATATAAGAGACACAATGCCGACATAAGTACCGGATGACTGAGTCTTCCTACTGTCTATGTTTTGAGCGTCTCCTGTGTCACCAGTTTTACTTTCCGATGCACCTCTTCTGGTTTACTGTATCCGTTGGACCTTCCATTGACGATGAAACACAGATATTGCATCGGAATTAAATATAAGAGACACAACGCCGACTTAAGTACAAGTAAACTGAGTCTTCTTACGGTCTATGATTTGAGCGTTTCCTGTGTCACCAGTTTTACATTCCAATGCACCTCCGCAGGTTTACTGTATACCTTGGACCTTCCCATTGACGAAAAAACACAAAAATTGCAGCGGAATTAAATATAAGAGACACAACGCCGACTTAAGTACCAGAAAACTGAGTCTTCTTAAGGTCTATGTTTTGAGTGTTTCCCGTGTCGCCAGTTTTACATTCCGATCCACCTCTGCAGGTTTACTGTATCCATTGGACCCTCCCATTGATGATGAAACACAGAAATTGCATCGGAATTAAATATAAGAGACACCATGCCGACATAAGTATAGGAAGACTGAGTCTTCCTACCGTCTTTGTTTTGAGCGTGTCCTGTGTCAACAGTTTTACATTCCGATGTACCTCTGCAGGTTTACTGTATCCCTTGGACCTTCACAGTGACGATGAAACACAGAAATTGCATCGGAATTAAATATAAAAGACACAATGCCGACTTAAATACAAGAAAACCTGAGTCCTCGTAGGTTTTATGTTATGAGCGCTTCCTGTGTCACCAGTTTTACATTCCGGTGCACCTCTGCAGGGTTACTGTATCCCTTGGAGCTTCCCATTGACGATGTAACACAGAAATTGCATCAGAATTAAATAGAAGAGACACAACGACGACTTAAGTACAAGAAAACTGAGTCTTCTTACGGTCTATCTCTTGAGCGTTTCCAGTGTCACCAGTTTTACATTCCGATGCCCCTCAGCAGGTTTACTGTGTCTCTTGGACCATAACAATGGCGATGAAACACAGAAATTGCATCGGAATTAAATATAAGAGACACAATGACGTCTTAAGTACAGGAAGACTGAGTCTTCCTACTGTCTATGTTTTGAGCGTTTCCTGTGTCACCAGTTTTACATTCCGATGAACTTCTGCATGTTTACTGTACCCTTGGACATTCACAGTGACGATGAAACACAGAAATTGCAACGGAATTAAATATAAGAGACACAATGCCGACTTAAGTACAGGAAGACTGAGTCTTCCTACGGTCTATGTTTTGAGCGTCTTTTGTGTCACCAGATTTATATTCCGATGCACCTCTGCAGGTATACTGTTTCCCTTCGACTTTCCCATTGACGATGAAACACAGAAATTGCATCGGAATTACACAATGTCGACTTAAGTACAGGAAGAGTGTGTCTTTATATTGTCTATGCTTTGAGCGTTTCCTGTGTCACCAGTTTTACATTCCGATGCACCTCTGCTGGTTTACTGTATCCGTTGGACCTTCCATTGACGATGAAACACAGACATTGCATCGGAATTAAATATAAGAGACACAACGCCGACTTAAGTACAAGAAAACTGAGTCTTCTTACGGTCTATGATTTGAGCGTTTCCTGTGTCACCAGTTTTACATTCCAATGCACCTCTGCAGGTTTACTGTATCCCTTGGACCTTCCCATTGACGAAAAAACACAAAAATTGCATCGGAATTAAATATAAGAGACACAACGCCAACTTAAGTACCAGAAAACTGAGTCTTCCTAAGGTCTATGTTTTGAGTGTTTCCCGTGTCACCAGTTTTACATTCCGATCCACCTCTGCAGGTTTACTGTATCCATTGGACCTTCCCATTAATGATGAAACACATAAATTGCATCAGAATTAAATATAAGAGACACCATGCCGACATAAGTATAGGAAGACTGAGTCTTCCTACTGTCTATGTTTGAGCGAGTCCTGTGTAAACAGTTTTACATTCCGATGCACCTCTGCAGGTTTACTGTATCCCCTGGACCTTCCCATTGGCGATGAAACACAGAAATGGCATCGGAATTAAATATAAGAGACACAATGCCGACTGAAGTACAGGAAGACTGAGTCTTCCTACTGTCTATGTTTTGAGCGTTTCCTGTGTCACCAGTTTTAGATTCCGATGCACTTCTGCATGTTTACTGTATCCCTTGGACGTTCACAGTGACGATGAAACACAGAAATTGCATCGGAATTATATATAAGAGACACAATGCCGACTTAAGTACAGGAAGACTGATTCTTCCTACTGTCTATGTTTCGAGCGTCTTTTGTGTCACCCGATTTATATTCCGATGCACCTCTGCAGGTATAATGTTTCCCTTCGACTTTCATATTGACGATGAAACACAGAAATGGTATCGGAATTACACAATGTCGACTTAAGTACAGGAAGAGTGTGTCTTTATATTGTCTATGCTTTGGGCGTTTCCTGTGTCACCAGTTTTACATTCCGATGCACCTCTGCTGGTTTACTGTATCCGTTGGACTTTCCATTGACGATGAAACACAGACATTGCATCGGAATTAAATATAAGAGACACAACGCCGTCTTAAGTACAAGAAAACTGAGTCTTCTTACGGTCTATGATTTGAGCGTTTCCTGTGTCACCAGTTTTACATTCCAATGCACCTCTGCTGGTTTACTGTATGCCTTCGACCTTCCCATTGACAAAAAAACACAAAAATTGCATCGGGATTAAATGTAAGGGACACAACGCCGACTTAAGTACCAGAAAACTGAGTCTTCTTAAGGTCTATGTTTTGAGCGTTTCCCGTGTCACCAGTTTTACATTCCGATCCACCTCTGCAGGTTTACTGTATCCCTTGGACTTTCCCATTGGCGATGAAACACAGAAATGGCATCGGAATTAAATATAAGAGACACAATGCCGACTTAAGTACAGGAAGACTGAGTCTTCCTACTGTCTATGTTTTGGGCGTCTCGTGTGTCACCAGTTTTAAATTCCGATGCACCTCTGCGGGTATACTGTTTCCCTTCGACTTTCCCATTGACGATGAAACACAGAAATTGCATCGGAATTAAATATAAGAGACACCATGCCGACATAAGAATAGGAAGACTGAGTCTTCCTACTCTCTATGCTTTGAGCGTCACCTGTGTCACCAGTTATACATTCCGATGCACCTCTGCAGGTATACTGTTACACTTCGACTATCCCATTGACGATGAAACACAGAAATTGCATCGGATTTAAATAGAAGAGACACAACGACGACTTAAGTACAAGAAAACTGAGTCATCTTACGGTCTATGTTTTGAGCGGTTCCAGTGTCACCAGTTTTACATTCCGATGCCCCTCAGCAGGTTTACTGTGTCCCTTGGACCTTCCCAATGGCGATGAAACACAGAAATTGCATCGGAATTAAATATAAGAGACACAATGACGTCTTAAGTACAGGAAGACTGAGTCTTCCTACTGTCTATGTTTTGAGCGTTTCCTGTATCACCAGTTTTACATTCCGATGCACTTCTGCATGTTTACTGTATCCCTTGGACCTTCACAGTGACGATGAAACACAGAAATTGCATCGGAATTAAAAATAAGAGACACAATGCCGACATAAGTACCGGATGACTGAGTCTTCCTACTGTCTATGTTTTCAGCGTCTCCTGTGGCACCAGTTTTACATTCCGATGCACTTCTTCTGGTTTACTGTATCCGTTGGACCTTCCATTGACGATGAAACACAGATATTGCATCGGAATTAAATATAAGAGACACAACGCCGACTTAAGTACAAGAAAACTGAGTCTTCTTACGGTCTATGATTTGAGCGTTTCCTGTGTCACCAGTTTTACATTCCAATGCACCTCCGCAGGTTTACTGTATACCTTGGACCTTCCCATTGACGAAAAAACACAAAAATTGCAGCGGAATTAAATATAAGAGACACAACGCCGACTTAAGTACCAGAAAACTGAGTCTTCTTAAGGTCTATGTTTTGAGTGTTTCCCGTGTCGCCAGTTTTACATTCCGATCCACCTCTGCAGGTTTACTGTATCCATTGGACCCGCCCATTGATGATGAAACACAGAAATTGCATCGGAATTAAATATAAGAGACACAATGCCGACTGAAGTACAGGAAGACTGAGTCTTCCTACTGTCTATGTTTTGAGCGTTTCCTGTGTCACCAGTTTTACATTCCGATGCCCCTCAGCAGGTTTACTGTGTCCCTTGGACCTTCCCAATGGCGATGAAACATAGAAATTGCATCGGAATTAAATATAAGAGACACAATGACGTCTTAAGTACAGGAAGACAGAGTCTTCCTACTGTCTATGTTTTGAGCGTTTCCTGTGTCACCAGTTTTAGATTCCGATGCACTTCTGCATGTTTACTGTATCCCTTGGACATTCACAGTGACGATGAAACACAGAAATTGCATCGGAATTATATATAAGAGACACAATGCCGACTTAAGTACAGGAAGACTGATTCTCCCCCCTTGTCAATGTTTCGAGCGTCTTTTGTGTCACCAGATTTATATTCCGATGCACCTCTGCAGGTATAATGTCTCCCTTCGACTTTCCCATTGACGATGAAACACAGAAATTGCATCGGAATTACACAATGTCGACTTAAGTACAGGAAGACTGAGTCTTCCTACTCTCTATGCTTTGAGCCTCACCTGTGTCACCAGTTATACATTCCGATGCACCTCTGCTGGTATACTGTTTCCCTTCGACTATCCCATTGACGATGAAACACAGAAATTGCATCGGAATTAAATAGAAGAGACACAACGACGACTTAAGTACAAGAAAACTGAGTCATCTTACGGTCTATGTTTTGAGCGGTTCCAGTGTCACCAGTTTTACATTCCGATGCCCCTCAGCAGGTTTACTGTGTCCCTTGGACCTTCCCAATGGCGATGATACACAGAAATTGCATCGGAATTAAATATAAGAGACACAATGACGTCTTAAGTACAGGAAGACTGAGTCTTCCTACTGTCTATGTTTTGAGCGTTTCCTGTATCACCAGTTTTACATTCCGATGCACTTCTGCATGTTTACTGTATCCCTTGGACCTTCACAGTGACGATGAAACACAGAAATTGCATCGGAATTAAATATAAGAGACACAATGCCGACATAAGTACCGGATGACTGAGTCTTCCTACTGTCTATGTTTTGAGCGTCTCCTGTGTCACCAGTTTTACTTTCCGATGCACCTCTTCTGGTTTACTGTATCCGTTGGACCTTCCATTGACGATGAAACACAGATATTGCATCGGAATTAAATATAAGAGACACAACGCCGACTTAAGTACAAGTAAACTGAGTCTTCTTACGGTCTATGATTTGAGCGTTTCCTGTGTCACCAGTTTTACATTCCAATACACCTCCGCAGGTTTACTGTATACCTTGGACCTTCCCATTGACGAAAAAACACAAAAATTGCAGCGGAATTAAATATAAGAGACACAACGCCGACTTAAGTACCAGAAAACTGAGTCTTCTTAAGGTCTATGTTTTGAGTGTTTCCCGTGTCGCCAGTTTTACATTCCGATCCACCTCTGCAGGTTTACTGTATCCATTGGACCCTCCCATTGATGATGAAACACAGAAATTGCATCGGAATTAAATATAAGAGACACCATGCCGACATAAGTATAGGAAGACTGAGTCTTCTTACCGTCTATGTTTTGAGGGTGTCCTGTGTCAACAGTTTTACATTCCGATGCACCTCTGCAGGTTTACTGTATCCCTTGGACGTTCCCATTGGCGATGAAACACAGAAATGGCATCGGAATTAAATAAAAGAGACACAATGCCGACTTAAGAACAGGAAGGCTGAGTCTTCCTACTGTCTACGTTTTGAGCATTTCCTGTGTCATCAGTTTTACATTTTGATGCTCCTCTGCAAGTTTACTGTATCCCTTGCATCTTCACAGTGATGGTGAAACACAGAAATTGCATCGGAATTAAATATAAGAGACACAATGCCGACTTAAGAACAAGAAAACTGAGACTTCTTACGCTCTATAATTTGAACGCTTCCTGTGTCACCAGTTTTACATTCCGATGCACCTCTGCGGGTTTACTGTATCCCTTGCACCTTCCCATTGACATTGAAACACAGAAATTACATCGTAAGTAAATATAATAGACACAATGCCGACATAAGTACAGGAAAACTGAGTCTTCCTACTGTCTATGTTTTGAGCGTTTCCGGTGTCACCAGTTTTACATTCCGATGTACCTCTGCAGGTTTACTGTATCCCTTGGACCTTCACAGTGACGATGAAACACAGAAATTGCATCGGAATTAAATATAAAAGACACAATGCCGACTTAAATACAAGAAAACCTGAGTCCTCGTAGGTTTTATGTTATGAGCGCTTCCTGTGTCACCAGTTTTAAATTCCGGTGCACCTCTGCAGGGTTACTGTATCCCTTGGAGGTTCCCATTGACGATGTAACACAGAAATTGCATCAGAATTAAATAGAAGAGACACAACGACGACTTAAGTACAAGAAAACTGAGTCTTCTTACGGTCTATGTCTTGAGCGTTTCCAGTGTCACCAGTTTTACATTCCGATGCCCCTCAGCAGGTTTACTGTGTCCCTTGGACCTTCCCAATGGCGATGAAACACAGAAATTGCATCGGAATTAAATATAAGAGACACAATGACGTCTTAAGTACAGGAAGACTGAGTCTTCCTACTGTCTATGTTTGAGCGAGTCCTGTGTAAACAGTTTTACATTCCGATGCACCTCTGCAGGTTTACTGTATCTCCTGGACCTTCCCATTGGCGATGAAACACAGAAATGGCATCGGAATTAAATATAAGAGACACAATGCCGACTGAAGTACAGGAAGACTGGGTCTTCCTACTGTCTATGATTTGAGCGTTTCCTGTGTCACCAGTTTTACATTCCTTTGCCCCTCAGCAGGTTTACTGTGTCCCTTGGACCTTCCCAATGGCGATGAAGCATAGAAATTGCATCGGAATTAAATATAAGAGACACAATGACGTCTTAAGAACAGGAAGACAGAGTCTTCCTACAGTCTATGTTTTGAGCGTTCCTGTGTCACCAGTTTTAGATTCCGATGCACTTCTGCATGTTTACTGTATCCCTTGGACGTATACAGTGACGATGAAACACAGAAATTGCATCGGAATTATATATAAGAGACACAATGCCGACTTAAGTACAGGAAGACTGATTCTTCCTACTGTCTATGTTTCGAGCGTCTTTTGTGTCACCCGATTTATATTCCGATGCACCTCTGCAGGTATAATGTCTCCCTTCGACTTTCATATTGACGATGAAACACAGAAATTGCATCGGAATTACACAATGTCGACTTAAGTACAGGAAGAGTGTGTCTTTATATTGTCTATGCTTTGAGCGTTTCCTGTGTATCCAGTTTTACATTCCGATGCACCTCTGCTGGTTTACTGTATCCGTTGGACCTTCCATTGACGATGAAACACAGACATTGCATCGGAATTAAATATAAGAGACACAACGCCGTCTTAAGTACAAGAAAACTGAGTCTTCTTACGGTCTATGATTTGAGCGTTTCCTGTGTCACCAGTTTTACATTCCAATGCACCTCTGCTGGTTTACTGTATGCCTTCGACCTTCCCATTGACGTAAAAACACAAAAATTGCATCGGAATTAAATGTAAGAGACACAACGCCGACTTAAGAACCAGAAAACTGAGTCTTCTTAAGGTCTATGTTTTGAGCGTTTCCCGTGTCACCAGTTTTACATTCCGATCCACCTCTGCAGGTTTACTGTATCCCTTGGACTTTCCCATTGGCGATGAAACACAGAAATGGCATCGGAATTAAATATAAGAGACACAATGCCGACTTAAGTACAGGAAGACTGAGTCTTCCCACTGTCTATGTTTTGGGCGTCTCGTGTGTCACCAGTTTTAAATTCCGATGCACCTCTGCAGGTATACTGTTACCCTTCGACTATCCCATTGACGATGAAACACAGAAATTGCATCGGATTTAAATAGAAGAGACACAACGACGACTTAAGTACAAGAAAACTGAGTCATCTTACGGTCTATGTTTTGAGCGGTTCCAGTGTCACCAGTTTTACATTCCGATGCCCCTCAGCAGGTTTACTGTGTCCCTTGGACCTTCCCAATGGCGATGAAACACAGAAATTGCATCGGAATTAAATATAAGAGACACAATGACGTCTTAAGTACAGGAAGACTGAGTCTTCCTACTGTCTATGTTTTGAGCGTTTCCTGTATCACCAGTTTTACATTCCGATGCACTTCTGCATGTTTACTGTATCCCTTGGACCTTCACAGTGACGATGAAACACAGAAATTGCATCGGAATTAAAAATAAGAGACACAATGCCGACATAAGTACCGGATGACTGAGTCTTCCTACTGTCTATGTTTTGAGCGTCTCCTGTGGCACCAGTTTTACATTCCGATGCACCTCTTCTGGTTTACTGTATCCGTTGGACCTTCCATTGACGATGAAACACAGATATTGCATCGGAATTAAATATAAGAGACACAACGCCGACTGAAGTACCAGAAAACTGAGTCTTCTTACGGTCTATGATTTGAGCGTTTCCTGTGTCACCAGTTTTACATTCCAATGCACCTCCGCAGGTTTACTGTATACCTTGGACCTTCCCATTGACGAAAAAACACAAAATTTGCAGCGGAATTAAATATAAGAGACACAACGCCGACTTAAGTACCAGAAAACTGAGTCTTCTTAAGGTCTATGTTTTGAGTGTTTCCCGTGTCGCCAGTTTTACATTCCGATCCACCTCTGCAGGTTTACTGTATCCATTGGACCCTCCCATTGATGATGAAACACAGAAATTGCATCGGAATTAAATATAAGAGACACCATGCCGACATAAGTATAGGAAGACTGAGTCTTCCTACCGTCTATGTTTTGAGCGTGTCCTGTGTCAGCAGTTTTACATTCCGATGCACCTCTGCAGGTTTACTGTATCCCTTGGACGTTCCCATTGGCGATGAAACACAGAAATGGCATCGGAATTAAATAAAAGAGACACAATGCCGACTTAAGAACAGGAAGGCTGAGTCTTCCTACTGTCTACGTTTTAAGCATTTCCTGTGTCATCAGTTTTACATTTTGATGCTCCTCTGCAGGTTTACTGTATCCCTTGGATCTTCACAGGTGTACTGTTTCCCTTCGACTTTCCCATTGACGATGAAACACAGAAATTGCATCGGAATTAAATAGAAGAGACACAACGACGACTTAAGTACAAGAAAACTGAGTCTTCTTACGGTCTATGTTTTGAGCGTTTCCAGTGTCACCAGTTTTACATTCCGATGCCCCTCAGCAGGTTTACTGTGTCCCTTGGACCTTCCCATTGACGCAAAAACACAGAAATTGCATCGGAATTAAATATAAGAGGCACAATGCCGTCTTAAGTACAGGAAGACTGAGTCTTCCTACTGTCTATGTTTTGAGCGTTTCCTGTGTCACCAGTTTTACATTCCGGTGCACCTCTGCAAGTTTACTGTATCCATTGGAGCTTCCATTGACGATGAAACACAGAAATTGCAGCGGAATTAAATATAAGAGACACAACGCCGACTTAAGTATAAGAAAACTGAGTCTTCTTATGGTCTATGATTTGAGCGTTTCCTGTGTCACCAGTTTTAAATTCCAATGCACCTCTGCAGGTTTACTGTATCCCCTGGACCTTCCCATTGACGCAAAAACACAGAAATTGCATCGGAATTAAATCTAAGAGACACAATGACGTCTTAAGTACAGGAAGACTGAGTCTTCCTACTGTCTATGTTTTGAGCGTTTCCTGTGTCACCAGTTTTACATTCCGATGCACTTCTGCATGTTTACTGTATCCCTTGGACCGTCCCATTGACGATGAAACACAGAAATTGCATCGGAATTAAATATAAGAGACACAATGCCGACTTAAGTACAGGAAGACTGAGTCTTCCTACTGTCTATGTTTTGAGCGTCTTTTGCGTCACCAGATTTATATTCCGATGCACCTCTGCAGGTATACTGTTTCCCTTCGACTTTCCCATTGACGATGAAACACAGAAATTGCATCGGAATTACACAATGTCGGCTTAAGTACAGGGAGAACGTGTCTTTCTATTGTCTATGTTTTGAGCGTTTCCTGTGTCACCAGTTTTACATTCCGATGCACCTCTGCTGGTTTACTGTATCCGTTGGACCTTCCCATTGACATTGAAACACAGAAATTACATCGGAATTAAATATATCAGACACAATGTCGACTTAAGTACAGGAAGACTGAGTCTTCCTACCGTCTATATTTTGAGCTTTTCCTGTGTCACCAGTTTTACATTCCGGTGCACCTCTGCAAGTTTACTGTATCCATTGGAGCTTCCATTGACGATGAAACACAGAAATTGCAGCGGAATTAAATATAAGAGACACAACGCCGACTTAAGTATAAGAAAACTGAGTCTTCTTACGGTCTATAATTTGAGCGTTTCCTGTGTCACCAGTTTTAAATTCCAATGCACCTCTGCAGGTTTACTGTATCCCCTGGTGCTTCCCATTGACGCAAAAACACAGAAATTGCATCGGAATTAAATATAAGAGACACAACGGCGACTTAAGTACAAGAAAACTGAGTCTTCTACGGTCTATGCTTTGAGCGTTTCCAGTGTCACCAGTTTTACATTCCGTTGCCCCTCAGCAGGTTTACTGTATCCATTGGAGCTTCCATTGACGATGAAACACAGAAATTGCAGCGGAATTAAATATAAGAGACACAACGCCGACTTAAGTACAAGAAAACTGAGTCTTCTTACGGTCTATGTTTTGAGTGTTTCCCGTGTCACCAGTTTTACATTCCGATCCACCTCTGCAGGTTTACTGTATCCATTGGACCTTCACAGCGACGATGAAACACAGAAATTGCATCGGAATTAAATATAAGAGACACAACGCCGACTTAAGTACAAGAAAACTGAGTCTTCGTACGGTCTATGTTTTGAGCGTTTCCAGTGTCACCAGTTTTACATTCCGATGCCCCTCAGCAGGTTTACTGTGTCCCTTGGACCTTCCCAATGGCGATGAAACATAGAAATTGCATCGGAATAAAAGATAAGAGACACAATGACGTCTTAAGTACAGGAAGACTGAGTCTTCCTACTGTCTAAGTTTTGAGCGTTTCCTGTGTCACCAGTTTTACATTCCAATGCACCTCTGCATGTTTACTGTATCCGTTGGACCTTCCCATTGACATTGAAACACAGAAATTACATCGGAATTAAATATAACAGACACAATGCCGACTTAAGTACAGGAAGACTGAGTCTTCCTACCGTCTATATTTTGAGCGTTTCCTGTGTCACCAGTTTTACATTCCGGTGCACCTCTGCAAGTTTACTGTATCCATTGGAGCTTCCATTGACGATGAAACACAGAAATTGCAGCGGAATTAAATATAAGAGACACAACGCCGACTTAAGTACAAGAAAACTGAGTCTTCTTACGGTCTATGATTTGAGCGTTTCCTGTGTCACCAGTTTTAAATTCCAATGCACCTTTGCAGGTTTACTGTATCCCCTGGACCTTCCCATTGACGCAAAAACACAGAAATTGCATCGGAATTAAATATAAGAGGCACAACGCCGAGTTAAGTACCAGAAAACTGAGTCTTCTTAAGGTCTATGTTTTGAGCGTTTTCTGTGTCACCAGTTTTACATTCCGATGCACCTCTGCACGTTGACTGTATCCCTTGCACCTTCCCATTGACATTGAAACACAGAAATTACATCGTAAGTAAATATAATAGACACAATGTCGACTTAAGTACAGGAAGACTGAGTCTTCCTACCGTCTATATTTTGAGCGTTTCCTGTGTCACCAGTTTTACATTCCGGTGCACCTCTGCAAGTTTACTGTATCCATTGGAGCTTCCATTGACGATGAAACACAGAAATTGCAGCGGAATTAAATATAAGAGACACAACGCCGACTTAAGTACAAGAAAACTGAGTCTTCTTACGGTCTATGATTTGAGCGTTTCCTGTGTCACCAGATTTAAATTCCGATGCACCTTTGCAGGTTTACTCTATCCCCTGGACCTTCCCATTGACGCAAAAACACAGAAATTGCATCGGAATTAAATATAAGAGGCACAACGCCGAGTTAAGTACCAGAAAACTGAGTCTTCTTAAGGTCTATGATTTGAGCGTTTCCTGTGTCACCATTTTTACATTCCGATGCACCTCTGCAGGTATACTGTATCCCTTGGACCTTCACAGCGACGATGAAACACAGAAATTGCATCGGAATTAAATATAAGAGACACAACGCCGACTTAAGTACAAGAAAACTGAGTCTTCTTACGGTCTATGTTTTGAGCGTTTCCAGTGTCACCACTTTTACATTCCGATGCCCCTCAGCAGGTTTACTGTGTCCCTTGGACCTTCCCAATGGCGATGAAACACAGAAATTGCATCGGAATTAAATATAAGAGACACAATGACGTCTTAAGTACAGGAAGACTGAGTCTTCCTACTGTCTATGTTTTGAGCGTTTCCTGTGTCACCAGTTTTACATTCCGATGCACTTCTGCATGTTTACTGTATCCCTTGGACATTCACAGTGACGATGAAACACAGAAATTGCATCGGAATTAAATATAAGGGACACAATGCCGACTTAAGTACAGGAAGACTGAGTCTTCCTACTGTCTATGTTTTGAGCGTCTTTTGTGTCACCAGATTTATATTCCGATGCACCTCTGCAGGTATACCTTTTCCCTTCGACTTTCCCATTGACGATTAAACACAGAAATTGCATCGGAATTACACAATGTCGACTTAAGTACAGGAAGAGTGTGTCTTTATATTGTCTATGCTTTGAGCGTTTCCTGTGTCACCAGTTTTAAATTCCAATGCACCTCTGCAGGTTTACTGTATCCCCTGGACCTTCCCATTGACGAAACAACACAAAAATTGCATCGGAATTAAATATAAGAGACACAACGCCGACTTAGTACCAGAAAACTGAGTCTTCTTAAGGTCTATGTCATGAGTGTTTCCCGTGTCACCAGTTTTACATTCCGATCCACCTCTGCAGGTTTACTGTATCCATTGGACCTTCCCATTGATGATGAAACACAGAAATTGCATCAGAATTAAATATAAGAGACACCATGCCGACATAAGTATAGGAAGACTGAGTCTTCCTACTGTCTATGTTTGTGCGTGTCCTGTGTCAACAGTTTTACATTCCGATGCACCTCTGCAGGTTTCCTGTATCCCCTGGACCTTACAATTGGCGATGAAACACAGAAATGGCATCGGAATTAAATATAAGAGACACAATGTCGACTGAAGTACAGGAAGACTGAGTCTTCCTACTGTCTATGTTTTGAGCGTTTCCTGTGTCACCAGTTTTACATTCCGATGCACCTCTGCAGGTTTACTGTTTCCCTTGGACCTTCACAGCGACGATGAAACACAGAAATTGCATCGGAATTAAATATAAGAGACACAACGCCGACTTAAGTACAAGAAAAGTGAGTCTTCTTACGGTCTATGTTTTGAGCGTTTCCAGTGTCACCAGTTTTACATTCCGATGCCCCTCAGCAGGTTTACTGTGTCCCTTGGACCTTCCCAATGGCGATGAAACATAGAAATTGCATCGGAATTAAATATAAGAGACACAATGACGTCTTAAGTACAGGAAGACTGAGTCTTCCTACTATCTATGTTTTGAGCGTTTCTTGTGTCACCAGTTTTACATTCCAATGCACCTCTGCATTTTTACTGTATCTCTTGGACCTTCACAGTGACGATGAAGCACAGAAATTGCATCGGAATTGAATATAAGAGACACAATGCCGACTTAAGTACAGGAAGACTGAGTCTTCCTACTCTCTATGCTTTGAGCGTCACCTGTGTCACCAGTTATACATTCCGATGCACCTCTGCAGGTATACTGTTTCCCTTCGACTTTCCCATTGACGATGAAACACAGAAATTGCATCGGAATTAAATAGAAGAGACACAACGACGACTTAAGTACAAGAAAACTGAGTCTTCTTACGGTCTATGTTTT
This sequence comes from Schistocerca nitens, assembly GCF_023898315.1. Lineage (NCBI taxonomy): Eukaryota > Metazoa > Arthropoda > Insecta > Orthoptera > Acrididae > Schistocerca > Schistocerca nitens. The sequence continues at coordinate 767,261,752 of NC_064619.1, forward strand.
GAGCGGTTCCAGTGTCACCAGTTTTACATTAAGATGCCCCTCAGCAGGTTTACTGTGTCCCTTGGACCTTCCCAATGGCGATGAAACACAGAAATTGCATCGGGATTAAATATAAGAGCCACAATGACGTCTTAAGTACAGGAAGACTGAGTCTTCCTACTGTCTATGTTTTGAGCGTTTCCTGTATCAACAGTTTTACATTCCGATGCTCTTCTGCATGTTTACTGTATCACTTGGACATTCACAGTGACAATGAAACACAGAAATTGCATCGGAATTAAATATAAGAGACACAATGCCGACTTAAGTACCGGATGACTGAGTCTTCCTACTGTCTATGATTTGAGCGTCTCCTGTGTCACCAGTTTTACATTCCGATGCACCTCTTCTGGTTTACTGTATCCGTTGGACCTTCCATTGACGATGAAACATAGATATTGCATCGGAATTAAATATAAGAGACACAACGCCGACTTAAGTACAAGAAAACTGAGTCTTCTTACGGTCTATGATTTGAGCGTTTCCTGTGTCACCAGTTTTACATTCCAATGCACCTCCGCAAGTTTACTGTATAACTTGGACCTTCCCATTGATGAAAAAACACAAAAATTGCAGCGGAATTAAATATAAGGGACACAACGCCGACTTAAGTACCAGAAAACTGAGTCTTCTTAAGGTCTATGTTTTGAGTGTTTCCCGTGTCACCAGTTTTACATTCCGATCCACCTCTGCAGGTTTACTGTATCCATTGGCCCTCCCATTGATGATGAAACACAGAAATTGCATCGGAATTAAATATAAGGGGCACCATGCCGACATAAGTATAGGAAGACTGAGTCTTTCTACCGTCTATGTTTTGAGCGTGTCCTGTGTCAACAGTTTTACATTCCGATGCACCTCTGCAGGTTTACTGTATCCCTTGGACGTTCCCATTGGCGATGAAACACAGAAATGGCATCGGAATTAAATAAAAGAGACACAATGCCGACTTAAGAACAGGAAGGCTGAGTCTTCCTACTGTCTACGTTTTGAGCATTTCCTGTGTCATCAGTTTTACATTTTGATGCACCTCTGCTGGTTTACTGTATCCCTTGGATCTTCACAGTGATGGTGAAACACAGAAATTGCATCGAAGTTAAATATAAGAGACACAATGCCGACTTAAGGACAGGAAGGCTGAGTCTTCCTACTGTCTACGTTTTGAGCATTTCCTGTGTCATCAGTGTTACATTCCGATGCACCTCTGCAGGTTTACTGTATCTATTGGACCTTCACAGCGACGATGAAACACAGAAATTGCATCGAAATTAAATATAAGAGACACAATGCCGACTTAAGGACAGGAAGGCTGAGTCTTCCTACTGTCTACGTTTTGAGCATTTCCTGTGTCACCAGTTTTACATTCCGATGCACCTCTGCTGGTTTACTGTATCCGTTGGACGTTCCATTGACGATGAAACACAGACATTGCATCGGAATTAAATATAAGAGACTCAACGCCGACTTAAGTACAAGAAAACTGAGTCTTCTTACGGTCTATGATTTGAGCGTTTCCTGTGTCACCAGTTTTACATTCCAATGCACCTCTGCAGGTTTACTGTATCACTTGGACCTTCCCATTGACGAAACAACACAAAAATTGCATCGGAATTAAATATAAGAGACACAACGCCGACTTAAGTACAAGAAAACTGAGTCTTCTTAAGGTCTAAGTTTTGAGTGTTTCCCGTGTCACCAGCTTTGAATTCCGATCCACCTCTGCAGGTTTACTGTATCCATTGGACCTTCCCATTGATGATGAAACACAGAAATTGCATCAGAATTAAATATAAGAGACACCATGCCGACATAAGTATAGGAAGACTGAGTCTTCCTACTGTCTATGTTTGTGCGTGTCCTGTGTCAACAGTTTTACATTCCGATGCACCTCTGCAGGTTTACTGTATCCCCTGGACCTTCCCAATGGCGATGAAACATAGAAATTGCATCGGAATTAAATATAAGAGACACAATGACGTCTTAAGTACAGGAAGACTGAGTATTCCTACTGTCTATGTTTTGAGCGTTTCCTGTGTCACCAGTTTTACATTCCAATGCACCTCTGCATTTTTACTGTATCTCTTGGACCTTCACAGTGACGATGAAGCACAGAAATTGCATCGGAATTGAATATAAGAGACACAATGCCGACTTAAGTACAGGAAGACTGAGTCTTCCTACTCTCTATGCTTTGAGCGTCACCTGTGTCACCAGTTATACATTCCGATGCACCTCTGCAGGTATACTGTTTCCCTTCGACTTTCCCATTGACGATGAAACACAGAAATTGCATCGGAATTAAATAGAAGAGACACAACGACGACTTAAGTACAAGAAAACTGAGTCTTCTTACGGTCTATGTTTTGAGCGGTTCCAGTGTCACCAGTTTTACATTCCGATGCCCCTCAGCAGGTTTACTGTGTCCCTTGGACCTTCCCAATGGCGATGAAACACAGAAATTGCATCGGAATTAAATATAAGAGCCACAATGACGTCTTAAGTACAGGAAGACTGAGTCTTCCTACTGTCTATGTTTTGAGCGTTTCCTGTATCACCAGTTTTACATTCCGATGCTCTTCTGCATGTTTACTGTATCCCTTGGACATTCACAGTGACAATGAAACACAGAAATTGCATCGGAATTAAATATAAGAGACACAATGCCGACTTAAGTACCGGATGACTGAGTCTTCCTACTGTCTATGATTTGAGCGTCTCCTGTGTCACCAGTTCTACATTCCGATGCACCTCTTCTGGTTTACTGTATCCGTTGGACTTTCCATTGCCGATGAAACACAGATATTGCATCGGAATTAAATATAAGAGACACAACGCCGACTTAAGTACAAGAAAACTGAGTCTTCTTACGGTCTATGATTTGAGCGTTACCTGTGTCACCAGTTTTACATTCCAATGCACCTCCGCAAGTTTACTGTATAACTTGGACCTTCCCATTGACGAAAAAACACAAAAATTGCAGCGGAATTAAATATAAGAGACACAACGCCGACTTAAGTACCAGAAAACTGAGTCTTCTTAACGTCTATGTTTTGAGTGTTTCCCGTGTCGCCAGTTTTACATTCCGATCCACCTCTGCAGGTTTACTGTATCCATTGGCCCTCCCATTGATGATGAAACACAGAAATTGCATCGGAATTAAATATAAGAGACACCATGCCGACATAAGTATAGGAAGACTGAGTCTTCCTACCGTCTATGTTTTGAGCGTGTCCTGTGTCAACAGTTTTACATTCCGATGCACCTCTGCAGGTTTACTGTATCCCTTGGACGTTCCCATTGGCGATGAAACACAGAAATGGCATCGGAATTAAATATAAGAGACACAATGCCGACTTAAGTACAGGAAGACTGAGTCTTCCTATTGTCTACCTTTTGAGCACTTCCTGTGTCATCAGTTTTACATTTTGATGCACCTCTGCAGGTTTACTGTATCCCTTGGATCTTCACAGTGATGGTGAAACACAGAAATTGCATCGGAATTAAATATAAGAGACACAATGCCGACTTAAGAACAGGAAGGCTGAGTCTTCCTACTGTCTACGTTTTGAGCATTTCCTGTGTCATCAGTGTTACATTCCGATGCACCTCTGCAGGTTTACTGTGTGCCTTGGATTTTCCCATTGACGATGAAACACAGAAATTGCATCGGAATTAAATATAAGAGACACTATGCCGACTTAAGTACAGGAACATTGAGTCTTCCTACTGTCTATGTTTTGAGCGTTTAGTGTCACAAGTTTTACATTCCCATGCGACTCTGCAGGTTTACTGTATCCATTGGACCTTCCCATTGACGATGAAACACAGAAATTGCATCGGAATAAAATATAAGAGTCACAATACACGTCTTAATTACAGGATGACTGAGTCTTCCTACTGCCTATGTTTTGAGCGTTTCCTGTGTCACCAGTTTTACTTTCCGATGCACCTCTGCATGTTTACTGTATCCCTTGGACCTTCACAGTGACGATGAAACACAGAAATTGCATCGGAATTAAATATAAGAGACACAATGCCGACTTAAGTACAGGAAGACTGAGTCTTCCTACTGTCTATGTTTTGGGCGTCTCCTGTGTCACCAGTTTTAAATTCCGATGCACCTCTGCAGGTATACTGTTTCGCTTCGACTTTCCCATTGACGATGAAACACAGAAATTGCATCGGATTAAATATAAGAGACACAATGTCGACTTAAGTACAGGAAGAGTGTGTCTTTCTATTGTCAATGTTTTGAGCGTTTCCTGTGTCACCAGTTTTACATTCCGATGCACCTCTGCACGTTTACTGTATCCATTGGAGCTTCCATTGACGATGAAACACAGAAATTGCATCGGAATTAGATATAAGAGACACAACGCCGACTTAAGTACAAGAAAACTGAGCCTTCTTAAGGTCTATGATTTGAGCGATTCCTGTGTCACCAGTTTTACTTTCCAATGCACCTCTGCAGGTTTACTGTGTCCCCTGGACCTTCCCATTGACGCAAAAACACAGAAATTACATCGGAATTAAATATAAGAGGCACAACGCCGACTTAAGTACCAGAAAACTGAGTCATCTTAAGGTCTATGTTTTGAGCGTTTTCTGTGTCACCAGTTTTACATTCCGATGCACCTCTGCAGGTTTACTGTATCATTTGCATCTTCCCATTGACATTGAAACACAGAAATTACATCGTAAGTAAATATAATAGACACAATGCCGACATAAGTACAGGAAGACTGAGTCTTCCTACTGTCTATGTTTTGAGCGTTTCCGGTGTCACCAGTTTTACATTCCGATGCACCTCTGCAGGTTTGCTGTATCCCTGGACCTTCACAGTGACGATGAAACACAGAAATTGCATCGGAATTAAATATAAAAGACACAATGCCGACTTAAGTACAAGATAACCTGAGTCTTCGTAGGGTCTATGTTATGAGCGCTTCGTGTGTCACCAGTTTTACATTCCGATGAACCTCTGCAGGGTTACTGTATCCCTTGGACCTTCCCATTGACGATGAAACACAGAAATTGCATCGGAATTAGATATAAGAGACACAATGCCGACTTAAGTACAGGAAGACTGAGTCTTCCTTATGTCTACGCTTTGAGCGTCTCCTGTGTCACCAGTTTTACATTCCAATGCACCTCTGCAGGTTTACTGTATCCCTTGGACCTTCCCATTGACGAAAAAACACAAAAATTGCATCGGAATTAAATATAAGAGACACAACGCCGACTTAAGTACCAGAAAACTGAGTCTTCTTAAGGTCTATGTTTTGAGTGTTTCCCGTGTCACCAGTTTTACATTCCGATCCACCTCTGCAGGTTTACTGTATCCATTGGACCTTCACAGCGACGATGAAACACAGAAATTGCATCGGAATTAAATATAAGAGACACAATGCCGACTTAAGGACAGGAAGGCTGAGTCTTCCTACTGTCTATGTTTTGAGCGTTTCCTGTGTCACCAGTTTTACATTCCGATGCACCTCTGCAGGTTTACTGTATCCCTTGGACCTTCACAGCGACGATGAAACACAGAAATTGCATCGGAATTAAATATAAGAGACACAACGCCGACTTAAGTACAAGAAAACTGAGTCTTCTTACGGTCTATGTTTTGAGCGTTTCCAGTGTCACCAGTTTTACATTCCGATGCCCCTCAGCAGGTTTACTGTGTCCCTTGGACCTTCCCAATGGCGATGAAACATAGAAATTGCATCGGAATTAAATATAAGAGACACAATGACGTCTTAATTACAGGAAGACTGAGTATTCCTACTGTCTATGTTTTGAGCGTTTCCTGTGTCACCAGTTTTACATTCCAATGCACCTCTGCATTTTTACTGTATCTCTTGGACCTTCACAGTGACGATGAAGCACAGAAATTGCATCGGAATTGAATATAAGAGACACAATGCCGACTTAAGTACAGGAAGACTGAGTCTTCCTACTCTCTATGCTTTGAGCGTCACCTGTGTCACCAGTTATACATTCCGATGCACCTCTGCAGGTATACTGTTTCCCTTCGACTTTCCCATTGACGATGAAACACAGAAATTGCATCGGAATTAAATAGAAGAGACACAACGACGACTTAAGTACAAGAAAACTGAGTCTTCTTACGGTCTATGTTTTGAGCGGTTCCAGTGTCACCAGTTTTACATTCCGATGCCCCTCAGCAGGTTTACTGTGTCCCTTGGACCTTCCCAATGGCGATGAAACACAGAAATTGCATCGGAATTAAATATAAGAGCCACAATGACGTCTTAAGTACAGGAAGACTGAGTCTTCCTACTGTCTATGTTTTGAGCGTTTCCTGTATCACCAGTTTTACATTCCGATGCTCTTCTGCATGTTTACTCTATCCCTTGGACATTCACAGTGACAATGAAACACAGAAATTGCATCGGAATTAAATATAAGAGACACAATGCCGACTTAAGTACCGGATGACTGAGTCTTCCTACTGTCTATGATTTGAGCGTCTCCTGTGTCACCAGTTTTACATTCCGATGCACCTCTTCTGGTTTACTGTATCCGTTGGACTTTCCATTGCCGATGAAACACAGATATTGCATCGGAATTAAATATAAGAGACACAACGCCGACTTAAGTACAAGAAAACTGAGTCTTCTTACGGTCTATGATTTGAGCGTTACCTGTGTCACCAGTTTTACATTCCAATGCACCTCCGCAAGTTTACTGTATAACTTGGACCTTCCCATTGACGAAAAAACACAAAAATTGCAGCGGAATTAAATATAAGAGACACAACGCCGACTTAAGTACCAGAAAACTGAGTCTTCTTAAGGTCTATGTTTTGAGTGTTTCCCGTGTCGCCAGTTTTACATTCCGATCCACCTCTGCAGGTTTACTGTATCCATTGGCCCTCCCATTGATGATGAAACGCAGAAATTGCATCGGAATTAAATATAAGAGACACCATGCCGACATAAGTATAGGAAGACTGAGTCTTCCTACCGTCTATGTTTTGAGCGTGTCCTGTGTCAACAGTTTTACATTCCGATGCACCTCTGCAGGTTTACTGTATCCCTTGGATCTTCACAGTGATGGTGAAACACAGAAATTGCATCGGAATTAAATATAAGAGACACAATGCCGACTTAAGAACAGGAAGGCTGAGTCTTCCTACTGTCTACGTTTTGAGCATTTCCTGTGTCATCAGTGTTACATTCCGATGCACCTCTGCAGGTTTACTGTGTGCCTTGGATTTTCCCATTGACGATGAAACACAGAAATTGCATCGGAATTAAATATAAGAGACACAACGCCGACTTAAGTACCAGAAAACTGAGTCTTCTTAAGGTCTATGTTTTGAGTGTTTCCCGTGTCACCAGTTTTACATTCCGATCCACCTCTGCAGGTTTACTGTATCCATTGGACCTTCACAGCGACGATGAAACACAGAAATTGCATCGGAATTAAATATAAGAGACACAATGCCGACTTAAGGACAGGAAGGCTGAGTCTTCCTACTATCTATGTTTTGAGCGTTTCCTGTGTCACCAGTTTTACATTCCGATGCACCTCTGCAGGTTTACTGTATCCCTTGGACCTTCACAGCGACGATGAAACACAGAAATTGCATCGGAATTAAATATAAGAGACACAATGACGTCTTAAGTACAGGAAGACTGAGTCTTCCTACTGTCTATGTTTTGAGCGTTTCCTGTGTCACCAGTTTTACATTCCAATGCACCTCTGCATTTTTACTGTATCTCTTGGACCTTCACAGTGACGATGAAGCACAGAAATTGCATCGGAATTGAATATAAGAGACACAATGCCGACTTAAGTACAGGAAGACTGAGTCTTCCTACTCTCTATGTTTTGAGCGTCACCTGTGTCACCAGTTATACATTCCGATGCACCTCTGCCGGTATACTGTTTCCCTTCGACTTTCCCATTGACGATGAAACACAGAAATTGCATCGGAATTAAATAGAAGAGACACAACGACGACTTAAGTACAAGAAAACTGAGTCTTCTTACGGTCTATGTTTTGAGCGGTTCCAGTGTCACCAGTTTTACATTCCGATGCCCCTCAGCAGGTTTACTGTGTCCCTTGGACCTTCCCAATGGCGATGAAACACAGAAATTGCATCGGAATTAAATATAAGAGCCACAATGACGTCTTAAGTACAGGAAGACTGAGTCTTCCTACTGTCTATGTTTTGAGCGTTTCCTGTATCACCAGGTTTACATTCCGATGCTCTTCTGCATGTTTACTGTATCCCTTGGACATTCACAGTGACAATGAAACACAGAAATTGCATCGGAATTAAATATAAGAGACACAATGCCGACTTAAGTACCGGATGACTGAGTCTTCCTACTGTCTATGATTTGAGCGTCTCCTGTGTCACCAGTTTTACATTCCGATGCACCTCTTCTGGTTTACTGTATCCGTTGGACTTTCCATTGCCGATGAAACACAGATATTGCATCGGAATTAAATATAAGAGACACAACGCCGACTTAAGTACAAGAAAACTGAGTCTTCTTACGGTCTATGATTTGAGCGTTACCTGTGTCACCAGTTTTACATTCCAATGCACCTCCGCAAGTTTACTGTATAACTTGGACCTTCCCATTGACGAAAAAACACAAAAATTGCAGCGGAATTAAATATAAGAGACACAACGCCGACTTAAGTACCAGAAAACTGAGTCTTCTTAAGGTCTATGTTTTGAGTGTTTCCCGTGTCGCCAGTTTTACATTCCGATCCACCTCTGCAGGTTTACTGTATCCATTGGCCCTCCCATTGATGATGAAACACAGAAATTGCATCGGAATTAAATATAAGAGACACCATGCCGACATAAGTATAGGAAGACTGAGTCTTCCTACCGTCTATGTTTTGAGCGTGTCCTGTGTCAACAGTTTTACATTCCGATGCACCTCTGCAGGTTTACTGTATCCCTTGGACGTTCCCATTGGCGATGAAACACAGAAATGGCATCGGAATTAAATATAAGAGACACAATGCCGATTTAAGTACAGGAAGACTGAGTCTTCCTATTGTCTACGTTTTGAGCACTTCCTGTGTGATCAGTTTTACATTTTGATGCACCTCTGCAGGTTTACTGTATCCCTTGGATCTTCACAGTGATGGTGAAACACAGAAATTGCATCGGAATTAAATATAAGAGACACAATGCCGACTTAAGAACAGGAAGGCTGAGTCTTCCTACTGTCTACGTTTTGAGCATTTCCTGTGTCATCAGTGTTACATTCCGATGCACCTCTGCAGGTTTACTGTGTGCCTTGGATTTTCCCATTGACGATGAAACACAGAAATTGCATCGGAATTAAATATAAGAGACACTATGCCGACTTAAGTACAGGAACATTGAGTCTTCCTACTGTCTATGTTTTGAGCGTTTAGTGTCACAAGTTTTACATTCCCATGCGACTCTGCAGGTTTACTGTATCCATTGGACTTTCCCATTGACGATGAAACACAGAAATTGCATCGGAATAAAATATAAGAGACACAATGACGTCTTAAGTACAGGATGACTGAGTCTTCCTACTGCCTATGTTTTGAGCGTTTCCTGTGTCACCAGTTTTACTTTCCGATGCACCTCTGCATGTTTACTGTATCCCTTGGACCTTCACAGTGACGATGAAACACAGAAATTGCATCGGAATTAAATATAAGAGACACAATGCCGACTTAAGTACAGGAAGACTGAGTCTTCCTACTGTCTATGTTTTGGGCGTCTCCTGTGTCACCAGTTTTAAATTCCGATGCACCTCTGCAGGTATACTGTTTCGCTTCGACTTTCCCATTGACGATGATACACAGAAATTGCATCGGATTAAATATAAGAGACACAATGTCGACTTAAGTACAGGAAGAGTGTGTCTTTCTATTGTCTATGTTTTGAGCGTTTCCTGTGTCACCAGTTTTACATTCCGATGCACCTCTGCACGTTTACTGTATCCATTGGAGCTTCCATTGACGATGAAACACAGAAATTGCATCGGAATTAGATATAAGAGACACAACGCCGACTTAAGTACAAGAAAACTGAGCCTTCTTACGGTCTATGATTTGAGCGTCTCCTGTGTCACCAGTTTTACATTCCAATGCACCTCTGCAGGTTTACTGTATCCCTTGGACCTTCCCATTGACGAAAAAACACAAAAATTGCATCGGAATTAAATATAAGAGACACAACGCCGACTTAAGTACCAGAAAACTGAGTCTTCTTAAGGTCTATGTTTTGAGTGTTTCCCGTGTCACCAGTTTTACATTCCGATCCACCTCTGCAGGTTTACTGTATCCATTGGACCTTCACAGCGACGATGAAACACAGAAATTGCATCGGAATTAAATATAAGAGACACAATGCCGACTTAAGGACAGGAAGGCTGAGTCTTCCTACTGTCTACGTTTTGAGCATTTCCTGTGTCATCAGTGTTACATTCCGATGCACCTCTGCAGGTTTACTGTATCCATTGGACCTTCACAGCGACGATGAAACACAGAAATTGCATCGAAATTAAATATAAGAGACACAATGCCGACTTAAGGACAGGAAGGCTGAGTCTTCCTACTGTCTACGTTTTGAGCATTTCCTGTGTCACTAGTTTTACATTCCGATGCACCTCTGCTGGTTTACTGTATCCGTTGGACGTTCCATTGACGATGAAACACAGACATTGCATCGGAATTAAATATAAGAGACACAACGCCGACTTAAGTACAAGAAAACTGAGTCTTCTTACGGTCTATGATTTGAGCGTTTCCTGTGTCACCAGTTTTACATTCCAATGCACCTCTGCAGGTTTACTGTATCACTTGGACCTTCCCATTGACGAAACAACACAAAAATTGCATCGGAATTAAATATAAGAGACACAACGCCGACTTAGTACCAGAAAACTGAGTCTTCTTAAGGTCTATGTTTTGAGTGTTTCCCGTGTAACCAGTTTTGAATTCCGATCCACCTCTGCAGGTTTACTGTATCCATTGGACCTTCCCATTGATGATGAAACACAGAAATTGCATCAGAATTAAATATAAGAGACACCATGCCGACATAAGTATAGGAAGACTGAGTCTTCCTACTGTCTATGTTTGTGCGTGTCCTGTGTCAACAGTTTTACATTCCGATGCACCTCTGCAGGTTTACTGTATCCCTTGGACCTTCACAGCGACGATGAAACACAGAAATTGCATCGGAATTAAATATAAGAGACACAACGCCGACTTAAGTACAGGAAGACTGAGTCTTCCTACTGTCTATGTTTTGAGCGTTTCCAGTGTCACCAGTTTTACATTCCGATGCCCCTCAGCAGGTTTACTGTGTCCCTTGGACCTTCCCAATGGCGATGAAACATAGAAATTGCATCGGAATTAAATATAAGAGACACAATGACGTCTTAAGTACAGGAAGACTGAGTCTTCCTACTGTCTATGTTTTGAGCGTTTCCTGTGTCACCAGTTTTACATTCCGATGCACTTCTGAAGGTTAACTGTATCCCTTGGACATTCACAGTCACGATGAAACACAGAAATTGCATCGGAATTAAATATAAGAGACACAATGCCGACTTAAGTACAGGAAGACTGAGTCTTCCTACTGTCTATGTTTCGAGCGTCTTTTGTGTCACCAGATTTATATTCCGATGCACCTCTGCAGGTATACTGTTTCCCTTCGACTTTCCCATTGACGATGAAATACAGCAATTGCATCGGAATTACATAATTTCGACTTAAGTACAGGAAGAGTGTGTCTTTATATTGTCTATGCTTTGAGCGTTTCCTGTGTCACCAGTTTTACATTCTGATGCACCTCTGCTGGTTTACTGTATCCGTTGGACTTTCCATTGACGATGAAACACAGACATTGCATCGGAATTAAATGTAAGAGACACAACGCCGTCTTAAGTACAAGAAAACTGAGTCTTCTTACGGTCTATGATTTGAGCGTTTCCTGTGTCACCAGTTTTACATTCCAATGCACCTCTGCAGGTTTACTGTATGCCTTGGGCCTTCCCATTGACGAAAAAACACAAAAATTGCATCGGAATTAAATATAAGAGACACCATGCCGACATAAGAATAGGAAGACTGAGTCTTCCTACTGTCTATGTTTTGAGCGTGTCCTGTGTCAACAGTTTTACATTCCGATGCACCTCTGCAGGTTTACTGTATCCCTTGGACCTTCCCATTGGCGATGAAACACAGAAATTGCATCGGAATTAAATATAAGAGACACAATGACGTCTTAAGTACAGGAAGACTGAGTCTTTCTACTGTCTATGTTTTGAGCGTTTCCTGTATCACCAGTCTTACATTCCGATGCACTTCTGCATGTTTACTGTATCCCTTGGACCTTCACAGTGACGATGAAACACAGAAATTGCATCGGAATTAAATATAAGAGACACAATGCCGACTTAAGTACAGGAAGACTGAGTCTTCCTACTGTCTATGTTTTGAGCGTCTTTTGTGGCACCAGATTTATATTCCGATGCACCTCTGCAGGTATACTGTTTCCCTTCGACTTTCCCATTGACGATTAAACACAGAAATTGCATCGGAATTACACAATGTCGACTTAAGTACAGGAAGAGTGTGTCTTTATATTGTCTATGCTTTGAGCGTTTCCTGTGTCACCAGTTTTACATTCCGATGCACCTCTGCTGGTTTACTGTATCCGTTGGACGTTCCATTGACGATGAAACACAGACATTGCATCGGAATTAAATATAAGAGACAGAACGCCGACTTAAGTACAAGAAAACTGAGTCTTCTTACGGTCTATGATTTGAGCGTTTCCTGTGTCACCAGTTTTACATTCCAATGCACCTCTGCAGGTTTACTGTATCACTTGGACCTTCCCATTGACGAAAAAACACAAAAATTGCATCGGAATTAAATATAAGAGACACAACGCCGACTTAAGTACCAGAAAACTGAGTCTTCTTAAGGTCTATGTTTTGAGTGTTTCCCGTGTCACCAGTTTTACATTCCGATCCACCTCTGCAGGTTTACTGTATCCATTGGACCTTCCCATTGATGATGAAACACAGAAATTGCATCAGAATCAAATATAAGTGACACCATGCCGACATAAGTATAGGAAGACTGAGTCTTCCTACTGTCTATGTTTGAGCGTGTCCTGTGTCAACAGTTTTACATTCCGATGCACCTCTGCAGGTTTACTGTATCCCCTGGACCTTCCCATTGGCGATGAAACACAGAAATGGCATCGGAATTAAATATAAGAGACACAATGCCGACTGATGTACAGGAAGACTGAGTCTTCCTACTGTCTATGTTTTGAGCGTTTCCTGTGTCACCAGTTTTACATTCCAATGCACCTCTGCATGTTTACTGTATCTCTTGGACCTTCACACTGATGATGAAACACAGAAATTGCATCGGAATTGAATATAAGAGACACAATGCCGACTTAAGTACCGAAAGACTGAGTCTTCCTACTGTCTATGCTTTGAGCGTCTCCTGTGTCACCAGTTTTACATTCCGATGCACCTCTGCAGGAATACTGTTTCCCTTCGACTTTCCCATTGACGATGAAACACAGAAATTGCATCGGCATTAAATAGAAGAGACACAACGACGACTTAAGTACAAGAAAACTGAGTCTTCTTACGGTCTATGTTTTGAGCGTTTCCAGTGTCACCAGTTTTACATTCCGATGCCCCTCAGCAGGTTTACTGTGTCCCTTGGACCTTCCCAATGGCGATGAAACATAGAAATTGCATCGGAATTAAATATAAGAGACACAATGACGTCTTAAGTACAGGAAGACTGAGTCTTCCTACTGTCTATGTTTTGAGCGTCTCCTGTGTCACCAGTTTTACATTCCGATGCACTTCTGCATGTTTACTGTATCCCTTGGACATTCACAGTGACGATGAAACACAGAAATTGCATCGGAATTAAATATAAAAGACACAATGCCGACTTAAGTACAGGAAGACTGAGTCTTCCTACTGTCTATGTTTCGAGCGTCTTTTGTGTCACCAGATTTATATTCCGATGCACCTCTGCAGGTATACTGTTTCCCTTCGACTTTCCCATTGACGATGAAATACAGAAATTGCATCGGAATTACATAATGTCGACTTAAGTACAGGAAGAGTGTGTCTTTATATTGTCTATGCTTTGAGCGTTTCCTGTGTCACCAGTTTTACATTCCGATGCACCTCTGCTGGTTTACTGTATCCGTTGGACTTTCCATTGACGATGAAACACAGACATTGCATCGGAATTAAATGTAAGAGACACAACGCCGTCTTAAGTACAAGAAAACTGAGTCTTCTTACGGTCTATGATTTGAGCGTTTCCTGTGTCACCAGTTTTACATTCCAATGCACCTCTGCAGGTTTACTGTATGCCTTGGGCCTTCCCATTGACGAAAAAACACAAAAATTGCATCGGAATTAAATATAAGAGACACAATGCCGACTTAAGTACAGGAAGACTGAGTCTTCCTACTGTCTATGTTTTGGGCGTCTCCTGTGTCACCAGTTTTAAATTGCGATGCACCTCTGCAGGTATACTGTTTCCCTTCGACTTTCCCATTGAGGATGAAACACAGAAATTGCATCGGAATTAAATAGAAGAGACACAACGACGACTTAAGTACAAGAAAACTGAGTCTTCTTACGGTCTATGTTTTGAGCGTTTCCAGTGTCACCAGTTTTACATTCCGATGCCCCTCAGCAGGTTTACTGTGTCCCTTGGACCTTCCCAATGGCGATGAAACACAGAAATTGCATCGGAATTAAATATAAGAGACACAATGACGTCTTAAGTACAGGAAGACTGAGTCTTCCTTCTGTCTATGTTTTGAGCGTTTCCTGTGTCACCAGTTTTACATCCCGATGCACTTCTTCATGTTTACTGTACCCCTTGGACATTCACAGTGACGATGAAACACAGAAATTGCATCGGAATTAAATATAAGAGACACAATGCCGACTTAAGTACAGGAAGACTGAGTCTTCCTACTGTCTATGTTTTGAGCGTCTTTTGTGGCACCAGATTTATATTCCGATGCACCTCTGCAGGTATACTGTGTCCCTTCGACTTTCCCATTGACGATTAAACACAGAAATTGCATCGGAATTACACAATGTCGACTTAAGTACAGGAAGAGTGTGTCTTTATATTGTCTATGCTTTGAGCGTTTCCTGTGTCACCAGTTTTACATTCCGATCCACCTCTGCAGGTTTACTGTATCCATTGGACCTTCCCAATGATGATGAAACACAGAAATTGCATCGGAATTAAATATAAGAGACACAACGCCGACTTAAGTACCAGAAAACTGAGTCTTCTTAAGGTCTATGTTTTGAGTGTTTCCCGTGTCACCAGTTTTACATTCCGATCCACCTCTGCAGGTTTACTGTATCCATTGGACCTTCCCAATGATGATGAAACACAGAAATTGCATCAGAATTAAATATAAGAGACACCATGCCGACATAAGTATAGGAAGACTGAGTCTTCCTACTGTCTATGTTTGAGCGTGTCCTGTGTCAACAGTTTTACATTCCGATGCACCTCTGCAGGTTTACTGTATCCCCTGGACCTTCCCATTGGCGATGAAACACAGAAATGGCATCGGAATTAAATATAAGAGACACAATGCCGACTGATGTACAGGAAGACTGAGTCTTCCTACTGTCTATGTTTTGAGCGTTTCCTGTGTCACCAGTTTTACATTCCAATGCACCTCTGCATGTTTACTGTATCTCTTGGACCTTCACACTGATGATGAAACACAGAAATTGCATCGGAATTGAATATAAGAGACACAATGCCGACTTAAGTACAGGAAGACTGAGTCTTCCTACTGTCTATGCTTTGAGCGTCTCCTGTGTCACCAGTTTTACATTCCGATGCACCTCTGCAGGTATACTGTTTCCCTTCGACTTTCCCATTGACGATGAAACACAGAAATTGCATCGGAATTAAATATAAGAGACACCATGCCGACATAAGAATAGGAAGACTGAGTCTTCCTACTGTATATGTTTTGAGCGTGTCCTGTGTCAACAGTTTTACATTCCGATGCACCTCTGCAGGTTTACTGTATCCCTTGGACCTTCCCATTGGCGATGAAAGACAGAAATTGCATCGGAATTAAATATAAGAGACACAATGACGTCTTAAGTACAGGAAGACTGAGTCTTTCTACTGTCTATGCTTTGAGCGTTTCCTGTATCACCAGTTTTACATTCCGATGCACTTCTGCATGTTTACTGTATCCCTTGGACCTTCACAGTGACGATGAAACACAGAAATTAAATCGGAATTAAATATAAGAGACACAATGTCGACTTAAGTACAGGAAGACTGAGTCTTCCTACTGTCTATGTTTTGAGCGTCTTTTGTGGCATCAGATTTATATTCCGATGCACCTCTGCAGGTATACTGTTTCCCTTCGACTTTCCCATTGACGATTAAACACAGAAATTGCATCGGAATTACACAATGTCGACTTAAGTACAGGAAGAGTGTGTCTTTATATTGTCTATGCTATGAGCGTTTCATGTGTCACCAGTTTTACATTCCGATGCACCTCTGCTGGTTTACTGTACCTGTTGGACGTTCCATTGACGATGAAACACAGACATTGCATCGGAATTAAATATAAGAGACAGAACGCCGACTTAAGTACAAGAAAACTGAGTCTTCTTACGGTCTATGATTTGAGCGTTTCCTGTGTCACCAGTTTTACATTCCAATGCACCTCTGCAGGTTTACTGTATCACTTGGACCTTCCCATTGACGAAAAAACACAAAAATTGCATCGGAATTAAATGTAAGAGACACAACGCCGTCTTAAGTACAAGAAAACTGAGTCTTCTTACGGTCTATGTTTTGAGCGTTTCCAGTGTCACCAGTTTTAAATTCCGATGCACCTCTGCAGGTTTACTGCGTCCCTTGAATCTTCCCATTGGCGATGAAACACAGAAATTGCATCGGAATTAAATATAAGAGACACAATGACGTCTTAAGTACAGGAAGACTGAGTCTTCCTACTGTCTATGATTTGAGCGTTTCCTGTGTCACCAGTTTTACATTCCAATGCACCTCTGCAGGTTTACTGTATGCCTTGGGCCTTCCCATTGACGAAAAAACACAAAAATTGCATCGGAATTAAATATAAGAGACACAATGCCGACTTAAGTACAGGAAGACTGAGTCTTCCTACTGTCTATGTTTTGGGCGTCTCCTGTGTCACCAGTTTTAAATTCCGATGCACCTCTGCAGGTATACTGTTTCCCTTCGACTTTCCCATTGACGATGAAACACAGAAATTGCATCGGAATTAAATATAAGAGACACCATGCCGACATAAGAATAGGAAGACTGAGTCTTCCTACTGTATATGTTTTGCGCGTGTCCTGTGTCAACAGTTTTACATTCCGATGCACCTCTGCAGGTTTACTGTATGCCTTGGACCTTCCCATTGGCGATGAAAGACAGAAATTGCATCGGAATTAAATATAAGAGACACAATGACGTCTTAAGTACAGGAAGACTGAGTCTTTCTACTGTCTATGCTTTGAGCGTTTCCTGTATCACCAGTTTTACATTCCGATGCACTTCTGCATGTTTACTGTATCCCTTGGACCTTCACAGTGACGATGAAACACAGAAATTAAATCGGAATTAAATATAAGAGACACAATGCCGACTTAAGTACAGGAAGACTGAGTCTTCCTACTGTCTATGTTTTGAGCGTCTTTTGTGGCACCAGATTTATATTCCGATGCACCTCTGCAGGTATACTGTTTCCCTTCGACTTTCCCATTGACGATTAAACACAGAAATTGCATCGGAATTACACAATGTCGACTTAAGTACAGGAAGAGTGTGTCTTTATATTGTCTATGCTTTGAGCGTTTCCTGTGTCACCAGTTTTACATTCCGATGCACCTCTGCTGGTTTACTGTATCTGTTGGACGTTCCATTGACGATGAAACACAGACATTGCATCGGAATTAAATATAAGAGACAGAACGCCGACTTAAGTACAAGAAAACTGAGTCTTCTTACGGTCTATGATTTGAGCGTTTCCTGTGTCACCAGTTTTACATTCCAATGCACCTCTGCAGGTTTACTGTATCACTTGGACCTTGCCATTGACGAAAAAACACAAAAATTGCATCGGAATTAAAAGTAAGAGACACAACGCCGTCTTAAGTACAAGAAAACTGAGTCTTCTTACGGTCTATGTTTTGAGCGTTTCCAGTGTCACCAGTTTTAAATTCCGATGCACCTCTGCAGGTTTACTGCGTCCCTTGAATCTTCCCATTGGCGATGAAACACAGAAATTGCATCGGAATTAAATATAAGAGACACAATGACGTCTTAAGTACAGGAAGACTGAGTCTTCCTACTGTCTATGTTTTGAGCGTTTCCTGTGTCACCAGTTTTACATTCCAATGCACCTCTGCATTTTTACTGTATCTCTTGGACCTTCACAGTGACGATGAACCACAGAAATTGCATCGGAATTGAATGTAAGAGACACAATGCCGACTTAAGTACAGGAAGACTGAGTCTTCCTACTCTCTATGCTTTGAGCGTCACCTGTGTCACCAGTTATACATTCCGATGCACCTCTGCAGGTATACTGTTTCCCTTCGACTTTCCCATTGACGATGAAACACAGAAATTGCATCGGAATTAAATAGAAGAGACACAACGACGACTTAAGTACAAGAAAACTGAGTCTTCTTACGGTCTATGTTTTGAGCGGTTCCAGTGTCACCAGTTTTACATTCCGATGCCCCTCAGCAGGTTTACTGTGTCCCTTGGACCTTCCCAATGGCGATGAAACACAGAAATTGCATCGGAATTAAATATAAGAGCCACAATGACGTCTTAAGTACAGGAAGACTGAGTCTTCCTACTGTCTATGTTTTGAGCGTTTCCTGTATCACCAGTTTTACATTCCGATGCACTTCTGCATGTTTACTGTATCCCTTGGACCTTCACAGTGACAATGAAACACAGAAATTGCATCGGACTTAAATATAAGAGACACAATGCCGACTTAAGTACCGGATGACTGAGTCTTCCTACTGTCTATGAGTTGAGCGTTTCCTGTGTCACCAGTTTTACATTCCAATGCACCTCCGCAGGTTTACTGTATAACTTGGACCTTGCCATTGACGAAAAAACACAAAAATTGCAGCGGAATTA
Source organism: Schistocerca nitens (assembly GCF_023898315.1). Taxonomy (NCBI): domain Eukaryota; kingdom Metazoa; phylum Arthropoda; class Insecta; order Orthoptera; family Acrididae; genus Schistocerca; species Schistocerca nitens. The sequence continues at coordinate 767,281,031 of NC_064619.1, forward strand.
AATATAAGAGACACAACGCCGACTTAAGTACCAGAAAACTGAATCTTCTTAAGGTCTATGTTTTGAGTGTTTCCCGTGTCGCCAGTTTTACATTCCGATCCACCTCTGCAGGTTTACTGTATCCATTGGACCCTCCCATTGATGATGAAACACAGAAATTGCATCGGAATTAAATTTAAGAGACACCATGCCGACATAAGTATAGGAAGACTGAGTCTTCCTACCGTCTATGTTTTGAGCGTGTCCTGTGTCAACAGTTTTACATTCCGATGCACCTCTGCAGGTTTACTGTATCCCTTGGACGTTCCCATTGGCGATGAAACACAGAAATGGCATCGGAATTAAATAAAAGAGACACAATGCCGACTTAACAACAGGAAGGCTGAGTCTTCCTACTGTCTACGTTTTGAGCATTTCCTGTGTCATCAGTTTTACATTTTGATGCACCTCTGCAGGTTTACCGTATCCCTTGGATCTTCACAGTGATGGTGAAACACAGAAATTGCATCGGAATTAAATATAAGAGACACAATGCCGACTTAAGTACAGGAAGACTGAGTCTTCCTACTCTCTATGCTTTGAGCGTCACTTGTGTCACCAGTTATACATTCCGATGCAGCTCTGCAGGTATACTGTTTCCCTTCGACTTTCCCATTGACGATGAAACACAGAAATTGCATCGGAATTAAATAGAACAGGCACAACGACGACTTATGTACAAGAAAACTGAGTCTTCTTACGGTCTATGTTTTGAGCGGTTCCAGTGTCACCAGTTTTACATTCCGAGGCCCCTCAGCAGATTTACTGTGTCCCTTGGACCTTCCCAATGGCGATGAAACACAGAAATTGCATCGGAATTAAATATAAGAGCCACAATGACGTCTTAAGTACAGGAAGACTGAGTCTTCCTACTGTCTATGTTTTGAGCGTTTCCTGTATCACCAGTTTTACATTCCGATGCACTTCTGCATGTTTACTGTATCCCTTGGGCCCTCACAGTGACAATGAAACACAGAAATTGCATCGGAATTAAATATAAGAGACACAATGCCGACTTAAGTACCGGATGACTGAGACTTCCTACTATCTATTATTTGAGCGTCTCCTGTGTCACCAGTTTTACATTCCGATGCACCTCTTCTGGTTTACTGTATCCGTTGGACGTTCCATTGAAGATGAAACACAGATATTGCATCGGAATTAAATATAAGAGACACAACGCCGACTTAAGTACAAGAAAACTGAGTCTTCTTACGGTCTATGATTTGAGCGTTTCCTGTGTCACCATTTTTACATTCCGATGCACTTCTGCATGTTTACTGTATCCCTTGGGCCTTCACAGTGACAATGAAACACAGAAATTGCATCGGAATTAAATATAAGAGACACAATGCCGACTTAAGTACCGGATGACTGAGACTTCCTACTGTCTATGATTTGAGCGTCTCCTGTGTCACCAGTTTTACATTCCGATGCACCTCTTCTGGTTTACTGTATCCGTTGGACCTTCCATTGACGATGAAACGCAGATATTGCATCGGAATTAAATATAAGAGACACAACGCCGACTAAAGTACAAGAAAACTGAGTCTTCTTACGGTCTATGATTTGAGCGTTTCCTGTGTCACCATTTTTACATTCCGATGCACTTCTGCATGTTTACTGTATCCCTTGGGCCTTCACAGTGACAATGAAACACAGAAATTGCATCGGAATTAAATATAAGAGACACAATGCCGACTTAAGTACCGGATGACTGAGTCTTCCTACTGTCTATGAGTTGAGCGTTTCCTGTGTCACCAGTTTTACATTCCAATGCACCTCCGCAGGTTTACTGTATAACTTGGACCTTGCCATTGACGAAAAAACACAAAAATTGCAGCGGAATTAAATATAAGAGACACAACGCCGACTTAAGTACCAGAAAACTGAATCTTCTTAAGGTCTATGTTTTGAGTGTTTCCCGTGTCGCCAGTTTTACATTCCGATCCACCTCTGCAGGTTTACTGTATCCATTGGACCCTCCCATTGGTGATGAAACACAGAAATTGCATCGGAATTAAATATAAGAGGCACCATGCCGACTTAAGTATAGGAAGACTGAGTCTTCCTACCGTATATGTTTTGAGCGTGTCCTGTGTCAACAGTTTTACATTCCGATGCACCTCTGCAGGTTTACAGTATCCCTTGGACGTTCCCATTGGCGATGAAACACAGAAATGGCATCGGAATTAAATAAAAGAGACACAATGCCGACTTAACAACAGGAAGGCTGAGTCTTCCTACTGTCTACGTTTTGAGCATTTCCTGTGTCATCAGTTTTACATTTTGATGCACCTCTGCAGGTTTACCGTATCCCTTGGATCTTCACAGGGATGGTGAAAAACAGAAATTGCATCGGAATTAAATATAAGAGACACAATGCCGACTTAAGTACAAGAAAACTGAGTCTTCTTACGCTCTATAATTTGAACGCTTCCTGTGTCACCATTTTTACATTCCGATGCACCTCTGCAGGTTTACTGTATCCATTGGACGTTCCCATTGACGATGAAACACAGAAATAGCATCGGAATTAAATATAAGAGACACAATGCCGACCTAAGAACAGGAAGGCTGAGTCTTCCTACTGTCTATCTTTTGAGCGTTTCCTGTGTCACTAGTTATACATTCCTATGCACCTTTGCAGGTTTACTGTGTGCCTTGGATCTTCCCATTGACGATGAAACACAGAAATTGAATCGGAATTAAATATAAGAGACACTATGCCGACTTAAGTACAGGAACATTGAGTCTTCCTACTGTCTATGTTTTGAGCGTTTACACTGTCACAAGTTTTACATTCCCATGCGACTCTGCAGGTTTACTGTATCCATTGGACCTTCCCATTGACGATGAAACACAGAAATTGCACCGGAATTAAATATAAGAGACACAATGACGTCTTAAGTACAGGAAGACTGAGTCTTTCTACTGTCTACGCTTTGAGCGTCTCCTGTGTCACGAGCTTTACATTCCAATGCACCTCTGCATTTTTACTGTATCTCTTGGACCTTCACAGTGACCATGAAGCACAGAAATTGCATCGGAATTGAATATAAGAGACACAATGCCGACTTAAGTACAGGAAGACTGAGTCTTCCTACTCTCTATGCTTTGAGCGTCACCTGTGTCACCAGTTATACATTCCGATGCATCTCTGCAGGTATACTGTTTCCCTTCGACTTTCCCATTGACGATGAAACACAGAAATTGCATCGGAATTAAATAGAAGAGACACAACGACGACTTAAGTACAAGAAAACTGAGTCTTCTTACGGTCTATGTTTTGAGCGTTTTCTGTGTCACCAGTTTTACATTCCGATGCACCTCTGCAGGATTACTGTATCCTTTGCACCTTCCCATTGACATTGAAACACAGAAATTACATCGTAAGTAAATATAAAAGACACAATGATGACTTAAGTACAAGATAACCTGAGTCTTCGTAGGGTCTATGTTATGAGCGCTTCCTGTGTCACCAGTTTTACATTCCGATGCACCTCTGCAGGGTTACTGTATCCCTTGGACCTTCCCATTGACGATGAAACACAGAAATTGCATCGGAATTAGTTATAAGAGACACAATGCCGACTTAAGTACAGGAAGACTGAGTCTTCCTACTGTCTACGCTTTGAGCGTCTCCTGTGTCACCAGTTTTTCATTCCGATGCACCTCTGGAGGTATACTGTTTCCTTTCGACTTTCCCATTGACGACGAAACACAGAAATTGCATCGGAATTAAATATAAGAGACACAATGACGTCTTAAGTACAGGAAGACTGAGTCTTCCTACTGTCTATGTTTTGAGCGTTTCCTGTGTCACCAGTTTTACATTCCGATGCACTTCTGCATGTTTACTGTATCCCTTGGACATTCACAGTGACGATGAAACACAGAAATTGCATCGGAATTAAATATAAGAGACACAATGCCGACTTAAGTATAGGAAGACTGAGTCTTCCTACTGTCTATGTTTTGAGCGTTTCCTGTGTCACCAGTTTTACATTCCGATGCACCTCTGCATGTCTACTGTATCCCTTGGACCTTCACAGTGACGATGAAACACAGAAATTGCATCGGAATTAAATATAAGAGACACAACGCCGACTTAAGTACCAGACAACTGAGTCTTCTTAAGGTCTATGTTTTGAGCGTTTCCAGTGTCACCAGTTTTACATTCCGATGCCCCTCAGCAGGTTTACTGTGTCCCTTGGACCGTCCCAATGGCGATGAAACACAGAAATTGCATCGGAATTAAATATAAGAGACACAATGGCAACTGAAGTACATTAAGACTGAGTCTTCCTACTGTCTATGTTTTGAGCGTTTCCTGTATCACCAGTTTTACATTCCGATGCACTTCTGCATGTATACTGTATCCCTTGGATGTTCACAGTGACGATGAAACACAGAATTTGCATCGGAATTAAATATAAGTGACACAATGCCGACTTAAGTACCGGATGACTGAGTCTTCCTACTGTCTATGTTTTGAGCGTCTCCTGTGTCACCAGTTTTACATTCCGATGCACCTCTTCTGGTTTACTGTATCCGTTGGACCTTCCATTGACGATGAAACACAGACATTGCATCGGAATTAAATATAAGAGACACAACGCCGTCTTAAGTACAAGAAAACTGAGTCTTCATACGGTCTATGATTTGCGCTTCTCCTGTGTCACCAGTTTTACATTCCAATGTACCTCCGCAGGTTTACTGAATAACTTGGACCTTCCCATTGACGAAAAAACACAAAAATTGCATTGGAATTAAAAATAAGAGACACAACGCCGACTTAAGTACCAGAAAACTGAGTCTTCTTAAGGTCTATGTTTTGAGCGTTTCCCGTGTCACCAGTTTTAGATTCCGATCCACCTCTGCAGGTTTACTGTATCCATTGGACCTTCCCATTGATGATGAAATACAGAAATTGCACCGGAATTAAATATAAGAGACACCATGCCGACATAAGTATAGGAAGACTGAGTCTTCCTACTGTCTATGTTTTGAGCGTTTCCAGTGTACCAGTTTTAAATTCCGATGCACCTCTGCAGGTTTACTGCGTCCCTTGAATCTTCCCATTGGCGATGAAACACAGAAATTGCATCGGAATTAAATATAAGAGACTCAATGACGTCTTAAGTACAGAAAGAATTAGTCTTCCTACTGTCTATGTTTTGAGCGTTTCCCTTGTCACCAGTTTTACTTTCCGATGCACCTCTGCAGGTATACTGTTTCCGTTCGACGTTCCCATTGACGAAAAAACACAGAAATTGCATCGGAATTAAGTATAAGAGACACAACGCCGACTTAAGTACCAGAAAACTAATTCTTCTTAAGGTCTATGTTTTGAGGGTTTCCTGTGTCACCAGTTTTACATTCCGATCCACCTCTGCAGGATTACTGTATCCATTTGACCTTCCCATTGATGATGAAACACAGAAATTGCATCGGAATTAAATATAAGAGACACAATGCCGACTGAAGTACAGGAAGACTGAGTCTTCCTACTGTCTATGTTTTGAGCGTGTCCTGTGTCAACAGTTTTACATTCCGATGCACCTCTGCAGGTTCACTGTATCCCTTGGACCTTCCCATTGGCGATGAAACACAGAAATGGCATCGGAATTAAATATAAGATACACAATGCCGACTGAAGTACAGGATGACTGAGTCTTCCTACTGTCTATGTTTTGAGCGTTTCCTTTTTCACCAGTTTTACATTCCCATGCGACTCTGCAGGTTTACTGTATCCATTGGACCTTCCCATTGACGATTAAACACAGAAATAGCATCGGAATTAAATATAAAAGACACAATGCCGACTCAAGAACAGGAAGGCTGAGTCTTCCTACTGTCTATGTTTTGAGCGTTTCCTGTGTCACTAGTTTTACATTCCGAAGCACCTCTGCAGGTTTACTGTATGCCTTGGATCTTCCCATTGACGATGAAACACAGAAATTGCATCGGAATTAAATATAAGAGACACAATGCCGACTTAAGTACACGAACATTGAGTCTTCCTACTGTCTATGTTTTGAGCGTTTACAGTGTCACAAGTTTTACATTCCCATGCGACTCTGCAGGTTTACTGTATACATTGGACCTTCCCATTGACGATGAAACACAGAACTTACATCGGAATTAAGTGTAAGAGACACAACGACGACTTAAGTACAAGAAAACTGAGTCTTCTTACGGTCTATGATTTGAGCGTTTCCTGTGTCACCGGTTTTACATTCCAATGCACCTCTGCAGGTTTACTGTATACCCTGGACCTTCCCATTGACGCAAAAACACAGATATTGCATCGGAATTAAATATAAGAGGCACAACGCCGACAAGTACCAGAAAACTGAGTCTTCTTAAGGTCTATGTTTTGAGCGTTTCCCGTGTCACCAGTTTTACATTCCGACCCACCTCTGCAGGTTTACTGTATCCATTGGACCTTCCCATTGATGATGACACACAGAAATTGCATCGGAATTAAATATAAGAGACACGATGCCGACATAAGTATAGGAAGACTGAGTCTTCCTACTGTCTATGTTTTGAGCGTGTCCTGTGTCAACAGTTTTACATTCCGATGCACCTCTGCAGGTTTACTGTATCCCTTGGCCCTTCTTATTGGCGATGAAACACAGAAATGGCATCGGAATTAATTATAAGAGACACAATGCCGACTGAAGTACAGGAAGACTGAGTCTTCCTACTGTCTATGTTTTGAGCGTTTCCTGTGTCACCAGTTTTACATTCCGATGCACTTCTGCATGTTTACTGTATCCCTTGGACATTCACAGTGACGATGAAACACAGAAATTGCATCGGAATTAAATATAAGAGACACAATGTCGACTTAAGTACAGGAAGACTGAGTCTTCCTACTGTCTATGTTTTGAGCGTCTCCTGTGTCACCACATTTATATTCCGATGCACCTCTGCAGGTATACTGTTTCCCTTCGACTTTCCCATTGACGATGAAACACAGAAATTGCATCGGAATTACACAATGTCGACTTAAGTACAGGAAGAGTGTGTCTTTCTATTGTCTATGTTTTGAGCGTTTCCTGTGTCACCAGTTTTACATTCCGATGCACCTCTGCTGGTTTACTGTATCCGTTGGCCCATCCGTTGACGATGAAACACAGACATTGCATCGGAATTAAATATAAGAGACACAACGCCGACTTAAGTACCAGAAAACTGAGTCTTCTTATGGTCTATGTTTTGAGCGTTTCCCGTGTCACCAGTTTTAGATTCCGATCCACCTCTGCAGGTTTACTGTATCCATTGGACCTTCCCATTGATGATGAAACAGAGAAATTGCACCGGAATTAAATATAAGAGACACCATGCCGACATTAGTATAGGAAGACTGAGTCTTCCTACTGTCTATGTTTTGAGCGTTTCCAGTGTACCAGTTTTAAATTCCGATGCACCTCTGCAGGTTTACTGCGTCCCTTGGATCTTCCCTATTGGCGATGAAACACAGAAATTGCATCGGAATTAAATATAAAAGACACAATGACGTCTTAAGTACAGGAAGACTGAGTCTTCCTACTGTCTATGTTTTGAGCGTTTCCTGTGTCACCAGTTTTACATTCCAATGCACCTCTGCATGTTTACTGTATCTCTTGGACCTTCACAGTGAAGATGAAACACAGAAATTGCATCGGAATTGAATATAAGACACACATTGCCGACTTAAGTACAGGAAGACTGAGTCTTCCTACTCTCTATGCTTTGAGCGTCTCCTGTGTCACCAGTTTTACATTCCAATGCACCTCTGCAGGTATACTGTTTCCCTTCGACTTTCCCATTGGCGATGAAACAAAGAAATTGCATCGGAATTAAATAGAAGAGACACAACGACGACGTAAGCACAAGAAAACTGAGTCTTCTTACGGTCTATGTTTTGAGCGTTTCCAGTGTCACCAGTTTTACATTCCGATGCCCCTCAGCAGGTTTACTGTGTCCCTTGGACCGTCCCAATGGCGATGAAACACAGAAATTGCATCGGAATTAAATATAAGAGACACAATGCCGACGTAAGTACAGGAAGACTGAGTCTTCCTACTGTCTATGTTTTGAGCGTTTCCTGTATCACCAGTTTTACATTCCGATGCACTTCTGCATGTATACTGTATCCCTTGGACCTTCATAGTGACGATGAAGCACAGACATTGCATCGGAATTAAATATAAGAGACACAACGCCGTCTTAAGTACAAGAAAACTGAGTCTTCATACGGTCTATGATTTGAGCGTCTCCTGTGTCAACAGTTTTACATTCCGATCCACCTCTGCAGTACTACTGTATCCATTGGACCTTCCCATTGATGATGAAACACAGAAATTGCATCGGAATTAAATATAAGAGACACCATGCCGACATAAGTATAGGAAGACTGAGTCTTCCTACTGTCTATGTTTTGAGCGTCTCCTGTGTCACCAGTTTTACATTCCGATGCACCTCTTCTGGTTTACTGTATCCGTTGGGCCTTCCATTGACGATGAAACACAGACATTGCATCGGAATTAAATATAAGAGACACAACGCCGTCTTAAGTACAAGAAAACTGAGTCTTCTTACGGTCTATGATTTGAGCGTCTCCTGTGTCACCAGTTTTACATTCCAGTGCACCTCCGCAGGTTTACTGAATAACTTGGACTTTCCCATTGACGAAAAAACACAAAAATTGCATCGGAATTAACTATAAGAGACACAACGCCGACTTAAGTACCAGAAAACTGAGTCTTCTTAAGGTCTATGTTTTGAGCGTTTCCCGTGTCACCAGTTTTACATTCCGATCCACCTCTGCAGTATAACTGTATCCATTGGACCTTCCCATTGACGATGAAACACAGAAATTGCATCGGAATTAAATATAAGAGACACCATGCCGACATAAGTATAGGAAGACTGAGTCTTCCTACTGTCTATGTTTTGAGCGTGTCCTGTGTCAACAGTTTTACATTCCGTTGCACCTCTGCAGGTTTACTGTATCCCTTGGTCCTTCCCATTGGCGATGAAACACAGAAATGGCATCGGAATTAAATATAAGAGACACAATGCCGACTGATTTACAGGAAGACTGAGTCTTCCTACTGTCTATATTTTGAGCGTTTCCTGTGTCACCAGTTTTACATTCCCATGCGAATCTGCAGGTTTACTGTATCCATTGGACCTTCCCATTGACGATGAAACACAGAAATAGCATCGGAATTAAATATAAGACACACAATGCCGACTTAAGAACAGGAAAGCTGAGTCTTCCTACTGTCTATGTTTTGAGCGTTTCCTGTGTCACTAGTTTTACATTCCGATGCACCTCTGCATGTTTACTGTATGCCTTGGATCTTGCCATTGACGATGAAACACAGAAATTGCATCGGAATTAAATATAAGAGACACAATGCCGACTTAAGTATAGGAACATTGAGTCTTCCTATTGTCTATGTTTTGAGCGTTTACAGTGTCACAAGTTTTACATTCCCATGCGACTCTGCAGGTTTACTGTATCCATTGGACCTTCACATTGACGATGATACACAGAACTTACATCGGAATTAAGTATAAGAGACACAGCGACGACTTAAGTACAAGAAAACTGAGTCTTCTTACGGTCTATGTTTTGAGCGTTTCCAGTGTCACCAGTTTTACATTCCGATACCCCTCTGCAGGTTTACTGTGTCCCTTAGACCTTCCCATTGGCGATGAAACACAGAAATTGCATCGGAATTAAATATAAGAGACACAATGACGTCTTAAGTACAGGAAGACTGAGTCTTCCTACTGTCTATGTTTTGAGCGTTTCCTGTGTCACCAGTTTTACATTCCGATGCACCTCTGCATGTTTACTGTATCCCTTGGACCTTCACAGTGACGATGAAACACAGAAATTGCATCGGAATTAAATATAAGAGACACAATGCCGACTTAAGTACAGGAAGACTGAGTCTTCTTACTGTCTATGTTTTGGGCGTCTCCTGTGTCACCAGTTTTAAATTCCGATGCACCTCTGCAGGTATACTGTTTCTCTTCGACTTTCCCATTGACGATGAAACACAGAAATTTCATCGGAATTAAATATAAGAGACACAATGTCGACTTCAGTACAGAAAGAGTGTGTCTTTCTATTGTCTATGTTTTGAGCGTTTCCTGTGTCACCAGTTTTACATTCCGATGCACCTCTGCAGGTTAACTGTATCCCTTGTACCTTCCCATTGACATTGATACACAGAAATTACATCGTAAGTAAATATAATAGACACAATGCCGACGTAAGTACAGGAAGACTGAGTCTTTCTACTGTCTATGTTTTGAGCGTTTCCTGTGTCACGAGTTTTACATTCCGATGCACCTCTGAAGGTTTACTGTATCCCTTGGACCTTCACAGTGACGATGAAACACAGAAATTGCATCGGAATTAAATATAAAAGACACAATGCCGACTTATGTACTAGAAAACCTGAGTTTTCGTAGGGTCTATGTTATGAGCGCTTCCTGTGTCACCAGTTTTACATTCCGATGCACCTCTGCAGGGTTACTGTAACCCTTGGACTACCCATTGACGATGAAACACAGAAATTGCATCGGAATTAAATATAAGAGACACAATGCCGAGTTAAGTACAGGTAGACTGAGTCTTCCTACTGTCTATGCTTTGAGCGTCTCCTGTGTCACCAGTTTTACATTCCGATGCACATCTGCAGGTATACTGTTTCCCTTCGACTTTCCCATTGACGATGAAACACAGAAATTGCATCGGAATTAAATAGAAGAGACACAACGACGACTTAAGTGCAAGAAAACTGAGTCTTGTTACGGTCTATGTTTTGAGCCTTTCCAGTGTCACCAGATTTACATTCCGATGCTCTTCTGCATGTTTACTGTATCCCTTGGACATTCACAGTGACGATGAAACACAGAAATTGCATCGGAATTAATATAAGAGACACAATGCCGACTTAAGTACAGGGAGACAGAGTCTTCCTACTGTCTATGTTTTGAGAGTTTCCTGTGTCACCAGATTTATATTCCGATGCACCTCTGCAGGTATACTGTTTCCCTTCGACTTTCCCATTGACGATGAAACACAGAAATTGCATCGGAATTACACAATGTCGGCTTAAGTACGGGAAGAGTGTGTCTTTCTATTGTCTATGTTTTGAGCGTTTCCTGTGTCACCAGTTTTACATTCCGATGCACCTCTGCTGGTTTACTGTATCCGTTGGACCTTCCATTGACGATGAAACACAGACATTGCATCGGAATTAAATATAAGAGACACAACGCCGACTTAAGTACAAAAAAACTGAGTCTTCTTACGGTCTATGATTTGAGCGTTTCCTGTGTCACCCGTTTTACATTCCAATGCACCTCTGCAGGTTTACTGTATCCCTTGGACCTTCCCATTGACGAAAAAACACAAAAATTGCATCGGAATTAAATATAAGAGACACAACGCCGACTTAAGTACCAGAAAACTGAGTCTTCTTAAGGTCTATGTTTTGAGCGTTTCCCGTGACACCTGTTTTACATTCCGATCCACCTCTGCAGGTTTACTGTATCCATTGGACCTTCCCATTGATGATGAAACACAGAAATTGCATCGGAATTAAATAGAAGAGACACAACGACAACTTAAGTACAAGAAAACTGAGTCTTGTCACGGTCTATGTTTTGAGCGTTTCCAGTGTCACCAGTTTTAGATTCCGATGCACCTCTGCTGGTTTACTGTATCCGTTGGACCTTCCATTGACGATGAAACCCAGACATTGCATCGGAATTAAATATAAGAGACACAATGCCGGCATAAGTACACGAAAACTGAGTCATCTTAGGGTCTATGTTATGAGCGCTTCCTGTGTCACCAGTTTTACATTCCGATGCACCTCTGCAGGGTTACTGTAACCCTTGGACCTTCCCATTGACGATGTAACACAGAAATTGCATCGGAATTAAATATAAGAGACTCAATGCCGACTTAAGTACAGGAAGACTGAGTCTTCCTACTGTCTATGTATTGAGCGTCTCCTGTGTCACCAGTTTTACATTCCGATGGACCTCTGCAGGTATACTGTTTCACTTCGACTTTCCCATTGACAATGAAACACAGAAACTGCATCGGAATTAAACAGAAGAGACACAACGACGACTTAAGTACAAGAAAACTGGGTCTTCTTGCGGTCCATGTTTTGAGCGTTTCCAGTGTCACCAGTTTTACATTCAGATGCCACTCAGCAGGTTTACTGTGTCCCTTGGACCTTCCCAATGGCGATGAAACACAGAAATTGCATCGGAATTAAATATAAGAGACACAATGACGTCTTAAGTACAGGAAGACTGAGTCTTCCTACTGTCTATGTTTTGAGAGTTTCCCGTGTCACCAGTTTTACATTACGATGCACTTCTGCATGTTTACTGTATCCCATGGACATTCACAGTGACGATGAAACACAAAAATTGCATCGGAATTAAATATAAGAGACGAAATGCCGACTTAAGTACAGGAAGAGAGAGTCTTCCTACTGTCTATGTTTTGAGCGTCTCCTGTGTCATTAGATTTATATTCCGATGCACCTCAGCAGTTATACTGTTTCCCTTCGACTTTCCCATTGACGATGAAACACAGAAATTGCATCGGAATTACACAATGTCGACTTAAGTACAGGAAGAGGGTGTCTTTCTATTGTCTATGTTTTGAGCGTTTCCTGTGTCACCAGTTTTACATTCCGATGCACCTCTGCTGGTTTACTGTATCCGTTGGACCTTCCATTGACGACGAAACACAGACATTGCATCGGAATTAAATATAAGGGACACAACGCCGACTTAAGTACAAGAAAACTGAATCTTCTTACGGTCTATGATTTGAGCGTTTCCTGTGTCACCAGTTTTACATTCCAATGCACCTCTGCAGGTTTACTGTATCCCTTGGACCTTCCCATTGATGATGAAACACAGAAATTGCATGGGAATTAAGTATAAGAGACACCATGCCGACATAAGTATAGGAAGACTGAGTCTTCCTACTGTCTATGTTTTGAGCGTATCCTGTGTCAACAGTTTTACATTCCGATGCACCTCTGCCGGTTTAATGTATCCCTTGGACCTTCCCATTGGCGATGAAACACAGAATTGGCATCGGAATTAAATATAAGAGACACAATGCCGACTGAAGTACAGGAGGACTGAGTATTCCTACTGACTATGCTTTGAGCTTTTCCTGTGTCACCAGTTTTACATTCCGATGCACCTCTGCAGGTTTACTGTATCCCTTGCACCTTCCCATTGACATTGAAACACAGAAATTACATCGTAAGTAAATATAATAGACACAATGCCGCCATAAGTACAGGAAGACTGAGTCTTCCTACTGTCTATGTTTTGAGCGTTTCTTGTGTTACCAGTTTTACATTCCGATGCACCTCTGAAGGTTTACTGTATCCCTTGGACCTTCACAGTGACGATGAAACACAGAAATTGCATCGGAATTAAATATAAAAGACACAATGCCGACTTATGTACTAGAAAACCGTAGTCTTCGTAGGGTCTATGTTATGAGCGCTTCCTGTGTCACCAGTTTTACATTCCGATGCACCTCTGCAGGGTTACTGTAACCCTTGGACCTACCCATTGACGATGAAACACAGAAATTGCATCGGAATTAAATATAAGAGACACAATGCCGAGTTAAGTACAGGTAGACTGAGTCTTCCTACTGTCTATGCTTTGAGCGTCTCCTGTGTCACCAGTTTTACATTCCGATGCACCTCTGCAGGTATACTGTTTCCCTTCGACTTTCCCATTGACGATGAAACACAGAAATTGCATCGGAATTAAATAGAAGAGACACAACGACGACTTAAGTACAAGAAAACTGAGTCTTGTTACGGTCTATGTTTTGAGCCTTTCCAGTGTCACCAGATTTACATTCCGATGCTCTTCTGCATGTTTACTGTATCCCTTGGACATTCACAGTGACGATGAAACACAGAAATTGCATCGGAATTAAATATAAGAGACACAATGCCGACTTAAGTACAGGGAGACAGAGTCTTCCTACTGTCTATGTTTTGAGAGTTTCCTGTGTCACCAGATTTATATTCCGATGCACCTCTGCAGGTATACTGTTTCCCTTCGACTTTCCCATTGACGATGAAACACAGAAATTGCATCGGAATTAAATAGAAGAGACACAACGACGACTTAAGTACAAGAAAACTGAGTCTTCTTACGGTCTATGTTTTGCCGTTTCCAGTGTCACCAGTTTTACATTCCGATGCCCCTCAGCAGGTTTACTGTGTCCCTTGGACCTTCCCAAATGCGATGAAACACAGAAATTGCATCGGAATTAAATATAAGAGACACAATGACGTCTTAAGTACAGGAAGAATGAGTCTTCCTACTGTCGATGTTTTGAGCGTTTCCTGTGTCACCAGTTTTACATTCCGATGCACTTCTGCATGTTTACTGTATCCCTTGGACATTCACAGTGACGATGAAACACAGAAATTGCATCGGAATTAAATATAAGAGACACAATGCCGACTTAAGTACAGGAAGACAGAGTCTTCCTACTGTCTATGTTTTGAGCGTCTCCTGTGTCACCAGATTTATATTCCGATGCACCTCTGCAGGTATACTGTTTCCCTTCGACCTTCCCATTGACGATGAAACACAGAAATTGCATCGGAATTACACAATGTCGACTTAAGTACAGGAAGAGTGTGTCTTTCTATTGTCTATGTTTTGAGCGTTTCCTGTGTCACCAGTTTTACATTCCGATGCACCTCTGCTGGTTTACTGTATCCGTTGGACCTTCCATTGACGATGAAACACAGACATTGCATCGGAATTAAATATAAGAGACACAACGCCGACTGAAGTACAGGAGGACTGAGTCTTCCTACTGTCTATGTTTTGAGCGTATCCTGTGTCAACAGTTTTACATTCCGATGCACCTCTGCCGGTTTACTGTATCCCTTGGACCTTCCCATTGGCGATGAAACACAGAATTGGCATCGGAATTAAATATAAGAGACACAATGCCGACTGAAGTACAGGAGGACTGAGTCTTCCTACTGTCTATGCTTTGAGCGTTTCCTGTGTCACCAGTTTTACATTCCGATGCACCTCTGCAGGTTTACTGTATCGCTTGCACCTTCCCATTGACATTGAAACACAGAAATTACATCGTAATTAAATATAATAGACACAATGCCGACATAAGTACAGGAAGACTGAGTCTTCCTACTGTCTATGTTTTGAGCGTTTCTTGTGTCACCAGTTTTACATTCCGATGCACCTCTGAAGGTTTACTGTATCCCTTGGACCTTCACAGTGACGATGAAACACAGAAATTGCATCGGAATTAAATATAAAAGACACAATGCCGACTTATGTACTAGAAAACCTGAGTCTTCGTAGGGTCTATGTTATGAGCGCTTCCTGTGTCACCAGTTTTACATTCCGATGCACCTCTGCAGGGTTACTGTAACCCTTGGACCTACCCATTGACGATGAAACACAGAAATTGCATCGGAATTAAATATAAGAGACACAATGCCGAGTTAAGTACAGGTAGACTGAGTCTTCCTACTGTCTATGCTTTGAGCGTCTCCTGTGTCACCAGTTTTACATTCCGATGCACCTCTGCAGGTATTCTGTTTCCCTTCGACTTTCCCATTGACGATGAAACACAGAAATTGCATCGGAATTAAATAGAAGAGACACAACGACGACTTAAGTACAAGAAAACTGAGTCTTGTTACGGTCTATGTTTTGAGCCTTTCCAGTGTCACCAGATATACATTCCGATGCTCTTCTGCATGTTTACTGTATCCCTTGGACATTCACAGTGACGATGAAACACAGAAATTGCATCGGAATTAAATATAAGAGACACAATGCCGACTTAAGTACAGGGAGACAGAGTCTTCCTACTGTCTATGTTTTGAGAGTTTCCTGTGTCACCCGATTTATATTCCGATGCACCTCTGCCGGTATACTGTTTCCCTTCGACTCTCCCATTGACGATGAAACACAGAAATTGCATCGGTATTATATAGAAGAGACACAACGACGACTTAAGTACAAGAAAACTGAGTCTTCTTACGGTCTATGTTTTGCCGTTTCCAGTGTCACCAGTTTTACATTCCGATGCCCCTCAGCAGGTTTACTGTGTTCCTTGGACCTTCCCAAATGCGATGAAACACAGAAATTGGATCGGAATTAAATATAAGAGACACAATGACGTCTTAAGTACAGGAAGAATGAGTCTTCCTACTGTCGATGTTTTGAGCGTTTCCTGTGTCACCAGTTTTACATTCCGATGCACTTCTGCATGTTTACTGTATCCCTTGGACATTCACAGTGACGATGAAACACAGAAATTGCATCGGAATTAAATATAAGAGACACAATGCCGACTTAAGTACAGGAAGACAGAGTCTTCCTACTGTCTATGTTTTGAGCGTCTCCTGTGTCACCAGATTTATATTCCGATGCACCTCTGCAGGTATACTGTTTCCCTTCGACTTTCCCATTGACGATGAAACACAGAAATTGCATCGGAATTACACAATGTCGACTTAAGTACAGGAAGAGTGTGTCTTTCTATTGTCTATGTTTTGAGCGTTTCCTGTGTCACCAGTTTTACATTCTGATGCACCTCTGCTGGTTTATTGTATCCGTTGGACCTTCCATTGACGATGAAACACAGACATTGCATCGGAATTAAATATAAGAGACACAACGCCGACTTAAGTACAAAAAAACTGAGTCTTCTTACGGTCTATGATTTGAGCAATTCCTGTGTCACCCGTTTTACATTCCAATGCACCTCTGCAGGTTTACTGTATCCCTTGGACCTTCCCATTGACGGTGAAACACAGAAATTGCATCAGAATTAAATATAAGAGACACAATGACGTCTTAAGTACAGGAAGACTGAGTCTTCCTACTGTCTACGCTTTGAGCGTCTCCTGTGTCACGAGCTTTACATTCCAATGCACCTCTGCATTTTTACTGTATCTCTTGGACCTTCACAGTGACGATGAAGCACAGAAATTGCATCGGAATTGAATATAAGAGACACAATGCCGACTTAAGTACAGGAAGACTGAGTCTTCCTACTCTCTATGCTCTGAGCGTCACCTGTGTCACCAGTTATACATTCCGATGCAGCTCTGCAGGTATACTGTTTCCCTTCGACTTTCCCATTGACGATGAAACACAGAAATTGCATCGGAATTAAATAGAAGAGACACAACGACGACTTAAGTACAAGAAAACTGAGTCTTCTTACGGTCTATGTTTTGAGCGGTTCCAGTGTCACCAGTTTTACATTCCGATGCCCCTCAGCAGGTTTACTGTGTCCCTTGGACCTTCCCAATGGCGATGAAACACAGAAATTGCATCGGAATTAAATATAAGAGCCACAATGACGTCTTAAGTACAGGAAGACTGAGTCTTCCTACTGTCTATGTTTTGAGCGTTTCCTGTATCACCAGTTTTACATTCCGATGCACTTCTGCATGTTTACTGTATCCCTTGGACCTTCACAGTGACAATGAAACACAGAAATTGCATCGGAATTAAATATAAGAGACACAATGCCGACTTAAGTACCGGATGACTGAGTCTTCCTACTGTCTATGATTTAAGCGTCTCCTGTGTCACCAGTTTTACATTCCGATGCACCTCTTCTGGTTTACTGTATCCGTTGGACCTTCCATTGACGATGAAACACAGATATCGCATCGGAATTAAATATAAGAGACACAACGCCGACTTAAGTACAAGAAAACTGAGTCTTCTTACGGTCTATGATTTGAGCGTTTCCTGTGTCACCAGTTTTACATTCCAATGCACCTCCGAAGGTTTACTGTATAACTTGGACCTTCCCATTGACGAAAAAACACAAAAATTGCAGCGGAATTAAATATAAGAGACACAACGCCGACTTAAGTACCAGAAAACTGAGTCTTCTTAAGGTCTATGTTTTGAGTGTTTCCCGTGTCGCCAGTTTTACATTCCGATCCACCTCTGCAGGTTTACTGTATCCATTGGACCCTCCCATTGATGATGAAACACAGAAATTGCATCGGAATTAAATATAAGAGACACCATGCCGACATAAGTATAGGAAGACTGAGTCTTATTACCGTCTATGTTTTGAGCGTGTGCTGTGTCAACAGTTTTACATTCCGATGCACCTCTGCAGGTTTACTGTATCCCTTGGACGTTCCCATTGGCGATGAAACACAGAAATGGCATCGGAATTAAATAAAAGAGACACAATGCCGACTTAAGAACAGGAAGGCTGAGTCTTCCTACTGTCTACGTTTTGAGCATTTCCTGTGTCATCAGTTTTACATTTTGATGCACCTCTGCAGGTTTACTGTATCCCTTGGATCTTCACAGTGATGGTGAAACACAGAAATTGCATCGGAATTAAATATAAGAGACGCAATGCCGACTTAAGTACAAGAAAACTGAGTCTTCTTACGCTCTATAATTTGAACGCTTCCTGTGTCACCAGTTTTACATTCCGATGCACCTCTGCAGGTTTACTGTATCCATTGGACGTTCCCATTGACGATGAAACACAGAAATAGCATCGGAATTAAATATAAGAGACACAATGCCGACTTAAGAACAGGAAGGCTGAGTCTTCCTACTGTCTATGTTTTGAGCGTTTCCTGTGTCACTAGTTTTACATTCCGATGCACCTTTGCAGGTTTACTGTGTGCCTTGGATCTTCCCATTGACGATGAAACACAGAAATTGCATCGGAATTAAATATAAGAGACACTATGCCGACTTAAGTACAGGAACATTGAGTCTTCCTACTGTCTATGTTTTGAGCGTTTACAGTGTCACAAGTTTCAAATTCCCATGCGACTCTGCAGGTTTACTGTATCCATTGGACCTTCCCATTGACGATGAAACACAGAAATTGCATCGGAATTAAATATAAGAGACACAGTGACGTCTTAAGTACAGGAAGACTGAGTCTTCCTACTGCCTATGTTTTTAGCGTTTCCTGTGTCACCAGTTTTACTTTCCAATGCACCTCTGCATGTTTACTGTATCCCTTGGACCTTCACAGTGACGATGAAACACAGAAATTGCATCGGAATTAAATATAAGAGACACAATGCCGACTTAAGTACAGGAAGAGTGAGTCTTCCTACTGTCTATGTTTTGGGCGTCTCCTGTGTCACCAGTTTTAAATTCCGATGCACCTCTGCAGGTATACTGTTTCCCTTCGACTTTCCCATTGACGATGAAACACAGAAATTGCATCGGAATTAAATATAAGAGACACAATGACGTCTTAAGTACAGGAAGACTGAGTCTTCCTACTGTCTATGTTTTGAGCGTTTCCTGTGTCACCAGTTTTACATTCCGATGCACTTCTGCATGTTCACTGTATCCCTTGGACATTCACAGTGACGATGAAACACAGAAATTGCATCGGAATTACACAATGTCGGCTTAAGTACAGGAAGAGTGTCTTTCTATTGTCTATGATTTGAGCGTTTCCTGTGTCACCAGTTTTACATTCCAATGCACCTCTGCAGGTTTACTGTATCCCTTGGACCTTCCCATTGACGAAAAAACACAAAGATTGCATTGGAATTAAAAATAAGAGACACAACGCCGACATAAGTACCAGAAAACTGAGTCTTCTTACGGTCCATGTTTTGAGCGTTTGCAGTGTCACCAGTTTTAAATTCCGATGCACCTCTGCAGGTTTACTGCGTCCCTTGAATCTTCCCATTGGCGATGAAACAGAGAAATTGCATCGGAATTAAATATAAGAGACACAATGACGTCTTAAGTACAGGAAGACTGAGTCTTCCTACTGTCTATGTTTTGAGCGTTTCCTGTGTCACCAGTTTTACATTCCGATGCACCTCTGCAGGTATACTGTTTCCCTTCGACTTTCCCATTGACGATGAAACACAGAAATTGCATCGGAATTAAATATAAGAGACACCATGCAGACATAAGTATAGGAAGACTGAGTCTTCCTACTGTCTATGTTTTGAGCGTGTCCTGTGTCAACAGTTGTACATTCCGATGCACCTCTGCAGGTTCACTGTATCCCTTGGACCTTCCCATTGGCGATGAAACACAGAAATGGCATCGGAATTAAATATAAGATACACAATGCCGACTGAAGTACAGGATGACTGAGTCTTCCTACTGTCTATGTTTTGAGCGTTTCCTGTGTCACCAGTTTTACATTCCCATGCGACTCTGCAGGTTTACTGTATCCATTGGACCTTCCCATTGACGATGAAACACAGAAATAGCATCGGAATTAAATATAAGAGACACAATGCCGACTCAAGAACAGGAAGGCTGAGTCTTCCTACTGTCTATGTTTTGAGCGTTTCCTGTGTCACTAGTTTTACATTCCGATGCACCTCTGCAGGTTTACTGTATGCCTTGGATCTTCCCATTGACGATGAAACACAGAAATTGCATCGGAATTAAAAATAAGAGACACAATGCCGACTTAAGTACACGAACATTGAGTCTTCCTACTGTCTATGTTTTGAGCGTTTACAGTGTCACAAGTTTTACATTCCCATGCGACTCTGCAGGTATACTGTATACATTGGACCTTCCCATTGACGATGAAACACAGAACTTACGTCGGAATTAAGTGTAAGAGACACAACGACGACTTAAGTACAAGAAAACTGAGTCTTCTTACGGTCTATGTTTTGAGCGTTTCCAGTGTCATTAGTTTTACATTCCGATACACCTCTGCAGGTTTACTGTGTCCCTTGGACTTCCCATTGGCGATTAAACACAGAAATTGCATCGGAATTAAATATAAGAGACACAATGCCGACTTAAGTACAGGAAGACTGAGTCTTCCTACTGTTTATGTTTTGGCCGTCTCCTGTGTCACCAGTTTTAAATTCCGATGCACCTCTGCAGGTATACTGTTTCCCTTCTACTTTCCCATTGACGATGAAACACAGAAATTGCATCGGAATTAAATATAAGAGACACAATGTCGACTTAAGTACAGGAAGAGTGTGTCTTTCTATTGTCTATGTTTTGAGCGTTTCCTGTGTCACCAGCTTTACATTCCGATGCCCCTCTGCTGGTTTACTGTATCCATTGGAGCTTCCATTGACGATGAAACACAGAAATTGCATCGGAATTAAATATAAGAGACACAACCGACTTAAGTACAAGAAAACTGAGTCTTCTTAAGGTCTATGTTTTGAGCGTTTCCCGTGTCACCAGTTTTACATTCCGACCCACCTCTGCAGGTTTATTGTATCCATTGGACCTTCCCATTGATGATGAAACACAGAAATTGCATCGGAATTAAATATAAGAGACACGATGCCGTCATAAGTATAGGAAGACTGAGTCTTCCTACTGTCTATGTTTTGAGCGAGTCCTGTGTCACCAGTTTTACATTCCAATGTACCTCCGCAGGTTTACTGAATAACTTGGACCTTCCCATTGACGAAAAAACACAAAAATTGCATTGGAATTAAAAATAAGAGACACAACGCCGACTTAAGTACCAGAAAACTGAGTCTTCTTACGGTCTATGTTTTGAGCGTTTGCAGTGTCACCAGTTTTAAATTCCAATGCACCTCTGCAGGTTTACTGCGTCCCTTGAATCTTCCCATTGGCGATGAAACACAGAAATTGAATCGGAATTAAATATAAGAGACTCAATGACGTCTTAAGTACAGAAAGAATGAGTCTTCCTACTGTCTATGTTTTGAGCGTTTCCCTTGTCACCAGTTTTACTTTCCGATGCACCTCTGCAGGTATACTGTTTCCGTTCGACGTTCCCATTGACGAAAAAACACAAAAATTGCATCGGAATTAAGTATAAGAGACACAACGCCGACTTAAGTACCAGAAAACTAAGTCTTCTTAAGGTCTATGTTTTGAGGGTTTCCTGTGTCACCAGTTTTACATTCCGATCCACCTCTGCAGGATTACTGTATCCATTTGACCTTCCCATTGATGATGAAACACAGAAATTGCATCGGAATTAAATATAAGAGACACAATGCCGACTTAAGTACACGAACATTGAGTCTTCCTACTGTCTATGTTTTGAGCGTTTACAGTGTCACAAGTTTTACATTCCCATGCGACTCTGCAGGTTTACTGTATACATTGGACCTTCCCATTGACGATGAAACACAGAACTTACATCGGAATTAAGTGTAAGAGACACAACGACGACTTAAGTACAAGAAAACTGAGTCTTCTTACGGTCTATGTTTTGAGCGTTTCCAGTGTCATTAGTTTTACATTCCGATACACCTCTGCAGGTTTACTGTGTCCCTTGGACCTTCCCATTGGCGATGAAACACAGAAATTGCATCGGAATTAAATATAAGAGACACAATGCCGACTTAAGTAAAGGAAGACTGAGTCTTCCTACTGTCTATGTTTTGGGCGTCTCCTGTGTCACCAGTTTTAAATTCCGATGCACCGCTGCAGGTATACTCTTTCCCTTCGACTTTCCCATTGACGATGAAACACAGGAATTGCATCGGAATTAAATATAAGAGACACAGTGTCGACTTAAGTACAGGAAGAGTGTGTCTTTCTATTGTCTATGTTTTGAGCGTTTCCTGTGTCACCAGTTTTACATTCCGATGCCCCTCTGCTGGTTTACTGTATCCATTGGAGCTTCCATTGACGATGAAACACAGAAATTGCATCGGAATTAAATATAAGAGACACAACCGACTTAAGTACAGGAAAACTGAGTCTTCTTACGGTGTATGATTTGAGCGTTTCCTGTGTCACCGGTTTTACATTCCAATGCACCTCTGCAGGTTTACTGTATACCCTGGACCTTCCCATTGACGCAAAAACACAGATATTGCATCGGAATTAAATATAAGAGGCACAACGCCGACTTAAGTACCAGAAAACTGAGTCTTCTTAAGGTCTATGTTTTGAGCGTTTCCCGTGTCACCAGTTTTACATTCCGACCCACCTCTGCAGGTTTACTGCATCCATTGGACCTTCCCATTGATGATGAAACACAGAAATTGCATCGGAATTAAATATAAGAAACACGATGCCGACATAAGTATAGGAAGACTGAGTCTTCCTACTGTCTATGTTTTGAGCGTGTCCTGTGTCAACAGTTTTACATTCCGATGCACCTCTGCAGGTTTACTGTATCCCTTGGCCCTTCTTATTGGCGATGAAACACAGAAATGGCATCGGAATTAATTATAAGAGACACAATGCCGACTGAAGTACAGGAAGACTGAGTCTTCCTACTGTCTATGTTTTGAGCGTTTCCTGTGTCACCAGTTTTACATTCCGATGCACTTCTGCATGTTTACTGTATCCCTTGGACATTCACAGTGACGATGAAACACTGAAATTGCATCGGAATTAAATATAAGAGACACAATGTCGACTTAAGTACAGGAAGACTGAGTCTTCCTACTGTCTATGTTTTGAGCGTCTCCTGTGTCACCAGATTTATATTCCGATGCACCTCTGCAGGTATACTGTTTCCCTTCGACTTTCCCATTGACGATGAAACACAGAAATTGCATCGGAATTACACAATGTCGACTTAAGTACAGGAAGAGTGTGTCTTTCTATTGTCTATGTTTTGAGCGTTTCCTGTTTCACCAGTTTTACATTCCGATGCACCTCTGCTGGTTTACTGTATCCGTTGGCCCATTCGTTGACGATGAAACACAGACATTGCATCGGAATTAAATATAAGAGACACAACGCCGACTTAAGTACCAGAAAACTGAGTCTTCTTAAGGTCTATGTTTTGAGCGTTTCCCGTGTCACCAGTTTTAGATTCCGATCCACCTCTGCAGGTTTACTGTATCCTTTGGACCTTCCCATTGATGATGAAACAGAGAAATTGCACCGGAATTAAATATAAGAGACACCATGCCGACATAAGTATAGGAAGACTGAGTCTTCCTACTGTCTATGTTTTGAGCGTTTCCAGTGTACCAGTTTTAAATTCCGATGCACCTCTGCAGGTTTACTGCGTCCCTTGGATCTTCCCATTGGCGATGAAACACAGAAATTGCATCGGAATTAAATATAAAAGACACAATGACGTATTAAGTACAGGAAGACTGAGTCTTCCTACTGTCTATGTTTTGAGCGTTTCCTGTGTCACCAGTTTTACATTCCAATGCACCTCTGCATGTTTACTGTATCTCTTGGACCTTCACAGTGAAGATGAAACACATAAATTGCATCGGAATTGAATATAAGACACACATTGCCGACTTAAGTACAGGAAGCCTGAGTCTTCCTACTCTGTATGCTTTGAGCGTCTCCTGTGTCACCAGTTTTACATTCCAATGCACCTCTGCAGGTATACTGTTTCCCTTCGACTTTCCCATTGGCGATGAAACAAAGAAATTGCATCGGAATTAAATAGAAGAGACACAACGACCACGTAAGCACAAGAAAACTGAGTCTTCTTACGGTCTATGTTTTGAGCGTTTCCAGTGTCACCAGTTTTACATTCCGATGCCCCTCAGCAGGTTTACTGTGTCCCTTGGACCGTCCCAATGGCGATGAAACACAGAAATTGCATCGGAATTAAATATAAGTGACACAATGCCGACTTAAGTACCGGATGACTGAGTCTTCCTACTGTCTATGTTTTGAGCGTCTCCTGTGTCACCAGTTTTACATTCCGATGCACCTCTTCTGGTTTACTGTATCCGTTGGACCTTCCATTGACGATGAAACACAGACATTGCATCGGAATTAAATATAAGAGACACAACGCCATCTTAAGTACAAGAAAACTGAGTCTTCATACGGTCTATGATTTGAGCGTCTCCTGTGTCACCAGTTTTACATTCCAATGCACCTCCGCAGGTTTACTGAATAACTTGGACCTTCCCATTGACGAAAAAACACAAAAATTGCATCGGAATTAAATATAAGAGACACAACGCCGACTTAAGTACCAGAAAACTGAGTCTTCTTAAGGTCTATGTTTTGAGCGTTTCCCGTGTCACCAGTTTTACATTCCGATCCACCTCTGCAGTATTACTGTATCCATTGGACCTTCCCATTGATGATGAAACACAGAAATTGCATCGGAATTAAATATAAGAGACACCGTGCCGACATAAGTATAGGAAGACTGAGTCTTCCTACTGTCTATGTTTTGAGCGTGTCCTGTGTCACCAGTTTTACATTCCGATGCACCTCTGCAGGTTTACTGTATCCCTTGGTCCTTCCCATTGGCGATGAAACACAGAAATGGCATTGGAATTAAATATAAGAGACACAATGCCGACTGATTTACAGGATGACTGTGTCTTCCTACTGTCTATGTTTTGAGCGTTTCCTGTGTCACCAGTTTTACATTCCCATGCGAATCTGCAGGTTTACTGTATCCATTGGACCTTCCCATTGAAGATGAAACACAGAAATAGCATCGGAATTAAATATAAGACACACAATGCCGACTTAAGAACAGGAAAGCTGAGTCTTCCTACTGTCTATGTTTTGAGCGTTTCCTGTGTCACTAGTTTTACATTCCGATGCACCTCTGCATGTTTACTGTATGCCTTGGATCTTCCCATTGACGATGAAACACAGAAATTGCATCGGAATTAAATATAAGAGACACAATGCCGACTTAAGTACAGGAACATTGAGTCTTCCTACTGTCTATGTTTTGAGCGTTTACAGTGTCACAAGTTTTACATTCCCATGCGACTCTGCAGGTTTACTGTATCCATTGGACCTTCACATTGACGATGATACACAGAACTTACTTCGGAATTAAGTATAAGAGACACAGCGACGACTTAAGTACAAGAAAACTGAGTCTTCTTACGGTCTATGTTTTGAGCGTTTCCAGTGTCACCAGTTTTACATTCCGATACCCCTCTGCAAGTTTACTGTGTCCCTTAGACCTTCCCATTGGCGATGAAACACAGAAATTGCATCGGAATTAAATATAAGAGACACAATGACGTCTTAAGTACAGGACGACTGAGTCTTCCTACTGTCTATGTTTTGGGCGTCTCCTGTGTCACCAGTTTTAAATTCCGATGCACCTCTGCAGGTATACTGTTTCTCTTCGACTTTCCCATTGACAATGAAACACAGAAATTTCATCGGAATTAAATATAAGAGACACAATGTCGACTTCAGTACAGAAAGAGTGTGTCTTTCTATTGTCTATGTTTTGAGCGTTTCCTGTGTCACCAGTTTTACATTCCAATGCACCTCTGCAGGTTTACTGTATCCCTTGTACCTTCCCATTGACATTGAAACACAGAAATTACATCGTAAGTAAATATAATAGACACAATGCCGACATAAGTACAGGAAGACTGAGTCTTTCTACTGTCTATGTTTTGAGCGTTCTCTGTGTCACCAGTTTTACATTCCGATGCACCTCTGAAGGTTTACTGTATCCCTTGGACCTTCACAGTGACGATGAAACACAGATATTGCATCGGAATTAAATATAAAAGACACAATGCCGACTTATGTACTAGAAAACCTGAGTCTTCGTAGGGTCTATGTTATGAGCGCTTCCTGTGTCACCAGTTTTACATTCCGAAGCACCTCTGCAGGGTTACTGTAACCCTTGGACCTACCCATTGACGATGAAACACAGAAATTGCATCGGAATTAAATATAAGAGACACAATGCCGAGTTAAGTACAGGTAGACTGAGTCTTCCTACTGTCTATGCTTTGAGCGTCTCCTGTGTCACCAGTTTTACATTCCGATGCACCACTGCAGGTATACTGTTTCCCTTCGACTTTCCCATTGACGATGAAACACAGAAAATGCATCGGAATTAAATAGAAGAGACACAACGACGACTTAAGTACAAGAAAACTGAGTCTTGTTACGGTCTATGTTTTGAGCCTTTCCAGTGTCACCAGATTTACATTCCGATGCTCTTCTGCATGTTTACTGTATCATTTGGACATTCACAGTGACGATGAAACACAGAAATTGCATCGGAATTAATATAAGAGACACAATGCCGACTTAAGTACAGGGAGACAGAGTCTTCCTACTGTCTATGTTTTGAGAGTTTCCTGTGACACCAGATTTATATTCCGATGCACCTCTGCAGGTATACTGTTTCCCTTCGACTTTCCCATTGACGATGAAACACAGAAATTGCATCGGAATTACACAATGTCGGCTTAAGTACGGGAAGAGTGTGTCTTTCTATTGTCTATGTTTTGAGCGTTTCCTGCGTCACCAGTTTTACATTCCGATGCACCTCTGCTGGTTTACTGTATCCGTTGGACCTTCCATTGACGATGAAACACAGACATTGCATCGGAATTAAATATAAGAGACACAACGCCGACTTAAGTACAAAAAAACTGAGTCTTCTTACGGTCTATGATTTGAGCGTTTCCTGTGTCACCCGTTTTACATTCCAATGCACCTCTGCAGGTTTACTGTATCCCTTGGACCTTCCCATTGACGAAAAAACACAAAAATTGCATCGGAATTAAATATAAGAGACACAACGCCGACTTAAGTACCAGAAAACTGAGTCTTCTTAAGGTCTATGCTTTGAGCGTTTCCCGTGACACCTGTTTTACATTCCGATCCACCTCTGCAGGTTTACTGTATCCATTGGACCTTCCCATTGATGATGAAACACAGAAATTGCATCGGAATTAAATAGAAGAGACACAACGACAACTTAAGTACAAGAAAACTGAGTCTTGTCACGGTCTATGTTTTGAGCGTTTCCAGTGTCACCAGTTTTAGATTCCGATGCACTTCTGCATGTTTACTGTATCCCTTGGACATTCACAGTGACGATGAAACACAGAAATTGCATCGGAATTAAATATAAGAGACACAATGCCGGCTGAAGTACAGGAAGACTGAGTCTTCCTACTGTCTATGTTTTGAGCGTTTCCTGTGTCACCTGTTTTACATTCCGATGCACCTCTGCTGGTTTACTGTATCCGTTGGACCTTCCATTGACGATGAAACCCAAACATTGCATCGCAATTAAATATAAGAGACACAATGCCGGCTTAAGTACACGAAAACTGAGTCATCTTAGGGTCTATGTTATGAGCGCTTCCTGTGTCACCTGTTTTACATTCCGATGCACCTCTGCAGGGTTACTGTAACCCTTGGACCTTCCCATTGACGATGGAACACAGAAATTGCATCGGAATTAAATATAAGAGACACAATGCCGACTTAAGTACAGGAAGACTGAGTCTTCCTACTGTCTATGTATTGAGCGTCTCCTGTGTCACCAGTTTTACATTCCGATGGACCTCTGCAGGAATACTGTTTCTCTTCGACTTTCCCATTGTCAATGAAACACAGAAATTGCATCGGAATTAAACAGAAGACACCCAACGACGACTTAAGTACAAGAAAACTGGGTCTTCTTACGGTCTATGATTTGAGCGTTTCCTGTGTCACCCGTTTTACATTCCAATGCACCTCTGCAGGTTTACTGTATCCCTTGGACCTTCCCATTGACGAAAAAACACAAAAATTGCATCGGAATTAAATATAAGAGACACAACGCCGACTTAAGTACCAGAAAACTGAGTGTTCTTAAGGTCTATGTTTGAGCGTTTCCCGTGACACCAGTTTTGAATTCCGATCCACCTCTGCAGGTTTACTGTATCCATTGGACCTTCCCATTGATGATGAAACACAGAAATTGCATGGGAATTAAGTAAAAGAGACACCATGCCGACATAAGTATAGGAAGACTGAGTCTTCCTACTGTCTATGTTTTGAGCGTATCCTGTGTCAACAGTTTTACATTCCGATGCACCTCTGCCGGTTTACTGTATCCCTTGGACTTTCCCATTGGTGATGAAACACAGAATTGGCATCGGAATTAAATATAAGAGACACAATGCCGACTGAAGTACAGGAGGACTGAGTATTCCTACTGTCTATGCTTTGAGCGTTTCCTGTGTCACCAGTTTTACATTCCGATGCACCTCTGCAGGTTTACTGTATCCCTTGCACCTTCCCATTGACATTGAAACACAGAAATTACATCGTAAGTAAATATAATAGACACAATGCCGACATAAGTACAGGAAGACTGAGTCTTCGTACTGTCTATGTTTTGAGCGTTTCTTGTGTCACCAGTTTTACATTCCGATGCACCTCCGAAGGTTTACTGTATCCCTTGGACCTTCACAGTGACGATGAAACACAGAAATTGCATCGGAATTAAATATAAAAGACACAATGCCGACTTATGTACTAGAAAACCTGAGTCTTCGTAGGGTCTATGTTATGAGCGCTTCCTGTGTCACCAGTTTTACATTCCGATGCACCTCTGCAGGGTTACTGTAACCCTTGGACCTACCCATTGACGATGAAACACAGAAATTGCATCGGAATTAAATATAAGAGACACAATGCCGAGTTAAGTACAGGTACACTGAGTCTTCCTACTGTCTATGCTTTGAGCGTCTCCTGTGTCACCAGTTTTACATTCCGATGCACCTCTGCAGGTATACTGTTTCCCTTCGACTTTCCCATTGACGATGAAACACAGAAATTGCATCGGAATTAAATAGAAGAGACACAACGACGACTTAAGTACAAGAAAACTGAGTCTTGTTACGGTCTATGTTTTGAGCCTTTCCAGTGTCACCAGATTTACATTCCGATGCACTTCTGCATGTTTACTGTATCCCTTGGACATTCACAGTGACGATGAAACGAAGAAATTGCATCGGAATTAAATATAAGAGACACAATGCCGACTTAAGTACAGGAAGACAGAGTCTTCCTACTGTCTATGTTTTGAGCGTCTCCTGTGTCACCAGATTTATATTCCGATGCACCTCTGCAGGTATACTGTTTCCCTTCGACTTTCCCATTGACGATGAAGCACAGAAATTGCATCGGAATTACACAATGTCGACTTAAGTACAGGAAGAGTGTGTCTCTCTATTGTCTATGTTTTGAGCGTTTCCTGTGTCACCAGTTTTACATTCCGATGCACCTCTGCTGGTTTACTGTATCCGTTGGACCTTCCATTGACGATGAAACACAGACATTGCATCGGAATTAAATATAAGAGACACAACGCCGACTGAAGTACAGGAGGACTGAGTCTTCCTACTGTCTATGTTTTGAGCGTATCCTGTGTCAACAGTTTTACATTCCGATGCACCTCTGCCGGTTTACTGTATCCCTTGGACCTTCCCATTGGCGATGAAACACAGAATTGGCATCGGAATTAAATATAAGAGACACAATGCCGACTGAAGTACAGGAGGACTGAGTCTTCCTACTGTCTATGCTTTGAGCGTTTCCTGTGTCACCAGTTTTACATTCCGATGCACCTCTCCAGGTTTACTGTATCCCTTGCACCTTCCCATTGACATTGAAACACAGAAATTACATCGTAAGTAAATATAATAGACACAATGCCGACATAAGTACAGGAAGACTGAGTCTTCCTACTGTCTATGTTTTGAGCGTTTCTTGTGTCACCAGTTTTACATTCCGATGCACCTCTGAAGGTTTACTGTATCCCTTGGACCTTCACAGTGACGATGAAACACAGAAATTGCATCGGAATTAAATATAAAAGACACAATGCCGACTTATGTACTAGAAAACCTGAGTCTTCGTAGGGTCTATGTTATGAGCGCTTCCTGTGCCACCAGTTTTACATTCCGATGCACCTCTGCAGGGTTACTGTAACCCTTGGACCTACCCATTGACGATGAAACACAGAAATTGCATCGGAATTAAATATAAGAGACACAATGCCGAGTTAAGTACAGGTAGACTGAGTCTTCCTACTGTCTATGCTTTGCGCGTCTCCTGTGTCACCAGTTTTACATTCCGATGCACCTCTGCAGGTATACTGTTTCCCTTCGACTTTCCCATTGACGATGAAACACAGAAATTGCATCGGAATTAAATAGAAGAGACACAACGACGACGTAAGTACAAGAAAACTGAGTCTTGTTACGGTCTATGTTTTGAGCTTTTCCAGTGTCACCAGATTTACATTCCGATGCTCTTCTGCATGTTTACTGTATCCCTTGGACATTCACAGTGACGATGAAACACAGAAATTGCATCGGAATTAAATATAAGAGACACAATGCCGACTTAAGTACAGGGAGACAGAGTCTTCCTACTGTCTATGTTTTGAGAGTTTCCTGTGTCACCAGATTTATATTCCGATGCACCTCTGCCGGTATACTGTTTCCCTTCGACTTTCCCATTGACGATGAAGCACAGAAATTGCATCGGAATTAAATAGAAGAGACACAACGACGACTTAAGTACAAGGAAACTGAGTCTTCTTACGGTCTATGATTTGAGCAATTCCTGTTTCACCCGTTTTACATTCCAATGCACCTCTGCAGGTTTACGGTATCCCTTGGACCTTCCCAATGACGAAAAAACACAAAAATTGCATCGGAATTAAATATAAGAGACACAACGCCGACTTAAGTACCAGAAAACTGAGTCTTCTTCAGGTCTATGTTTTGAGCGTTTCCCGTGACACCTGTTTTACATTCCGATCCACCTCTGCAGGTTTACTGTATCCATTGGACCTTGCCATTGATGAAGAAACACAGAAATTGCATCGGAATTAAATAGAAGAGACACAACGAAGACTTAAGTACAAGAAAACTGAGT
Source organism: Schistocerca nitens (assembly GCF_023898315.1). Taxonomy (NCBI): domain Eukaryota; kingdom Metazoa; phylum Arthropoda; class Insecta; order Orthoptera; family Acrididae; genus Schistocerca; species Schistocerca nitens. The sequence goes on from NC_064619.1 coordinate 767,312,768, forward strand.
CTTGTCACGGTCTATGTTTTGAGCGTTTCCAGTGTCACCTGTTTTAGATTCCGATGCACTTCTGCATGTTTACTGTATCCCTTGGACATTCACAGTGACGATGAAACACAGAAATTGCATCGGAATTAAATATAAGAGACACAATGCCGACTTAACTACAGGAAGACAGAGTCTTCCTACTGTCTATGTTTTGAGCGTCTCCTGTGTCACCAGATTTATATTCCGATGCACCTCTGCAGGTATACTGTTTCCCTTCGACTTTCCCATTGACGATGAAACACAGAAATTGCATCGGAATTACACAATGTCGACTTAAGTACAGGAAGAGTGTGTCTTTCTATTGCCTATGTTTTGAGCGTTTCCTGTGTCACCAGTTTTACATTCCGATGCACCTCTGCTGGTTTACTGTATCCGTTGGACCTTCCATTGACGATGAAACACAGACATTGCATCGGAATTAAATATAAGAGACACAACGCCGACTTAAGTACAAGAAAACTGAGTCTTCTTAAGGTCTATGTTTTGAACGTTTCCCGTGACACCAGTTTTACATTCCGATCCACCTCTGCAGGTTTACTGTATCCATTGGACCTTTCCATTGATGATGAAACACAGAAATTGCATCGGAATTAAATATAAGAGACACCATGCCGACATAAGTATAGGTAGACTGAGTCTTCCTACTGTCTATGTTTTGAGCGTATCCTGTGACAACAGTTTTACATTCCGATGCACCTCTATAGGTTTACTGTATCCCTTGGACCTTCCCATTGGCGATGAAACACAGAAATGGCATCGGAATTAAATATAAGAGACACAATGGCGACTGAAGTACAGGAAGACTGAGTCTTCCTACTGTCTATGTTTTGAGCGTTTCCTGTGTCACCAGTTTTACATTCCGATGCACCTCTGCTGGTTTACTGTTTCCGTTGGACCTTCCATTGACGATGAAACCCAGACATTGCATCGGAATTAAATATAAGAGACACAACGCCGACTTAAGTACAAGAAAAGTGAGTCATCTTACGGTCTATGATTTGAGCGTTTCCTGTGTCACCAGTTTTACATTCCAATGCACCTCTACGGCTTTACTGTATCCCTTGGACCTTCCCATTGACGAAAAAACACAAAAATTGCATCGGAATTAAATATAAGAGACACAACGCCGACTTAAGTACCAGAAAACTGAGTCTTCTTAAGGTCTATATTTTGAGCGTTTCCCGTGTCACCAGTTTTACATTCCGATCCACCTCTGCAGGTTTACTGTATCCATTGGACCTTCACAGTGACGATGAAACACAGAAATTGCATCGGAAATAAATATAAAAGACACAATGCCGGCTTAAGTACACGAAAACTGAGTCATCTTAGGGTCTATGTTATGAGCGCTTCTTGTGTCACCAGTTTTACATTCCGATGCACCTCTGCAGGGTTACTGTAACCCTTGGACCTTCCCATTGACGATGAAACACAGAAATTGCATCGGAATTAAATATAAGAGACACAATGCCGACTTAAGTACAGGAAGACTGAGTCTTCCTACTGTCTATGTATTGAGCGTCTCCTGTGTCACCAGTTTTACATTCCGATGGACCTCTGCAGGTATACTGTTTCCCTTCGACTTTCCCATTGACAATGAAACACAGAAATTGCATCGGAATTAAACAGAAGAGACACATCGACGACTTAAGGACAAGAAAACTGGGTCTTCTTACGGTCTATGTTTTGAGCGTTTCCAGTGTCACCAGTTTTTCATTCCGATACCACTCAGCAGGTTTACTGTGTCCCTTGGACCTTCCCAATGGCGATGAAACACAGAAATTGCATCGGAATTAAATATAAGAGACACAATGACGTCTTAAGTACAGGAAGACTGAGTCTTCCTACTGTCTATGTTTTGAGCGTATCCTGTGTCAACAGTTTTACATTCCGATGCACCTCTGCCGGTTTACTGTATCCCTTGGACCTTCCCTTTGGCGATGAAACACAGAATTGGCATCGGAATTAAATATAAGAGACACAATGCCGACTGAAGTACAGGAGGACTGAGTCTTCCTACTGTCTATGTTTTGAGCGTTTCCTGTGTCACCAGTTTCACATTCCGATGCACCTCTGCAGGTTTACTGTATCCTTTGGACCTTCACAGCGACGATGAAAAACTGAAATTGCTTCGGAATTAAATATAAGAGACACAACGCCGACTTAAGTGCAAGAAAACTGAGTCTTCTTACGGTCTATGTTTTGAGCGTTTCCAGTGTCACCAGTTTTAAATTCCGATGCACCTCTGCAGGTTTACTGCGTCCCTTGGATTTTCCCATTGGCGATGAAGCACAGATATTGCATCGGAATTAAATATAAGAGACACTATGTCTTAAGTACAGGAAGACTGAGTCTTCCTACTGTCTATGTTTTGAGCGTTTCCTGTGTCACCAGTTTTACATTCCAATGCACCTCTGCATGTTTACCGTATCTCTTGGACCTTCACAGTGACGATGAAACACAGAAATTGCATCGGAATTGAATATAAGAGACACAATGCCGACTTAAGTAAGGGAAGACTGAGTCTTCCTACTCTCTATGCTTTGAGCGTTTCCTGTGTCACCAGTTTTACATTCCAATGCACCTCTGCATGTTTACCGTATCCCTTGGACATTCACAGTGACGATGAAACACAGAAATTGCATCGGAATTAAATATAAGAGACGCAATGCCGACTTAAGTACAGGAAGACAGAGTCTTCCTACTGTCTATGTTTTGAGCGTCTCCTATGTCATTAGATTTATATTCCGATGCACCTCTGCAGTTATACTGTTTCCCTTCGACTTTCCCATTGACGATGAAACACAGAAATTGCATCGGAATTACACAATGTCGACTTAAGTACAGGAAGAGTGTGTCTTTCTATTGTCTATGTTTTGAGCGTTTCCTGTGTCACCAGTTTTACATTCCGATGCACCTCTGCTGGTTTACTGTATCCGTTGGACCTTCCATTGACGATGAAACACAGACATTGCATCGGAATTAAATATAAGGGACACAACGCCGACTTAAGTACAAGAAAACTGAGTCTTCTTACGGTCTATGATTTGAGCGTTTCCTGTGTCACCAGTTTTACATTCCAATGCACCTCTGCAGGTTTACTGTATCACTTGGACCTTCCCATTGACGAAAAAACACAAAAATTGCATCGGAATTAAATATAAGAGACACAACGCCGACTTAAGTACCAGAAAACTGAGTCTTCTTAAGGTCTATGTTTGAGCGTTTCCCGTGACACCAGTTTTGAATTCCGATCCACCTCTGCAGGTTTACTGTATCCATTGGACCTTCCCATTGATGATGAAACACAGAAATTGCATGGGTATTAAGTATAAGAGACACCATGCCGACATAAGTATAGGAAGACTGAGTATTCCTACTGTCTATGTTTGAGCGTATCCTGTGTCAAGAGTTGTACATACAGATGCACCTCTGCCGGTTTACTGTATCCCTTGGACCTTCCCATTGGCGATGAAACACAGAATTGGCATCGGAATTAAATATAAGAGACGCAATGCCGACTGAAGTCCAGGAGGACTGAGTCTTCCTACTGTCTATGTTTTGAGCGTTTCCTGTGTCACCAGTTTTACATTCCGATGCACCTCTGAAGGTTTACTGTATCCCTTGGACCTTCACAGTGACGATGAAACACAGAAATTGCATCGGAATTAAATATAAAAGGCACAATGCCGACTTATGTACTAGAAAACCTGAGTCTTCGTAGGGTCTATGTTATGAGCGCTTCCTGTGTCACCAGTTTTACATTCCGATGCACCTCTGCAGGGTTACAGTAACCCTTGGACCTACCCATTGACGATGAAACACAGAAATTGCATCGGAATTAAATATAAGAGACACAATGCCGAGTTAAGTACAGGTAGACTGAGTCTTCCTACTGTCTATGCTTTGAGCGTCTCCTGTGTCACCAGTTTTACATTCCGATGCACCTCTGAAGGTATACTGTTTCCCTTTGACTTTCCCATTGACGATGAAACACAGAAATTGCATCGGAATTAAATAGAAGAGACACAACGACGACTTAAGTACAAGAAAACTGAGTCTTGTCACGGTCTATGTTTTGAGCGTTTCCAGTGTCAACAGTTTTAGATTCCGATGCACTTCTGCATGTTTACTGTATCCCTTGGACATTCACAGTGACGATGAAACACAGAAATTGCATCGGAATTAAATATAAGAGACACAATGCCGACTGAAGTACAGGAAGACTGAGTCTTCCTACTGTCTATGTTTTGAGCGTTTCCTGTGTCACCAGTTTTACATTCCGATGCACCTCTGCTGGTTTACTGTATCCGTTGGACCTTCCATTGACGATGAAACCGAGACATTGCATCGGAATTAAATATAAGAGACACAACGCCGACTTCAGTACAAGAAAACTGAGTCTTCTTACGGTCTATGATTTGAGCGTTTCCTGTGTCACCAGTTTTACATTCCAATGCACCTCTGCAGGTTTACTGTATCCCTTGGAGCTTCCCATTGACGAAAAAACACAAAAATTGCATCGGAATTAAATATAAGAGACACAACGCCGACTTAAGTACCAGAAAACTGAGTCTTGTTAAGGTCTATGTTTGAGCGTTTCCCGTGACACCAGTTTTGAATTCCGATCCACCTCTGCAGGTTTACTGTATCCATTGGACCTTCCCATTGATGATGAAACACAGAAATTGCATGGGAATTAAGTATAAGAGACACCATGCTGACATAAGTATAGGAAGACTGAGTCTTCCTACTGTCTATGTTTGAGCGTATCCTGTGTCAAGAGTTGTACATTCAGATGCACCTCTGCCGGTTTACTGTATCCCTTGGACCTTCCCATTGGCGATGAAACACAGAATTGGCATCGGAATTAAATATAAGAGACACAATGCCGACTGAAGTCCAGGAGGACTGAGTCTTCCTACTGTCTATGTTTTGAGCGTTTCCTGTGTCACCAGTTTCACATTCCGATGCACCTCTGCAGGTTTACTGTATCCTTTGGACCTTCACAGCGACGATGAAACACAGAAATTGCTTCGGAATTAAATATAAGAGACACAACGCCGACTTCAGTACAAGAAAACTGAGTCTTCTTACGGTCTATGATGTGAGCGTTTCCTGTGTCACCAGTTTTACATTCCGATGCACCTCTGCTGGTTTACTGTATCCCTTGGACGTTCCCATTGACGAAAAAACACAAAAGTTGCATCGGAATTAAATATAAGAGATACAACGCCGACTTAAGTACCAGAAAACTGAGTATTCTTAAGGTCTATGTTTTGAGCGTTTCCCGTGACACCTGTTTTACATTCCGATCCACCTCTGCAGGTTTACTGTATCCATTGGACCTTCCCATTGATGATGAAACACAGAAATTGCATCCGAATTAAATAGAAGAGACACAACGACGACTTAAGTACAAGAAAACTGAGTCTTGTAACGGTCTATGTTTTGAGCGTTTCCAGTGTCAACAGTTTTAGATTCCGATGCACTTCTGCATATTTACTGTATCCCTTAGACATTCACAGTGACGATGAAACACAGAAATTGCATCGGAATTAAATATAAGCGACACAATGCCGACTGAAGTACAGAAAGACTGAGTCTTCCTACTTTCTATGTTTTGAGCGTTTGCTGTGTCACCAGTTTTACATTCCGATGCACCTCTGCTGGTTTACTGTATCCGTTGGACCTTCCATTGACGATGAAACCCAGACATTGCATCGGAATTAAATATAAGAGACACAACGCCGACGTAAGTACAAGAAAACTGAGTCTTCTTACGGTCTATGGTTTGAGCGTTTCCTGTGTCACCACTTTTACATTCCAATGCACCTCTGCGGGTTTACTGTATCCCTTGGACCTTCCCATTGACGAAAAAACACAGAAATTGCATCCGAATTAAATATAAGAGACACAACGCCGACTTAAGTACCAGAAAACTGAGTTTTCTTAAGGTCTATATTTTGAGCGTTTCCCGTGTCACCAGTTTTACATTCCGATCCACCTCTGCAGGTTTACTGTATCCATTGGACCTTCACAGTGGCGATGAAACACAGACATTGCATCGGAAATAAGTATAAAAGACACAATGCCGGCTTAAGTACACGAAAACTGAGTCATCTTAGGGTCTATGTTATGAGCGCTTCCTGTGTCACCAGTTTTACATTCCGATGCACCTCTGCAGGTTTACTGTATCCCTTGGACATTCACAGTGACGATGAAACACAGAAATTGCATCGGAATTAAATATAAGAGACGCAATGCCGACTTAAGTACAGGAAGACAGAGTCTTCCTACTGTCTATGTTTTGAGCGTCTCCTGTGTCATTAGATTTATATTCCGATGCACCTCTGCAGTTATACTGTTTCCCTTCGACTTTCCCATTGACAATGAAACACAGAAATTGCATCGGAATTAAACAGAAGAGACACAACGACGACTTAAGTACAAGAAAACTGGTTCTTCTTACGGTCTATGTTTTGAGCGTTTCCAGTGTCACCAGTTTTACATTCCGATCCACCTCTGCAGGTTTACTGTATCCATTGGACCTTCACAGTGGCGATGAAACACAGACATTGCATCGGAAATAAGTATAAAAGACACAATGACGTCTTAAGTACAGGAAGACTGAGTCTTCCTACTGTCTATGTTTTGAGCGTTTCCCGTGTCACCAGTTTTACATTCCGATGCACTTCTGCATGTTTACTGTATCCCTTGGACATTCACAGTGACGATGAAACACAGAAATAGCATCGGAATTAAATATAAGAGACGCAATGCCGACTTAAGTACAGGAAGACAGAGTCTTCATACTGTCTATGTTTTGAGCGTCTCCTGTGTCATTAGATTTATATTCCGATGCACCTCTGCAGTTATACTGTTTCCCTTCGACTTTCCCATTGACGATGAAACACAGAAATTGCATCGGAATTACACAATGTCGACTTAAATACAGGAAGAGTGTGTCTTTCTATTGTCTATGTTTTGAGCGTTTCCTGTGCCACCAGTTTTACATTCCGATGCACCTCTGCTGGTTTACTGTATCCGTTGGACCTTCCATTGACGATGAAACACAGACATTGCATCGGAATTAAATATAAGGGACACAACGCCGACTTAAGTACAAGAAAACTGAGTCTTCTTACGGTCTATGATTTGAGCGTTTCCTGTGTCACCAGTTTTACATTCCAATGCACCTCTGCAGGTTTACTGTATCACTTGGACCTTCCCATTGACGAAAAAACACAAAAATTGCATCGGAATTAAATATAAGAGACACAACGCCGACTTAAGTACCAGAAAACTGAGTCTTCTTAAGGTCTATGTTTGAGCGTTTCCCGTGACACCAGTTTTGAATTCCGATCCACCTCTGCAGGTTTACTGTATCCATTGGACCTTCCCATTGATGATGAAACACAGAAATTGCATGGGAATTAAGTATAAGAGACACCATGCCGACATAAGTATAGGAAGACTGAGTATTCCTACTGTCTATGTTTTGAGCGTATCCTGTGTCAACAGTTTTACATTCCGATGCACCTCTGCCGGTTTACTGTATCCCTTGGACCTTCCCATTGGCGATGAAACACAGAATTGGCATCGGAATTAAATATAAGAGACTCAATGCCGACTGAAGTACAGGAGGACTGAGTCTTCCTACTGTCTATGTTTTGAGCGTTTCCTGTGTCACCAGTTTTACATTCCGATGCACCTCTGCAGGTTTACTGTATCCCTTGCACCTTCCCATTGACATTGAAACACAGAAATTACATCGTAAGTATATATAATAGACACAATGCCGACATAAGTACACGAAGACGGAGTCTTCCTACTGTCTGTGTTTTGAGCGTTTCTTGTGTCACCAGTTTTACATTCCAATGCACCTCTGCATGTTTACCGTATCTCTTGGACCTTCACAGTGACGATGAAACACAGAAATTGCATCGGAATTGAATATAAGAGACACAATGCCGACTTAAGTAAGGGAAGACTGAGTCTTCCTACTCTCTATGCTTTGAGCGTTTCCTGTGTCACCAGTTTTACATTCCAATGCACCTCTGCATGTTTACCGTATCCCTTGGACATTCACAGTGACGATGAAACACAGAAATTGCATCGGAATTAAATATAAGAGACGCAATGCCGACTTAAGTACAGGAAGACAGAGTCTTCCTACTGTCTATGTTTTGAGCGTCTCCTGTGTCATTAGATTTATATTCCGATGCACCTCTGCAGTTATACTGTTTCCCTTCGACTTTCCCATTGACGATGAAACACAGAAATTGCATCAGAATTACACAATGTCGACTTAAGTACAGGAAGAGTGTGTCTTTCTATTGTCTATGTTTTGAGCGTTTCCTGTGTCACCAGTTTTACATTCCGATGCACCTTTGCTGGTTTACTGTATCCGTTGGACCTTCCATTGACGATGAAACACAGACATTGCATCGGAATTAAATATAAGGGACACAACGCCGACTTAAGTACAAGAAAACTGAGTCTTCTTACGGTCTATGATTTGAGCGTTTCCTGTGTTACCAGTTTTACATTCCAATGCACCTCTGCAGGTTTACTGTATCACTTGGACCTTCCCATTGACGAAAAAACACAAAAATTGCTTCGGAATTAAATATAAGAGACACAACGCCGACTTAAGTACCAGAAAACTGAGTCTTCTTAAGGTCTATGTTTGAGCGTTTCCCGTGACACCAGTTTTGAATTCCGATCCACCTCTGCAGGTTTACTGTATCCATTGGACCTTCCCATTGATGATGAAACACAGAAATTGCATGGGTATTAAGTATAAGAGACACCATGCCGACATAAGTATAGGAAGACTGAGTATTCCTACTGTCTATGTTTGAGCGTATCCTGTGTCAAGAGTTGTACATACAGATGCACCTCTGCCGGTTTACTGTATCCCTTGGACCTTCCCATTGGCGATGAATCACAGAATTGGCATCGGAATTAAATATAAGAGACGCAATGCCGACTGAAGTCCAGGAGGACTGAGTCTTCCTACTGTCTATGTTTTGAGCGTTTCCTGTGTCACCAGTTTTACATTCCGATGCACCTATGAAGGTTTACTGTATCCCTTGGACCTTCACAGTGACGATGAAACACAGAAATTACATCGGAATTAAATATAAAAGGCACAATGCCGACTTATGTACTAGAAAACCTGAGTCTTCGTAGGGTCTATGTTATGAGCGCTTCCTGTGTCACCAGTTTTACATTCCGATGCACCTCTGCAGGGTTACAGTAACCCTTGGACCTACCCATTGACGATGAAACACAGAAATTGCATCGGAATTAAATATAAGAGACACAATGCCGAGTTAAGTACAGGTAGACTGAGTCTTCCTACTGTCTATGCTTTGAGCGTCTCCTGTGTCACCAGTTTTACATTCCGATGCACCTCTGAAGGTATACTGTTTCCCTTTGACTTTCCCATTGACGATGAAACACAGAAATTGCATCGGAATTAAATAGAAGAGACACAACGACGACTTAAGTACAAGAAAACTGAGTCTTGTCACGGTCTATGTTTTGAGCGTTTCCAGTGTCAACAGTTTTAGATTCCGATGCACTTCTGCATGTTTACTGTATCCCTTGGACATTCACAGTGACGATGAAACACAGAAATTGCATCGGAATTAAATATAAGAGACACAATGCCGACTGAAGTACAGGAAGACTGAGTCTTCCTACTGTCTATGTTTTGAGCGTTTCCTGTGTCACCAGTTTTACATTCCGATGCACCTCTGCTGGTTTACTGTATCCGTTGGACCTTCCATTGACGTTGAAACCGAGACATTGCATCGGAATTAAATATAAGAGACACAACGCCGACTTCAGTACAAGAAAACTGAGTCTTCTTACGGTCTATGATTTGAGCGTTTCCTGTGTCACCAGTTTTACATTCCAATGCACCTCTGCAGGTTTACTGTATCCCTTGGACCTTCCCATTGACGAAAAAACACAAAAATTGCATCGGAATTAAATATAAGAGACACAACGCCGACTTAAGTACCAGAAAACTGAGTCTTGTTAAGGTCTATGTTTGAGCGTTTCCCGTGACACCAGTTTTGAATTCAGATCCACCTCTGCAGGTTTACTGTATCCATTGGACCTTCCCATTGATGATGAAACACAGAAATTGCATGGGAATTAAGTATAAGAGACACCATGCTGACATAAGTATAGGAAGACTGAGTCTTCCTACTGTCTATGTTTGAGCGTATCCTGTGTCAAGAGTTGTACATTCAGATGCACCTCTGCCGGTTTACTGTATCCCTTGGACCTTCCCATTGGCGATGAAACACAGAATTGGCATCGGAATTAAATATAAGAGACACAATGCCGACTGAAGTCCAGGAGGACTGAGTCTTCCTACTGTCTATGTTTTGAGCGTTTTCTGTGTCACCAGTTTCACATTCCGATGCACCTCTGCAGGTTTACTGTATCCTTTGGACCTTCACAGCGACGATGAAACACAGAAATTGCTTCGGAATTAAATATAAGAGACACAACGCCGACTTCAGTACAAGAAAACTGAGTCTTCTTACGGTCTATGATTTGAGCGTTTCCTGTGTCACCAGTTTTACATTCCAATGCACCTCTGCAGGTTTACTGTATCCCTTGGACCTTCCCATTGACGGAAAAACACAAAAATTGCATCGGAATTAAATATAAGAGACACAACGCCAACTTAAGTACCAGAAAACTGAGTCTTCTTAAGGTCTATGTTTGAGCGTTTCCCGTGACACCAGTTTTGAATTCCGCTCCACCTCTGCAGGTTTACTGTATCCATTGGACCTTCCCATTGATGATGAAACACAGAAATTGCATGGGAATTAAGTATAAGAGACACCATGCCGACATAAGTATAGGAAGACTGAGTCTTCCTACTGTCTATGTTTTGGGCGTCTCCTGTGTCACCAGTTTTAAATTCCGATGCACCTCTGCAGGTATACTGTTTCCCTTCGACTTTCCCATTGACGATGAAACACAGAAATTGCATCGGAATTAAATAGAAGAGACACAACGACGACTTAAGTACAAGAAAACTGAGTCTTGTTACGGTCTATGTTTTGAGCCTTTCCAGTGTCACCAGATTTACATTCCGATGCTCTTCTGCATGTTTACTGTATCCCTTGGACATTCACAGTGACGATGAAACACAGAAGTTGCATCGGAATTAATATAAGAGACACAATGCCGACTTAAGTACAGGGAGACAGAGTCTTCCTACTGTCTATGTTTTGAGAGTTTCCTGTGTCACCAGATTTATATTCCGATGCACCTCTGCAGGTATACTGTTTCCCTTCGACTTTCCCATTGACGATTAAACACAGAAATTGCATCGGAATTACACAATGTCGACTTAAGTACAGGAAGAGTGTGTCTTTCTATTGTCTATGTTTTGAGCGTTTCCTGTGTCACCAGTTTTACATTCCGATGCACCTCTGCTGGTTTACTGTATCCCTTGGACGTTCCCATTGACGAAAAAACACAAAAGTTGCATCGGAATTAAATATAAGAGACACAACGCCGACTTAAGTACCAGAAAACTGAGTATTCTTAAGGTCTATGTTTTGAGCGTTTCCCGTGACACCTGTTTTACATTCCGATCCACCTCTGCAGGTTTACTGTATCCATTGGACCTTCCCATTGATGATGAAACACAGAAATTGCATCCGAATTAAATAGAAGAGACACAACGACGACTTAAGTACAAGAAAACTGAGTCTTGTAACGGTCTATGTTTTGAGCGTTTCCAGTGTCAACAGTTTTAGATTCCGATGCACTTCTGCATGTTTACTGTATCCCTTGGACATTCACAGTGACGATGAAACACAGAAATTGCATCGGAATTAAATATAAGCGACACAATGCCGACTGAAGTACAGAAAGACTGAGTCTTCCTACTTTCTATGTTTTGAGCGTTTCCTGTGTCACCAGTTTTACATTCCGATGCACCTCTGCTGGTTTACTGTATCCGTTGGACCTTCCATTGACGATGAAACCCAGACATTGCATCGGAATTAAATATAAGAGACACAACGCCGACGTAAGTACAAGAAAACTGAGTCTTCTTACGGTCTATGGTTTGAGCGTTTCCTGTGTCACCAGTTTTACATTCCAATGCACCTCTGCGGGTTTACTGTATCCCTTGGACCTTCCCATTGACGAAAAAACACAGAAATTGCATCCGAATTAAATATAAGAGACACAACGCCGACTTAAGTACCAGAAAACTGAGTTTTCTTAAGGTCTATATTTTGAGCGTTTCCCGTGTCACCAGTTTTACATTCCGATCCACCTCTGCAGGTTTACTGTATCCATTGGACCTTCACAGTGGCGATGAAACACAGACATTGCATCGGAAATAAGTATAAAAGACACAATGCCGGCTTAAGTACACGAAAACTGAGTCATCTTAGGGTCTATGTTATGAGCGCTTCCTGTGTCACCAGTTTTACATTCCGATGCACCTCTGCAGGTTTACTGTATCCCTTGGACATTCACAGTGACGATGAAACACAGAAATTGCATCGGAATTAAATATAAGAGACGCAATGCCGACTTAAGTACAGGAAGACAGAGTCTTCCTACTGTCTATGTTTTGAGCGTCTCCTGTGTCATTAGATTTATATTCCGATGCACCTCTGCAGTTATACTGTTTCCCTTCGACTTCCCATTGACAATGAAACACAGAAATTGCATCGGAATTAAACAGAAGAGACACAACGACGACTTAAGTACAAGAAAACTGGTTCTTCTTACGGTCTATGTTTTGAGCGTTTCCAGTGTCACCAGTTTTACATTCCGATGCCACTCAGCAGGTTTACTGTGTCCCTTGGACCTTCCCAATGCCGATGAAACACAGAAATTGCATCGGAATGAAATATAAGAGACACAATGACGTCTTAAGTACAGGAAGACTGAGTCTTCCTACTGTCTATGTTTTGAGCGTTTCCCGTGTCACCAGTTTTACATTCCGATGCACTTCTGCATGTTTACTGTATCCCTTGGACATTCACAGTGACGATGAAACACAGAAATAGCATCGGAATTAAATATAAGAGACGCAATGCCGACTTAAGTACAGGAAGACAGAGTCTTCCTACTGTCTATGTTTTGAGCGTCTCCTGTGTCATTAGATTTATATTCCGATGCACCTCTGCAGTTATACTGTTTCCCTTCGACTTTCCCATTGACGATGAAACACAGAAATTGCATCGGAATTACACAATGTCGACTTAAATACAGGAAGAGTGTGTCTTTCTATTGTCTATGTTTTGAGCGTTTCCTGTGCCACCAGTTTTACATTCCGATGCACCTCTGCTGGTTTACTGTATCCGTTGGACCTTCCATTGACGATGAAACACAGACATTGCATCGGAATTAAATGTAAGGGACACAACGCCGACTTAAGTACAAGAAAACTGAGTCTTCTTACGGTCTATGATTTGAGCGTTTCCTGTGTCACCAGTTTTACATTCCAATGCACCTCTGCAGGTTTACTGTATCACTTGGACCTTCCCATTGACGAAAAAACACAAAAATTGCATCGGAATTAAATATAAGAGACACAACGCCGACTTAAGTACCAGAAAACTGAGTCTTCTTAAGGTTTATGTTTGAGCGTTTCCCGTGACACCAGTTTTGAATTCCGATCCACCTCTGCAGGTTTACTGTATCCATTGGACCTTCCCATTGATGATGAAACACAGAAATTGCATGGGAATTAAGTATAAGAGACACCATGCCGACATAAGTATAGGAAGACTGAGTATTCCTACTGTCTATGTTTTGAGCGTTTCCTGTGTCACCAGTTTTACATTCCGATGCACCTCTGCAGGTTTACTGTATCCCTTGCACCTTCCCATTGACATTGAAACACAGAAATTACATCGTAAGTAAATATAATAGACACAATGCCGACATAAGTACAGGAAGACGGAGTCTTCCTACTGTCTGTGTTTTGAGCGTTTCTTGTGTCACCAGTTTTACATTCCGATGCACCTCTGAAGGTTTACTGTATCCCTTGGACCTTCACAGTGACGATGAAACACAGAAATTGCATCGGAATTAAATATAAAAAACACAATGCCGACTTATGTACTAGAAAACCTGAGTCTTCGTAGGGTCTATGTTATGAGCGCTTCCTGTGTCACCAGTTTTACATTCCGATGCACCTCTGCAGGGTTACTGTAACCCTTGGACCTACCCATTGACGATGAAACACAGAAATTGCATCGGAATTAAATATAAGAGACACAATGCCGAGTTAAGTACAGGTAGACTGAGTCTTCCTACTGTCTATGCTTTGAGCGTCTCCTGTGTCACCAGTTTTACATTCCGATGCACCTCTGCAGGTATACTGTTTCCCTTCGACTTTCCCATTGACGATGAAAATCAGAAATTTCATCGGAATTAAATATAAGAGACACAATGTCGACTTCAGTACAGAAAGAGTGTGCCTTTCTATTGTCTATGTTTTGAGCGTTTCCTGTGTCACCAGTTTTACATTCCGATGCACCTCTGCAGGTTTACTGTATCCCTTGCACCTTCCCATTGGCATTGAAACACAGAAATTACATCGTAAGTAAATATAATAGACACAATGCCGACATAAGTACAGGAAGACTGAGTCTTCCTACTGTCTATGTTTTGAGCGTTTCCTGTGTCACCAGTTTTACATTCCGATGCACCTCTGAAGGTTTACTGTATCCCTTGGACCTTCACAGTGACGATGAAACACAGAAATTACATCGGAATTAAATATAAAAGGCACAATGCCGACTTATGTACTAGAAAACCTGAGTCTTCGTAGGGTCTATGTTATGAGCGCTTCCTGTGTCACCAGTTTTACATTCCGATGCACCTCTGCAGGGTTACAGTAACCCTTGGACCTACCCATTGACGATGAAACACAGAAATTGCATCGGAATTAAATATAAGAGACACAATGCCGAGTTAAGTACAGGTAGACTGAGTCTTCCTACTGTCTATGCTTTGAGCGTCTCCTGTGTCACCAGTTTTACATTCCGATGCACCTCTGAAGGTATACTGTTTCCCTTTGACTTTCCCATTGACGATGAAACACAGAAATTGCATCGGAATTAAATAGAAGAGACACAACGACGACTTAAGTACAAGAAAACTGAGTCTTGTCACGGTCTATGTTTTGAGCGTTTCCAGTGTCAACAGTTTTAGATTCCGATGCACTTCTGCATGTTTACTGTATCCCTTGGACATTCACAGTGACGATGAAACACAGAAATTGCATCGGAATTAAATATAAGAGACACAATGCCGACTGAAGTACAGGAAGACTGAGTCTTCCTACTGTCTATGTTTTGAGCGTTTCCTGTGTCACCAGTTTTACATTCCGATGCACCTCTGCTGGTTTACTGTATCCGTTGGACCTTCCATTGACGATGAAACCGAGACATTGCATCGGAATTAAATATAAGAGACACAACGCCGACTTCAGTACAAGAAAACTGAGTCTTCTTACGGTCTATGATTTGAGCGTTTCCTGTGTCACCAGTTTTACATTCCAATGCACCTCTGCAGGTTTACTGTATCCCTTGGACCTTCCCATTGACGAAAAAACACAAAAATTGCATCGGAATTAAATATAAGAGACACAACGCCGACTTAAGTACCAGAAAACTGAGTCTTGTTAAGGTCTATGTTTGAGCGTTTCCCGTGACACCAGTTTTGAATTCCGATCCACCTCTGCAGGTTTACTGTATCCATTGGACCTTCCCATTGATGATGAAACACAGAAATTGCATGGGAATTAAGTATAAGAGACACCATGCTGACATAAGTATAGGAAGACTGAGTCTTCCTACTGTCTATGTTTGAGCGTATCCTGTGTCAAGAGTTGTACATTCAGATGCACCTCTGCCGGTTTACTGTATCCCTTGGACCTTCCCATTGGCGATGAAACACAGAATTGGCATCGGAATTAAATATAAGAGACACAATGCCGACTGAAGTCCAGGAGGACTGAGTCTTCCTACTGTCTATGTTTTGAGCGTTTCCTGTGTCACCAGTTTCACATTCCGATGCACCTCTGCAGGTTTACTGTATCCTTTGGACCTTCACAGCGACGATGAAACACAGAAATTGCTTCGGAATTAAATATAAGAGACACAACGCCGACTTCAGTACAAGAAAACTGAGTCTTCTTACGGTCTATGATTTGAGCGTTTCCTGTGTCACCAGTTTTACATTCCAATGCACCTCTGCAGGTTTACTGTATCCCTTGGACCTTCCCATTGACGAAAAAACACAAAAATTGCATCGGAATTAAATATAAGAGACACAACGCCGACTTAAGTACCAGAAAACTGCGTCTTCTTAAGGTCTATGTTTGAGCGTTTCCCGTGACACCAGTTTTGAATTCCGATCCACCTCTGCAGGTTTACTGTATCCATTGGACCTTCCCATTGATGATGAAACACAGAAATTGCATGGGAATTAAGTATAAGAGACACCATGCCGACATAAGTATAGGAAGACTGAGTCTTCCTACTGTCTATGTTTTGGGCGTCTCCTGTGTCACCAGTTTTAAATTCCGATGCACCTCTGCAGGTATACTGTTTCCCTTCGACTTTCCCATTGACGATGAAACACAGAAATTGCATCGGAATTAAATAGAAGAGACACAACGACGACTTAAGTACAAGAAAACTGAGTCTTGTTACGGTCTATGTTTTGAGCCTTTCCAGTGTCACCAGATTTACATTCCGATGCTCTTCTGCATGTTTACTGTATCCCTTGGACATTCACAGTGACGATGAAACACAGAAATTGCATCGGAATTAATATAAGAGACACAATGCCGACTTAAGTACAGGGAGACAGAGTCTTCCTACTGTCTATGTTTTGAGAGTTTCCTGTGTCACCAGATTTATATTCCGATGCACCTCTGCAGGTATACTGTTTCCCTTCGACTTTCCCATTGACGATTAAACACAGAAATTGTATCGGAATTACACAATGTCGACTTAAGTACAGGAAGAGTGTGTCTTTCTATTGTCTATGTTTTGAGCGTTTCCTGTGTCACCAGTTTTACATTCCGATGCACCTCTGCTGGTTTACTGTATCCCTTGGACGTTCCCATTGACGAAAAAACACAAAAGTTGCATCGGAATTAAATATAAGAGACACAACGCCGACTTAAGTACCAGAAAACTGAGTATTCTTAAGGTCTATGTTTTGAGCGTTTCCCGTGACACCTGTTTTACATTCCGATCCACCTCTGCAGGTATACTGTATCCATTGGACCTTCCCATTGATGATGAAACACAGAAATTGCATCCGAATTAAATAGAAGAGACACAACGACGACTTAAGTACAAGAAAACTGAGTCTTGTAACGGTCTATGTTTTGAGCGTTTCCAGTGTCAACAGTTTTAGATTCCGATGCACTTCTGCATGTTTACTGTATCCCTTGGACATTCACAGTGGCGATGAAACACAGAAATTGCATCGGAATTAAATATAAGCGACACAATGCCGACTGAAGTACAGAAAGACTGAGTCTTCCTACTTTCTATGTTTTGAGCGTTTCCTGTGTCACCAGTTTTACATTCCGATGCACCTCTGCTGGTTTACTGTATCCGTTGGACCTTCCATTGACGATGAAACCCAGACATTGCATCGGAATTAAATATAAGAGACACAACGCCGACGTAAGTACAAGAAAACTGAGTCTTCTTACGGTCTATGGTTTGAGCGTTTCCTGTGTCACCAGTTTTACATTCCAATGCACCTCTGCGGGTTTACTGTATCCCTTGGACCTTCCCATTGACGAAAAAACACAGAAATTGCATCCGAATTAAATATAAGAGACACAACGCCGACTTAAGTACCAGAAAACTGAGTTATCTTAAGGTCTATATTTTGAGCGTTTCCCGTGTCACCAGTTTTACATTCCGATCCACCTCTGCAGGTTTACTGTATCCATTGGACCTTCACAGTGGCGATGAAACACAGACATTGCATCGGAAATAAATATAAAAGACACAATGCCGGCTTAAGTACACGAAAACTGAGTCATCTTAGGGTCTATGTTATGAGCGCTTCCTGTGTCACCAGTTTTACATTCCGATGCACCTCTGCAGGTTTACTGTATCCCTTGGACATTCACAGTGACGATGAAACACAGAAATTGCATCGGAATTAAATATAAGAGACGCAATGCCGACTTAAGTACAGGAAGACAGAGTCTTCCTACTGTCTATGTTTTGAGCGTCTCCTGTGTCATTAGATTTATATTCCGATGCACCTCTGCAGTTATACTGTTTCCCTTCGACTTTCCCATTGACAATGAAACACAGAAATTGCATCGGAATTAAACAGAAGATACACAACGACGACTTAAGTACAAGAAAACTGGGTCTTCTTACGGTCTATGTTTTGAGCGTTTCCAGTGTCACCAGATTTACATTCCGATGCCACTCAGCAGGTTTACTGTGTCCCTTGGAACTTCCCAATGGCGATGAAACACAGAAATTGCATCGGAATGAAATATAAGAGACACAATGACGTCTTAAGTACAGGAAGACTGAGTCTTCCTACTGTCTATGTTTTGAGCGTTTCCCGTGTCACCAGTTTTACATTCCGATGCACTTCTGCATGTTTACTGTATCCCTTGGACATTCACAGTGACGATGAAACACAGAAATTGCATCGGAATTAAATATAAGAGACGCAATGCCGACTTAAGTACAGGAAGACAGAGTCTTCCTACTGTCTATGTTTTGAGCGTCTCCTGTGTCATTAGATTTATATTCCGATGCACCTCTGCAGTTATACTGTTTCCCTTCGACTTTCCCATTGACGATGAAACACAGAAATTGCATCGGAATTACACAATGTCGACTTAAGTACAGGAAGAGTGTGTCTTTCTATTGTCTATGTTTTGAGCGTTTAATGTGTCACCAGTTTTACATTCCGATGCACCTCTGCTGGTTTACTGTATCCGTTGGACCTTCCATTGACGATGAAACACAGACATTGCATCGGAATTAAATATAAGGGACACAACGCCGACTTAAGTACAAGAAAACTGAGTCTTCTTACGGTCTATGATTTGAGCGTTTCCTGTGTCACCAGTTTTACATTCCAATGCACCTCTGGAGGTTTATTGTATCCATTGGACCTTCCCATTGATGATGAAACACAGAAATTGCATGGGAATTAAGTATAAGAGACACCATGCCGACATAAGTATAGGAAGACTGAGTATTCCTACTGTCTATGTTTTGAGCGTATCCTGTGTCAACAGTTTTACATTCCGATGCACCTCTGCCGGTTTACTGTATCCCTTGGACCTTCCCATTGGCGATGAAACACAGAATTGGCATCGGAATTAAATATAAGAGACTCAATGCCGACTGAAGTACAGGAGGACTGAGTCTTCCTACTGTCTATGTTTTGAGCGTTTCCTGTGTCACCAGTTTTACATTCCGATGCACCTCTGCAGGTTTACTGTATCCCTTGCACTTTCCCATTGACATTGAAACACAGAAATTACATCGTAAGTAAATATAATAGACACAATGCCGACATAAGTACAGGAAGACGGAGTCTTCCTACTGTCTGTGTTTTGAGCGTTTCTTGTGTCACCAGTTTTACATTCCGATGCACCTCTGAAGGTTTACTGTATCCCTTGGACCTTCACAGTGACGATGAAACACAGAAATTGCATGGGAATTAAATATAAAAAACACAATGCCGACTTATGTACTAGAAAACCTGAGTCTTCGTAGGGTCTATGTTATTAGCGCTTCCTGTGTCACCAGTTTTACATTCCGATGCACCTCTGCAGGGTTACTGTAACCCTTGGACCTACCCATTGACGATGAAACACAGAAATTGCATCGGAATTAAATATAAGAGACACAATGCCGAGTTAAGTACAGGTAGACTGAGTCTTCCTACTGTCTATGCTTTGAGCGTCTCCTGTGTCACCAGTTTTACATTCCGATGCACCTCTGCAGGTATACTGTTTCCCTTCGACTTTCCCATTGACGATGAAACACAGAAATTGCATCGGAATTAAATAGAAGAGAAACAACGACGACTTAAGTACAAGAAAACTGAGTCTTGTTACGGTCTATGTTTTGAGCCTTTCCAGTGTCACCAGATTTACGTTCCGATGCTCTTCTGCATGTTTACTGTATCCCTTGGACATTCACAGTGACGATGAAACACAGAAATAGCATCGGAATTAAATATAAGAGACACAATGCCGACTTAAGTACAGGGAGACAGTGTCTTCCTACTGTCTATGTTTTGAGAGTTTCCTGTGTCACCAGATTTATATTCCGATGCACCTCTGCAGGTATACTCTTTCCCTTCGACTTTCCCATTGACGATGAAACACAGAAATTGCATCGGAATTAAATAGAAGAGACACAACGACGACTTAAGTACAAGAAAACTGAGTCTTTTTACGGTCTATGTTTTGCCGTTTCCAGTGTCACCAGTTTTACATTCCGATGCCCCTCAGCAGGTTTACTGTGTCCCTTGGACCTTCCCAAATGCGATGAAACACAGAAATTGCATCGGAATTAAATATAAGAGACACAATGACGTCTTAAGTACAGGAAGAATGAGTCTTCCTACTGTCGATGTTTTGAGCGTTTCCTGTGTCACCAGTTTTACATTCCGATGCACTTCTGCATGTTTACTGTATCCCTTGGACATTCACAGTGACGATGAAACACAGAAATTGCATCGGAATTAAATATAAGAGACACAATGCCGACTTAAGTACAGGAAGACAGAGTCTTCCTACTGTCTATGTTTTGAGCGTCTCCTGTGTCACCAGATTTATATTCCGATGCACCTCTGCAGGTATACTGTTTCCCTTCGACTTTCCCATTGACGATGAAACACAGGAATTGCATCGGAATTACACAATGTCGACTTAAGTACAGGAAGAGTGTGTCTTTTTATTGTCTATGTTTTGAGCGTTTCCCGTGTCACCAGTTTTACATTCCGATGCACCTCTGCTGGTTTACTGTATCCGTTGGACCTTCCATTGACGATGAAACACAGACATTGCATCGGAATTAAATATAAGAGACACAACGCCGACTTAAGTACAAAAAAACTGAGTCTTCTTACGGTCAATGATTTGAGCGTTTCCTGTGTCACCCGTTTTACATTCCAATGCACCTCTGTAGGTTTACTGTATCCTTTGGACCTTCCCAATGACGAAAAAACACAAAAATTGCATCGGAATTAAATATAAGAGACACAACGCCGACTTAAGTACCAGAAAACTGAGTCTTCTTAAGGTCTATGTTTTGAGCGTTTCCCGTGACACCTGTTTTACATTCCGATCCACCTCTGCAGGTTTACTGTATCCATTGGACCTTCCCATTGATGATGAAACACAGAAATTGCATCGGAATTAAATAGAAGAGACACAACGACGACTTAAGTACAAGAAAACTGAGTCTTGTCACGGTCTATGTTTTGAGCGTTTCCAGTGTCACCTGTCTTAGATTCCGATGCACTTCTGCATGTTTACTGTATCCCTTGGACATTCACAGTGACGATGAAACACAGAAATTGCATCGGAATTAAATATAAGAGACACAATGCCGACTTAACTACAGGAAGACAGAGTCTTCCTGCTGTCTATGCTTTGAGCGTCTCCTGTGTCACCAGATTTATATTTAGATGCACCTCTGCAGGTATACTGTTTCCCTTCGACTTTCCCATTGACGATGAAACACAGAAATTGCATCGGAATTACACAATGTCGACTTAAGTACAGGAAGAGTGTGTCTTTCTATTGTCTATGTTTTGAGCGTTTCCTGTGTCACCAGTTTTACATTCCGATGCACCTCTGCTGGTTTACTGTATCCGTTGGACCTTCCATTGACGATGAAACACAGACATTGCATCGGAATTAAATATAAGAGACACAACGCCGACTTAAGTACAAGAAAACTGAGTCTACCTAAGGTCTATGTTTTGAGCGTTTCCCGTGACACCAGTTTTACATTCCGATCCACCTCTGCAGGTTTACTGTATCCATTGGACCTTCCCATCGATGATGAAACACAGAAATTGCATCGGAATTAAATATAAGAGACACCATGCCGACATAAGTATAGGTAGACTGAGTCTTCCTACTGTCTATGTTTTGAGCGTATCCTGTGACAACAGTTTTACATTCCGATGCACCTCTGCAGGTTTACTGTATCCCTTGGACCTTCCCATTGGCGATGAAACACAGAAATGGCATCGGAATTAAATATAAGAGACACAATGCCGACTGAAGTACAGGAAGACTGAGTCTTCCTACTGTCTATGTTTTGAGCGTTTCCTGTGTCACCAGTTTTACATTCCGATGCACCTCTGCTGCTTTACTGTATCCGTTGGACCTTCCATTGACGATGAAACCCAGACATTGCATCGGAATTAAATATAAGAGACACAACGCCGACTTAAGTACAAGAAAACTGAGTCTTCTTACGGTCTATGATTTGAGCGTTTCCTGTGTCACCAGTTTTACATTCCAATGCACCTCTGCGGGTTTACTGTATCCCTTGGACCTTCCCATTGACGAAAAAACACAAAAATTGCATCGGAATTAAATATAAGAGGCACAACGCCGACTTAAGTACCAGAAAACTGAGCCTTCTTAAGGTCTATATTTTGAGCGTTTCCCGTGTCACCAGTTTTACATTCCGATCCACCTCTGCAGGTTTACTGTATCCATTGGACCTTCACAGTGACGATGAAACACAGAAATTGCATCGGAAATAAATATAAAAGACACAATGCCGGCTTAAGTACACGAAAACTGAGTCATCTTAGGGTCTATGTTATGATCGCTTCCTGTGTCACCAGTTTTACATTCCGATGCACCTCTGCAGGGTTACTGTAACCCTTGGACCTTCCCATTGACGATGAAACACAGAAATTGCATCGGAATTAAATATAAGAGACACAATGCCGACTTAAGTAGAGGAAGACTGAGTCTTCCTACTGTCTATGTATTGAGCGTCTCCTGCGTCACCAGTTTTACATTCCGATGGACCTCTGCAGGTATACTGTTTCCCTTCGACTTTCCCATTGACAATGAAACACAGAAATTGCATCGGAATTAAACAGAAGAGACACAACGACGACTTAAGTACAAGAAAACAGGGTCTTCTTACGGTCTATGTTTTGAGCGTTTCCAGTGTCACTAGTTTTACATTTCGATGCCACTCAGCATGTTTACTGTGTCCCTTGGACCTTCCCAATGGCGATGAAACACAGAAATTGCATCGGAATTAAATATAAGAGACACAATGATGTCTTAAGTACAGGAAGACTGAGTCTTCCTACTGTCTATGTTTTGAGCGTTTCCCGTGTCACCAGTTTTACATTACGATGCACTTCTGCATGTTTACTGTATCCCTTGGACATTCACAGTGACGATGAAACACAGAAATTGCATCGGAATTAAATATAAGAGACATAATGCCGACTTAAGTACAGGAAGACTGAGTCTTCCTACTGTCTATGTTTTGAGCGTCTCCTGTGTCATTAGATTTATATTCCGATGCACCTCTGCAGTTATACTGTTTCCCTTCGACTTTCCCATTGACGATGAAACACAGAAATTGCTTCGGAATTACACAATGTCGACTTAAGTACAGGAAGAGTGTGTCTTTTTATTGTCTATGTTTTGAGCGTTTCCTGTGTCACCAGTTTCACATTCCGATGCACCTCTGCTGGTTTACTGCATCCGTTGGACCTTCCATTGACGATGAAACACAGACATTGCATCGGAATTAAATATAAGGGACACAACGCCGACTTAAGTACAAGAAAACTGAGTCTTCTTACGGTCTATGATTTGAGCGTTTCCTGTGTCACCAGTTTTACATTCCAATGCACCTCTGCAGGTTTACTGTATCCCTTGGACCTTCCCATTGACGAAAAAACACAAAAATTGCATCGGAATTAAATATAAGAGACACAACGCCGACTTAAGTACCGGAAAACTGATTCTTCTTAAGGTCTATGTTTGAGCGTTTCCCGTGACACCAGTTTTGAATTCCGATCCACCTCTGCAGGTTTACTGTATCCATTGGACCTTCCCATTGATGATGAAACACAGAAATTGCATCGGAATTAAGTATAAGAGACACCATGCCGACATAAGTATAGGAAGACTGAGTCTTCCTACTGTCTATGTTTTGAGCGTATCCTGTGTCAACAGTTTTACATTCCGTTGCACCTCTGCCGGTTTACTGTATCCCTTGGACCTTCCCATTGGCGATGAAACACAGAATTGGCATCGGAATTAAATATAAGAGACACAATGCCGACTGAAGTACAGGAGGACTGAGTCTTCCTACTGTCTATGTTTTGAGCGTTTCCTTTGTCACCAGTTTCACATTCCGATGCACCTCTGCAGGTTTACTGTATCCTTTGGACCTTCACAGCGACGATGAAACACAGACATTGCATCGGAATTAAATATAAGGGACACTACGCCGACTTAAGTACAAGAAAACTGAGTCTTCTTACGGTCTATGTTTTGAGCGTTTCCAGTGTCACCAGTTTTAAATTCCGATGCACCTCTGCAGGTTTACTGCGTCCCTTGGATCTTCCCATTGGCGATGAAGCACAGATATTGCATCGGAATTAAATATAAGAGACACTATGACGTCTTAAGTACAGGAAGACTGAGTCTTCCTACTGTCTATGTTTTGAGCGTTTCCTGTGTCACCAGTTTTACATTCCAATGCACCTCTGCATGTTTACCGTATCTCTTGGACCTTCACAGTGACGATGAAACACAGAAATTGCATCGGAATTGAATATAAGAGACACAATGCCGACTTAAGTAAGGGAAGACTGAGTCTTCCTACTCTCTATGCTTTGAGCGTCTCCTGTGTCACCAGTTTTACATTCCGATGCACCTCTGCAGGTATACTGTTTCCCTTAGACTTTCCCAATGACGATGAGACACAGAAATTGCATCAGAATTAAATATAAGAGACACAACGCCGACTTAAGTACAAGAAAACTGAGTCTTAATACGGTCTATGATTTGAGCGTTTCCTGTGTCAGATTAGATTAGATTAGATTAGATTAGATTAATACTAGTTCCATGGATCATGAATACGATATTTCGTAATGATGTGGAACGAGTCGAATTTTCCAATACATGACATAATTAGGTTAATTTAACAACATACTTAAGTTAATATAACAACTTTATTTTTTTGTGTTTTTGTTTTTCTTTAATTTTTATTTTTATTTTTTTTATATTTTTTTCTTTTTTTTCTTAATTTATATCTAAAAATTCCTCTATGGAGTAGAAGGAGTTGTCATTCAGAAATTCTTTTAATTTCTTCTTAAATACTTGTTGGTTATCTGTCAGACTTTTGATACTATTTGGTAAGTGACCAAAGACTTTAGTGCCAGTATAATTCACCCCTTTCTGTGCCAAAGTTAGATTTAATCTTGAATAGTGAAGATCATCCTTTCTCCTAGTATTGTAGTTATGCACACTGCTATTACTTTTGAATTGGGTTTGGTTGTTAATAACAAATTTCATAAGAGAGTATATATACTGAGAAGCTACTGTGAATATCCCTAGATCCTTAAATAAATGTCTGCAGGATGATCTTGGGTGGACTCCAGCTATTATTCTGATTACACGCTTTTGTGCAATAAATACTTTATTCCTCAGTGATGAATTACCCCAAAAAATGATGCCATATGAAAGCAATGAGTGAAAATAGGCGTAGTAAGCTAATTTACTAAGATGTTTATCACCAAAATTTGCAATGACCCTTATTGCATAAGTAGCTGAACTCAAACGTTTCAGCAGATCATCAATGTGTTTCTTCCAATTTAATCTCTCATCAATGGACACACCTAAAAATTTGGAATATTCTACCTTAGCTATATGCTTCTGATTAAGGTCTATATTTATTAATGGCGTCATACCATTCACTGTACGGAACTGTATGTACTGTGTCTTATCAAAATTCAGTGAGAGTCCGTTTACAAGGAACCACTTAGTAATTTTCTGAAAGACAGTATTGACAATTTCATCAGTTAATTCTTGTTTGTCAGGTGTGATTACTATACTTGTATCATCAGCAAAGAGAACTAACTTTGCCTCTTCATGAATATAGAATGGCAAGTCATTAATATATAATAAGAACAACAAAGGACCCAAGACTGACCCTTGTGGAACCCCATTCCTGATAGTTCCCCAGTTTGAGGAATGTGCTGATCTTTGCATGTTACGAGAACTACTTATTTCAACTTTCTGCACTCTTCCAGTTAGGTACGAATTAAACCATTTGTGCACTGTCCCACTCATGCCACAATACTTGAGCTTGTCTAGCAGAATTTCATGATTTACACAATCAAAAGCCTTTGAGAGATCACAAAAAATCCCAATGGGTGGTGTTCGGTTATTCAGATCATTCAAAATTTTACTGGTGAAAGCATATATGGCATTTTCTGTTGAAAAACCTTTCTGAAAACCAAACTGACATTTTGTTAGTACTTCATTTTTACAGATATGTGAAGCTACTCTTGAATACATTACTTTCTCAAAAATTTTGGATAAAGCTGTTAGAAGGGAGATTGGACGGTAATTGTTGACATCAGATCTATCCCCCTTTTTATGCAAAGGTATAACAATAGCATATTTCAGTCTATCAGGGAAAATGCCCTGTTCCAGAGAGCTATTACACAGGTGGCTGAGAATCTTACTTATCTGTTGAGAACAAGCTTTTAGTATTTTGCTGGAAATGCCATCAATTCCATGTGAGTTTTTGCTTTTAAGCAAGTTTATTATTTTCCTAATTTCAAAGGGAGAAGTGGGTGAGATTTCAATTGTATCAAATTGCATAGGTATGGCCTCTTCCATTAACAGCCTAGCATCTTCTAATGAACACCTGGATCCTACTATATCCACAACATTTAGAAAATGATTATTAAAAATATTTTCAACTTCTGACTTTTTGTTCGTAAAGTTTTCATTCAATTTGATGGTAATACTGTCTTCCTCTGCTCTTGGTTGACCTGTTTCTCTTTTAATAATATTCCAAATTGTTTTAATTTTATTATCAGAGTTGCTGATTTCAGACATGATACACATAATCCTGGATTTTTTAATAACTTTTCTTAATATAACACAGTAGTTTTTATAATTTTTGATAGTTTCTGGGTCACTACTCTTTCTTGCTGTCAGATACATTTCCCTTTTGCGGTTACAAGATATTTTTATACCCTTAGTAAGCCATGGTTTCTTACAAGGTTTCTTACGAGTATATTTAACTATTTTCTTGGGGAAGCAGTTTTCAAATGCATTTACAAAAATGTCATGAAATAAATTATATTTTAAATTGGCATCAGGTTCACGGTACACCTCATCCCAGTCTTACTGCTGTAGGCTTTCCCTGAAATTTGCAATTGTTAAATCGTTGACTGAACGTACCACTTTGGAGGACTGTTTAGTATTGCTGAATGGAGCTATGTCATATATAGTAACTAGCTGTGCACCATGATCAGAAAGACCATTCTCAACAGGCTGAGCATTTATCTGGTTAAACTTATCTTGGTCTATAAAGAAGTTATCTATCAGTGAGCTGCTATCCTTTACCACCCGAGTAGGAAAATCAATAACGGGTGTCAAATTGAAAGAACCGAGTAATACTACAAGGTCATTTTTCCTATTACCCTCTTTCAGAGAATCTACATTGAAGTCCCCACAAATAATAATTTGCTTCCCCCTGTCTGACAGATAGCACAACAAGGAGTCCAAATTTTTCAGAAATAGATGAAAATTTCCTGATGGGGACCTATATACAGTTACAATTATAAATGTGCCTTTATTTAATTTAAGCTCACAGGCACATGCTTCTATATGTTTCTCTACACAAAACTTTTTTTTACATTCCAGTGCACCTCCGCAGGTTAACTGTATAACTTGGACCTTCCCATTGACGAAAAAACACAAAAATTGCATCGGAATTAAATATAAGAGACACAACGCCGACTTAAGTACAAGAAAACTGAGTCTTCTTAAGGTCTATGTTATGAGCGTTTCCCGTGTCACCAGTTTTACATTCCGATCCACCTCTGCAGGTTTACTGTATCACTTGGACCTTCCCATTGGCGATGAAACACAGAAATGGCATCGGAATTAAATATAAGAGACACAATGCCGACTGAAGTACAGGAAGACTGAGTCTTCCTACTGTCTATGTTTTGTGCGTTTCCTGTGTCACCAGTTTTACATTCCGATGCACCTCTGCAGGGTTACTGTATCCCTTGGACCTCCCCATTGTCGATGAAACACAGAAATTGCGTCGGAATTAAATATAAGAGAAACAATGCCGACTCAAGTACTGAAAGATTGAGTCTTCCTACTGTCTATGTATTGAGCGTTTCCTGTGTCACCAGTTTTACATTCCGATGCACCTCTGAAGGTTTACTGTATCCCTTGGACCTTCCCATTGACGACGAAACACAGAAATTGCATCGGATTTAAATATAAGAGACACAATGCCGACTTAAGTACAGGGAGTCTGAGTTTTCCTACTGTCTATGTTTTGATCGTTTCCTGTGTCACCAGTTTTACATTCCGATGCACCTGTGCAGTTTTACTGTATCCATTGGACCTTCCCATTGACGATGAAATACAGAAATAGCATCGGAATTAAATAGAAGAGACACAATGTCGACTTAAGTACAGGAAGAGTGTGTCTTTCTATTGCATATGATTTGAGCGTTTCCTGTGTCACCAGTTTTACATTCCGCTGCTCCTCTGCTGGTTTACTGTATACATTGGACCTTCCATTGACGATGAAACACAGAAATTGCATCGGAATTACATATAAGAAACACCATGCTGATTTATGTAAAGGAAGACTGAGTCTTCCTACTGTCTATGTTTTGAGCCTTTCCTGTAACACCAGTATTACATTCCGATGCACCTCTGCAGGTTTACTGTATCCATTGGACGTTCCCATTTACGATGAAACACAGTAATTGCATCGGAAATAAATATAAGAGACACAACGCCGACTTAAGTACAAGAAAACTCAGTCTTCTTGCGGTCTATGTTTTGAGCGTTTTCTGTGTCACCAGTTTTATATTCCGATGCACCTCTGCAGGTTTACTGTATCCTTTTGCCCTTCCCATTGACGATAAAACACAGAAATTGCATCGGAATTAAATATAAGAAACACAACGAAGACTTAAGTAAAGGAAGACTGAGCCTTCCTAATATCTATGATTTAAGCGTGTCCTGTATCACCAGCTTTACATTCCGATGCTCCTCTGCAGGTTTACAGTATCCCTTGGACCTTCCCATTTGCGATGAAACACAGAAATGGCATCGGAATTAAATATAAGAGACACAATGCTGACTGAAGTACAGGAAGACTGAGTCTTCCTACTGTCTATGTTTTGAGCATTTCCTGTGTCACCAGTTTTACATTCAGATGCACCTCTGCCAGTTTACTGTATCCCTTGGACCTTCACAGTGACGATGAAACACAGAAATTGCATCGGAATTAAATATAAGAGACACAATGATGAATTAAGTACAGGAAGACTGAGTCTTCCTACTGTCTATGTTTTGAGCGTTTCCTGTGTCACCAGTTTTACATTCCGATGCACCTCTGCCGGTTTACTGTGTCCCTTGGACATTCACAGTGACGATGAAACACAGAAATTGCATCGGAATTAAATATAAGAGACACAATGCCGACTTAAGTACAGAAAGACTGAGTCTTCCTACTGTCTATGTTTTGAGCGTTTCCTGTGTCACCAGTTTTACATTGCGATGCACCTCTGCAGGTTTACTGTATCCATTGGACCTTCCCATTGACGATGAAACACAGAAATTGCATCGGAATTAAATATAAGAGACACAACGCCGACTTAAGTAAAAGAAAACTGAGTCATCTTACGGTGTATGATTTGAGCGTTTCCTTTGTCAACAGTTTTACATTCCGATGCACTTCTGCAGGTTCACTGTATCCCTTGGACCATCCCACTGACGATGAAACACAGAAATTCCATCGGAATTAAATATAAGAGACACAATGCCGGCTTCGGTACAGGAAGACTGAGTCTTCCTACTATCTACGTTTTGAGCATTTCCTGTGTCATCAGTTTTACATTTTGATGCACCTCTGCAGGTTTACTGTATTCCTTAGATCTTCACAGTGACGGTGAAACACAGAAATTGCAGCGGAATTAAATATAAGAGACGCAATGCCGACTTAAGTACAAGAAAACTGAGTTTTCTTACGGTCTATGATTTGAGCGCTTCCTGTGTCACCAGTTTTACATTCCGATGCACCTATGCAGGTTTACTGTATCCATTGGACCTTCCCATTGACGATGAAACACAGAAATAGCATCGGAATTAAATATAAGAGACACAATGGCGACTTAAGAACAGGAAGGCTGAGTCTTCCTACTGTCTATGTTTTGAGCGTTTCCTGTGTCACTAGTTTTACATTCCAATGCACCTCTGCAGGTTTACTGTATCCATTGGACCTTCCCATTGACGATGAAACACAGAAATAGCATCGGAATTAAATAGAAGAGACACAATGTCGACTTAAGTACAGGAAGAGTGTGTCTTTCTATTGTATATGTTTTGAGCGTTTCCTGTGTCACCAGTTTTACATTCCGCTGCTCCCCTGCTGGTTTACTGTATCCATTGGACCTTCCATTGACGATGAAACACAGAAATTGCATCGGAATTAAATATAAGAGACACCATGCTGATTTAAGTAAAGGAAGACTGAGTCTTCCTACTGTCTATGTTTTGAGAGTTTCCTGTGTCACCAGTATTACATTCCGATGCACCTCTGCAGGTTTACTGTATCCATTGGACCTTCCCATTGACGATGAAACACAGAAATTGCATCGGAAATAAATATAAGAGACACAACGCCGACTTTAGTACAAGAAAACTGAGTCTTCTTACGGTCTATGTTTTGAGCGTTTTCTGTGTCACCACTTTTACATTCCGATGCACCTCTGCAGGTTTACTGTATCCATTGGCCCTTCCCATTGACGATAAAACACAGAAATTGCATCGGAATTAAATATAAGAGACACAACGAAGACTTAAGTAAAGGAAGACTGAGCCTTCCTACTGCCTATGTTTTGAGACTTTCCTGTGTCACCAGTATTACATTCCGATGCGCCTATGCAGGTTTACTGTATCCATTGGACCTTCCCATTGACGATGAAACACAGAAATTCCATCGGAATTAAATATAAGAGGTAAAATGCCGACTTCGGTACAGGAAGACTGAGTCTGCCTACTGTCTACGTTTTGAGCATTTCCTGTGTCATCAGTTTTACATTTTGATGCACCTCTGCAGGTTTACTGTATCCCCTGGACCTTCCCATTGAGGCAAACACACAGAAATTGCATCGGAATTAAATATAAGAGGCACAACGCCGACTTAAGTACAAGAAAACTGAGTCTTCTTACGGTCTATGATTTGAGCGTTTCCTGTGTCACCAGTTTTACATTCCAATGCACCTCTGCAGGTTTACTGTATCCCCTGGACCTTCCCATTGAGGCAAACACACAGAAATTGCATCGGAATTAAATATAAGAGGCACAACGCCGACTTAAGTAGCAGAAAACTGAGTCTTGTTAAGGTCTATGTTTTGAGCGTTTTCTGTGTCACCAGTTTTACATTCCGATGCACCTCTGCCGGTTTACTGTATCCCTTGCACCTTCCCATTGACATTGAAACACAGAAATTGCATCGGAATTAAATATAAGAGACACAATGCCGACTTAAGTACAGGAAGACTGAGTCTTCCTCCTGTCTATACTTTGAGCGTTTCCTGTGTCACCAGTTTTACATTCCGATGCACCTCTGCAGGTTTACTGTATCCCTTGGACTTTCGCATTGACGATGAAACATTGAAATTGCATCGGAATTAAATATAAGAGACTCAATGCCGACTTAAGTACAGGAAGACTGAGTCTTCCTACTGTCAATGTTTGAGCGTTTCCTGTGTCACCAGTTTTACAGTCCGATGCACCTCTGCAGGTTTACTGTATCCATTGGACCTTCCCATTGACGATGAAACACAGAAAATGCATCGGAATTAATTATAAGAGACACAATGCCGACTTAAGTACAGGAAGACTGAGTCTTCCTACTGTCTATGCTTTGAGCGTTTCCTGTGTCACCAGTTTTAAATTCCGATCCACCTCTGCAGGTTTACTGTATCCATTGGACCTTCCCATTGACGAAAAAACACAGAAATAGCATCGGAATTAAATATAAGAGACACAATGCCGACTTCGGTACAGGAAGACTGAGTCTTCCTACTATCTACGTTTTGAGCATTTCCTGTATCATCAGTTTTACATTTTGATGCACCTCTGCAGGTTTACTGTATCCCTTGGATCTTCACAGTGACGGTGAAACACAGAAATTGCATCGGAATTAAATATAAGAGACGCAATGCCGACTTAAGTACAAGAAAACTGAGTCTTCTTACGGTCTATGATTTGAGCGCTTCCTGTGTCACCAGTTTTACATTCCGATGCACCTATGCAGGTTTACTGTATCCATTGGACCTTCCCATTGACGATGAAACACAGAAATAGCATCGGAATTAAATATAAGAGACACAATGCCGACTTAAGAACAGGAAGGCTGAGTCTTCCTACTGTCTATGTTTTGAGCGTTTCCTGTGTCACTAGTTTTACATTCCGATGCACCTCTGCAGGTTTACTGTATCCATTGGACCTTCCCATTGACGATGAAACACAGAAATAGCATCGGAATTAAATAGAAGAGACACAATGTCGACTTAAGTACATGAAAGGTGTGTCTTTCTATTGTATATGTTTTGAGCGTTTCCTGTGTCACCAGTTTTACATTCCGATGCTCCACTGCTGGTTTACTGTATCCATTGGACCTTCCATTGACGATGAAACACAGAAATTGCATCGGAATTAAATATAAGAGACACCATGCTGATTTAAGTGAAGGAAGACTGAGTCTTCCTACTGTCTATGTTTTGAGACTTTCCTGTGTCACCAGTATTACATTCCGATGCACCTCTGCAGGTTTACTGTATCCATTGGACCTTCCCATTGACGATGAAACACAGAAATTGCATCGGAAATAAATATAAGAGACACAACGCCGACTTAAGTACAAGAAAACTGAGTCTTCTTACGGTCTATGTTTTGAGCGTTTTCTGTGTCACCACTTTTACATTCCGATGCACCTCTGCTGGTTTACTGTATCCATTGGCCCTTCCCATTGACGATAAAACACAGAAATTGCATCGGAATTAAATATAAGAGACACAACGAATACTTAAGTAAAGGAAGACTGAGCCTTCCTACTGTCTATGTTTTGAGACTTTCCTGTGTCACCAGTATTACATTCCGATGCACCTATGCAGGTTTACTGTATCCATTGGACCTTCCCATTGACGATGAAACACAGAAATTCCATCGGAATTAAATATAGGAGATAAAATGCCGACTTCGGTACAGGAAGACTTAGTCTTCCTACTGTCTACGTTTTGAGCATTTCCTGTGTCATCAGTTTTACATTTTGATGCACCTCTGCAGGTTTTCTGTATCCCCTGGACCTTCCCATTGAGGCAAACACACAGAAATTGCATCGGAATTAAATATAAGAGGCACAACGCCGACTTAAGTACAAGAAAACTGAGTCTTCTTACGGTCTATGATTTGAGCGTTTCCTGTGTCACCAGTTTTACATTCCAATGCACCTCTGCAGGTTTACTGTATCCCCTGGACCTTCCCATTGAGGCAAACACACAGAAATTGCATCGGAATTAAATATAAGAGGCACAACGCCGACTTAAGTAGCAGAAAACTGAGTCTTGTTAAGGTCTATGTTTTGAGCGTTTTCTGTGTCACCAGTTTTACAATCCGATGCACTTCTGCCGGTTTACTGTATCCCTTGCACCTTCCCATTGACATTGAAACACAGAAATTGCATCGGAATTAAATATAAAAGACACAATGCCGACTTAACTACAAGAAAACCTGAGTCTTCGTAGGGACTATGTTATGAGCGCTTCCTGTGTCACCAGTTTTACATTCCGATGCAGCTCTGCAGGGTTACTGTATCCCTTGGACCTTCCAATTGACGATGAAACACAGAAATTGCATCGGAATAAAATAATAGAGACACAATGCCGACTTAAGTACAGAAAGTCTGAGTCTTCCTACTGTCAAGGTTTTGAGCGTTTCCTGTGTCACCAGTTTTACATTCCGATGCACCTCTGCAGGTTTACTGTATCCCTTGCACCTTCCCATCGACATTGAAACACAGAAATTGCATCGGAATTAAATATAAGAGACACAATGCCGACTTAAGTACAGGAAGACTGAGTCTTCCTACTGTCTATACTTTGAGCGTTTCCTGTGTCACCAGTTTTACATTCCGATGCACCTCTGCAGGTTTACTGTATCCCTTGGACTTTCCCATTGACGATGAAACATTGAAATTGCATCGGAATTAAATATAAGAGACTCAATGCCGACTTAAGTACAGGAAGACTGAGTCTTCCTACTGTCAATGTTTGAGCGTTTCCTGTGTCACCAGTTTTACAGTCCGATGCACCTCTGCAGGTTTACTGTATCCATTGGACCTTCCCATTGACGATGAAACACAGAAAATGCATCGGAATTAAATATAAGAGACACAATGCCGACTTAAGTACAGGAAGACTGAGTCTTCCTACTGTCTATGCTTTGAGTGTTTCCTGTGTCACCAGTTTTACATTCCGATCCACCTCTGCAGGTTTACTGTATCCATTGGACCTTCCCATTGACGAAAAAACACAGAAATAGCATCGGAATTAAATATAAGAGACACAATGCCGACTTCGGTACAGGAAGACTGAGTCTTCCTACTATCTACGTTTTGAGCATTTCCTGTGTCATCAGTTTTACATTTTGATGCACCTCTGCAGGTTTACTGTATCCCTTGGATCTTCACAGTGACGGTGAAACACAGAAATTGCATCGGAATTAAATATAAGAGACGCAATGCCGACTTAAGTACAAGAAAACTGAGTCTTCTTACGGTCTACGATTTGAGCGCTTCCTGTGTCACCAGTTTTACATTCCGATGCACCTATGCAGGTTTACTGTATCCATTGGACCTTCCCATTGACGATGAAACACAGAAATAGCATCGGAATTAAATATAAGAGTCACAATGCCGACTTAAGAACAGGAAGGCTGAGTCTTCCTACTGTCTATGTTTTGAGCGTTTCCTGTGTCACTAGTTTTACATTCCGATGCACCTCTGCAGGTTTACTGTATCCATTGGACCTTCCCATTGACGATGAAACACAGAAATAGCATCGGAATTAAATAGAAGAGACACAATGTCGACTTAAGTACAGGAAAGGTGTGTCTTTCTATTGTATATGTTTTGAGCGTTTCCTGTGTCACCAGTTTTACATTCCGCTGCTCCCCTGCTGGTTTACTGTATCCATTGGACCTTCCATTGACGATGAAACACAGAAATTGCATCGGAATTAAATATAAGAGACACCATGCTGATTTAAGTAAAGGAAGACTGAGTCTTCCTACTGTCTATGTTTTGAGACTTTCCTGTGTCACCAGTATTACATTCCGATGCACCTCTGCAGGTTTACTGTATCCATTGGACCTTCCCATTGACGATGAAACACAGAAATTGCATCGGAAATAAATATAAGAGACACAACGCCGACTTAAGTACAAGAAAACTGAGTCTTCTTACGGTCTATGTTTTGAGCGATTTCTGTGTCACCAGTTTTACATTCCGATGCACCTCTGCAGGTTTACTGTATCCATTGGCCCTTCCCATTGACGATAAAACACAGAAATTGCATCGGAATTAAATATAAGAGGCACAACGAAGACTTAAGTAAAGGAAGACTGAGCCTTCCTACTGTCTATGTTTTGAGTCTTTCCTGTGTCACCAGTATTACATTCCGATGCACCTATGCAGGTTTACTGTATCCATTGGACCTTCCTATTGACGATGAAACACAGAAATTCCATCGGAATTAAATATAAGAGGTACAATGCCGACTTCGGTACAGGAAGACTGAGTCTTCCTACTGTCTACGTTTTGAGCATTTCCTGTGTCATCAGTTTTACATTTTGATGCACCTCTGCAGGTTTACTGTATCCCCTGGACCTTCCCATTGAGGCAAACTCACAGAAATTGCATCGCAATTAAATATAAGAGGCACAACGCCGACTTAAGTACAAGAAAACTGAGTCTTCTTACGGTCTATGATTTGAGCGTTTCCTGTGTCACCAGTTTTACATTCCAATGCACCTCTGCAGGTTTACTGTATCCCCTGGACCTTCCCATTGAGGCAAACACACAGAAATAGCATCGGAATTAAATATAAGAGGCACAACGCCGACTTAAGTAGCAGAAAACTGATTCTTGTTAAGGTCTATGTTTTGAGCGTTTTCTGTGTCACCAGTTTTACATTCCGATGCACCTCTGCCGGTTTACTGTATCCCTTGCACCTTCCCATTGACATTGAAACACAGAAATTGAATCGGAATTAAATATAAAAGACACAATGCCGACTTAACTACTAAAAACCTGAGTTTTCGTAGGGTCTATGTTATGAGCGCTTCCTGTGTCACCAGTTTTACATTCCGATGCACCTCTGCAGGGTTACTGTATCCCTTGGACCTTCCAATTGACGATGAAACACAGAAATTGCATCGGAATAAAATAATAGAGACACAATGCCGACTTAAGTACAGAAAGTCTGAGTCTTCCTACTGTCTAGGTTTTGAGCGTTTCCTGTGTCACCAGTTTTACATTCCGATGCACCTCTGCAGGTTTACTGTATCCCTTGGACCTTCCCATTGACGATGAAACATTGAAATTGCATCGGAATTAAACATAAGAGACTCAATGCCGACTTAAGTACAGGAAGACTGAGTCTTCCTACTGTCAATGTTTTATCGATTCCTGTGTCACCAGTTTTACAGTCCGATGCACCTCTGCAGGTTTACTGTATCCATTGGACCTTCCCATTGACGATGAAACACAGAAAATGCATCGGAATTAAATATAAGAGACACAATGCCGACTTAAGTATAGGAAGACTGAGTCTTCCTACTGTCTGTGCTTTGAGCGTTTCCTGTTTCACCAGTTTTACATTCCGATCCACCTCTGCAGGTTTACTGTATCCATTGGACCTTCCCATTGACGAAAAAACACAGAAATAGCATCGGGATTAAATATAAGAGACACAATGCCGACTTAAGTACAGGAAGACTGAGTCTTCCTACTGTCTATGCTTTGAGCGTCTCCTGTGTCACCAGTTTTACATTCCGATGCACCTCTGCCGGTTTACTGTATCCCTTGGACCTTCCCATTGACGATGAAACACAGAAATTGCATCGGAATTAAATATAAGAGACACAATGCCGACTTAAGTACAGGAAGACTGAGTCTTCCTACTGTCAATGTTTTGAGCGTTTCCTGTGTCACCAGTTTTACATTCTGACGCACCTCTGCAGGTTTACTGTATCCCTTGGACCTTCCCATTGACGATGAAACACAGAAATTGCATCGGAATAAAATATAAGAGACACAATGCCGACTTAAGTACAGGAAGACTGAGTCTTCCTACTGTCAATGTTTTGAGCGTTTCCTGTGTCACCAGTTTTACATTCCGATTCACCTCTGCAGGTTTACTGTATCGATTGGACCTTCCCATTGACGATGAAACACAGAAATTGCATCGCAATTAAATAAAAGAGACACAATGCCGACTTCAGTACAGGAAGACTGAGTCTTCCTACTGTCTGTGTTTTGAGCGTTTCCTGTGTCACTAGTTTTACATTCCGATGCACCTCTGCAGGTTTACTGTATCCCTTGGACATTCCCATTGACGATGAAACACAGAAATTGCATCGGAATTAAATATAAGAGACACAATGCCGACTTAAGTACAGGAAGACTGAGTCTTCCTACTGTCAATGTTTTGAGCGTTTCCTGTGTCACCAGTTTTACATTCTGACGCACCTCTGCAGGTTTACTATATCCCTTGGACCTTCCCATTCTCGATGAAACACAGAAATTTCATCGGAAATAAATATAAGAGAACACAATGCCGACTTAAGTACAGTAAGACTGAGTCTTCCTACTGTCTATGTTTTGAGCGTTTCCTGTGTCACCAGATTTACATTCCGATGCACCTCTGCAGGTTTACTGTATCCCTTGGACCTTCCCATTGACGATGAAACACAGAAATTACATCGGAATTAAATATAAGAGACACAATGCCGACTTAAGTACAGGAAGACTGAGTCTTCCTACTGTCTATGTTTTGAGCATTTCCTGTGTCACTAGTTTTACAGTCCGATGCACCTCTGCAGGTTTACTGTAACCCTTGGACTTTCCCATTGACGATGAAACACAGAAATTGCATCGGAATAAAATATTAGAGACACAATGCCGACTTAAATACAGGAAGACTGAGTCTTCCTACTGTCTATGTTTTGAGCGTTTCCTGTGTCACCAGTTTTACATTCTGATGCACCTCTGCAGGTTTACTGTATCCCTTGGACCTTCCCATTGACGTTGAAACACAGAAATTGCATCGGAGTTAAATTTAAGAGACACAGTGCCTACTTAAGCAGAGGAAGACTGAGTCTTCCTATTGTCTATAATTTGAGCGTTTCCTGTGTCACCAGTTTTGCATTCCGATGCATCTCTACAGGTTTACTGTATCCCTTGGACCTTCCCATTCACGATGAAACACAGAAATTTCATCGGAAATAAATATAAGAGACACAATGCCGACATAAGTACAGGAAGACTGAATCTTCCTACTGTCTATGATTTGAGCGTTTCCTGTGTCACCAGTTTCACATTCCGATGCACCTCTGCAGGTTTACTGTGTCCCTTGGACCTTCCCATTGACGATGAAACACAGAAATTGCATCGGAATTAAATATAAGAGACACAATGCCGACTTAAGTACAGGAAGACTGAGTCTTCCTACTGTCTATGATTTGAGCGTTTCCTATGTCACTAGTTTTACATTCCGATGTACCTCTGCAGGGTTACTGTATCTCCTGGTCCATCCCATTGACGATCAAACACAGAAATTGCATCGGAATTAAATATAAGTGACACGATGCCGACTTAAGTACAGGAAGACTGAGTCTTAATACTGTCTATGTTTTGAGCGTTTCCTGAGTCACCAGTTTTACATTCCGATGCACCTCTGCAGGTTTCCTGTATCCCTTAGACCTTCCCATTGACGATGAAACACAGAAATTGCATCGAAATTAAATATAAGAGACACAATACCGACTGAAGTACAAGAAAACAGTCTTCGTACGGTCAATGTTTTGAGTGTTTCCTGTGTCACCAGATTTACATTCCGATGCACCTCTGCAGGTTTACTGTATCCCATGGACCTTCCCATTGACGATGAAACACAGAAATTACATCGGAATTAAATATAAGAGACACAATGCCGACTTAAGTACAGGAAGACTGAGTCTTCCTACTGTCTATGTTTTGAACGTTTCCTGTGTCACTAGTTTTACATTCCGATGCACCTCTGCAGGTTTACTGTATCCCTTGGACTTTCCCTTTGACGATGAAACACAGAAATTGCATCGGAATAAAATATAAGAGACACAATGCCGACTTAAGCACAGGAAGACAGAGTCTTCCTACTGTCTATGTTTTGAGCGTTTCCTGTGTCACCAGTTTTACATTCTGATGCACCTCTGCAGGTTTACTGTATCCCTTGGACCTTCCCTTTGACGTTGAAACACAGAAATTGCATCGGAGTTAAATTTAAGAGACACAATGCCTACTTAAGCAGAGGAACACTGAGTCTTCCTATTGTCTATAATTTCAGCGTTTCCTGTGTCACCAGTTTTGCATTCCGTTGCATCTCTACAGGTTTACTGTATCCCTTGGACCTTCCCATTCACGATGAAACACAGAAATTTCATCGGAAATAAATATAAGAGACACAATGCCGACCTAAGTACAGGAAGACTGAGTCTTCCTACTGTCTATGATTTGAGCGTTTCCTGTGTCACCAGTTTCACATTCCGATGCACCTCTGCAGGTTTACTGTGTCCCTTGGACCTTCCCACTGACGATGAAACACAGAAATTGCATCGGAATTAAATATAAGAGACACAATGCCGACTTAAGTACAGGAAGACTGAGTCTTCCTACTGTCTATGTTTTGAGCGTTTCCTGAGTCACCAGATTTACATTCCGATGCACCTCTGCAGGTTTCCTGTATCCCTTGGAACTTCCCATTGACGATGAAGAACAGAAATTGCATCGAAATTAAATATAAGAGACACAATACCGACTTAAGTACAAGAAAACAGTCTTCTTACGGTCAATGTTTTGAGCGTTTCCTGTGTCACCTGTTTTACATTCCGATGCACCTCTGCCGGTTTACTATATCCCTTGGACCTTCCCATTGTCGATGAAACACAGAAATTGCATCGAAATTAAATATAAGAGACACAATGCCGACTTAAGTACAGGAAGACTAAGTCTTCCTACTGTCTATGTTTTGAGCTTTTCCTGTGTCATCAGTTTTACTTTCCGATGCACCTCTGCAGGTTTACGATATCCCATGGACCTTCCCATTCACGATGAAACACAGAAATTTCATCGGAAAAAAATATAAGAGACACAATGCCGACTTTAGTACAGGAAGACTGAGTCTTCCTACTGTCTATGTTTTCAGCGTTTCCTGACTCACCAGTTTTACATTCCGATGCACCTCTGCAGGTTTCCTGTATCCGTTGGACCTTCCCATTGACGATGAAACACAGAAATTGCATCGAAATTAAATATAAGAGACACAATGCCGACTTAAGTACAAGAAAACAGTCTTCGTACGGTGAATGTTTTGAGCGTTTCCTGTGTCACCAGTTTTACCTTCCGATGCACCTCTGCAGGTTTACTGTATCCCTTGGACCTTCCCATTGACGATGAAACACAGAAATTGCATCGGAATTAAATACAAGAGACACAATGCCGACTTAAGTACAGGATGACTGAGTCTTCCTACTGTCTATGTTTTGAGCGTTTCCTGTGTCATCAGTTTCACATTCCGATGCACGTCTGCAGGTTTACTGTATCCCTTGGACCTTCCCATTGACGATGAAACACAGAAATTGCATCGGATTTCAATATAAGAGACACAATGCCGACTTAAGTACAAGAAAACTGAGTCTTCTTACGGTCTATGTTTTGAGCGTTTCCTGTGTCGCCAGTTTTACATTCCGATGCACCTATGCCGGTTTACTGTATCCCTTGCCCCTTCCCATTGTCGATGAAACACAGAAATCGTATCGGAATTAAATATAAGAGACACAATGCCGACTTAAGTACAGGATGACTGAGTCTTCCTACTGTCTATGTTTTGAGCATTCCTGTGTCATCAGTTTTACATTCCGATGCACGTCTGCAGGTTTACTGTATCCCTTGGACCTTCCCATTGACGATGAAAAACAGAAATTGCATCGGATTTAAATATAAGAGACACAATGCCGACTTAAGTACAGGAAGACTGAGTCTTCCTACTGTCTATAATTTGAGCGTTTCCTGTGTCACCAGTTTTATTTTCCGATGCACCTCTACAGGTTTACTGTATCCCTTGGACCTTCACAGTGACGATGAAACACAGAAATTGCATCGGAATTAAATATAAGAGACACAATGCCGACTTAAGTACAGGAAGACTAAGTCTTCCTACTGTCTTTGTTTTGAGTGTTTCCTGTGTCATCAGTTTTAGCTTCCGATGAACCTCTGCAGGTTTACTATATCCCTTGGACCTTCCCAATCACGATGAAACACAGAAATTTCATCGGAAATAAATATAAGAGACACAAGCCGACTTAAGTATAGGAAGACTGAGTCTTCACACTGTCTATGATTTGAGCGTTTCCTGTGTCACCAGTTTTACATTCCGATGCACCTCTGCAGGTTTACTGTATCCCTTGGACCTTCCCATTGACGATGAAACACAGAAATTGCATCGGAATTAAATACAAGAGACACAATGCCGACTTAAGTACAGGAAGACTGAGTCTTCCTACTGTCTATGTTTTGAGCGTTTCCTGTGTCACTAGTTTTACATCCCGATGCACCTCTGCAGGTTTACTGTATCCCTTGGACCTTCACAGTGACGTTGAAACACAGAAATTGCATCGGAGTTAAATTTAAGAGACACAATGCCTACTTAAGCACAGGAAGACTGAGTCTTCCTACTGTCTATAATTTGAGCGTTTCCTGTGTCACCAGTTTTGCATTCCGATGCATCTCTACAGGTTTACTGTATCCCTTGGGCCTTCACAGTGACGATGAAACACAGAAATTGCACCGGAATTTAAATATAAGAGACACATCGCTGACTTAAGTACAAGAAAACTGAGTCTTCCTACTGTCTATCTTTTGTGCATTCCTGTGTCACTAGTTTTACATTCCGATGAACGTCTGCAGGTTTACTGTATCCCTTGTGCCTTCCCATTGACGATGAAAAACAGAAATTGCATCGGATTTAAATATAAGAGACACAATGCCGACTTAAGTACAGGAAGACTAAGTCTTCCTACTGTCTATGTTTTGAGCTTTTCCTGCGTCATCAGTTTTACTTTCCGATGCACCTCTGCAGGTTTACTATATCCCGTTGGACCTTCCCATTCACGCTGAAACACAGAAATTTCATCGGAAAAAAATATAAGAGATACAATGCCGACTTTAGTACAGGAAGACTGAGTCTTCCTACTGTCTATGTTTTGAGCGTTTCCTGAGTCACCAGTTTTACATTCCGATGCACCTCTGCAGGTTTCCTGTATCCCTTGGACCTTCCCATTGACGATGAAACACAGATATTGCATCGAAAGTAAATATAAGAGACACAATGCCGACTTAAGTACAAGAAAACAGT
Source organism: Schistocerca nitens (assembly GCF_023898315.1). Classification (NCBI taxonomy): domain Eukaryota; kingdom Metazoa; phylum Arthropoda; class Insecta; order Orthoptera; family Acrididae; genus Schistocerca; species Schistocerca nitens. Next base: position 767,355,860 of record NC_064619.1, read on the forward strand.
CTTCGTACGGTCAATGTTTTGAGCGTTTCCTGTGTCATAAGTTTTACTTTCCGATGCACCTCTGCCGGTTTACTATATCCCTTGGACCTTCCCATTGTCGATGAAACACAGAAATCGCATCGGAATTAAATATAAGAGACACAATGCCGACTTAAGTACAGGTAGACTGAGTCTACCTACTGTCTATGTTTTGAGCGTTTCCTGTGTCACCAGTTTTACATTCTGATGCACCTCTGCAGGTTTACTGTAGCCATTGGACCTTCCCATTGACGATGAAACACAGAAATTGCATTGGAGTTAAATATAAGAGACACAATGCCGACCTAAGTACAGGAAGACTGAGTCTTCCTACTGTCTATGTTTTGAGCGTTTCCTGTGTCACCAGTTTTACATTCCGATGCACCTCTGCATGTTTACTGTATTCCTTGGACCTTCCCATTGACGATGAAACACAGAAATTGCATCGGAATTAAATATAAGAGACACAATGCCGACTTAAGTACAAGAAGACTAAGTCTTCCTACTGTCTATGTTTGAACGATTCCTGTGTCATCAGTTTTACTTTCCGATGCACCTCTGCAGGTTTACTATATCCCTTGGACCTTCCCATTCACGATGAAACACAGAAATTTCATCGGAAATAAATATAAGAGACACAATGCCAACTTAAGTACAGGAAGACTGAGTCTTCCTACTGTCTATGTTTTGATCGTTTCCTGGGTCACCAGTTTTACATTCCGATGCACCTCTGCAGGTTTACTGTATTACTTGGACCTTCCCATTGACGATGAAACACAGAAATTGCATCGGAATTAAATATAAGAGACACAATGCCGACTTAAGTACAGGAAGACTGAGTCTTCCTACTGTCTATGTTTTGAGCGTTTCCTGTGTCACTAGTTTTACATTCCGATGCAAATCTGCAGGTTTACTATATCCATTGGACCTTCCCACTGACGATGAAACACAGAAATTGCATCTGAATTAAATATAAGAGACACAAGTCCGACTTAAGTACAGGAAGACTGAGTCATCCTACTGTCTATAATCTGAGCGTTTCCTGTGTCACAAGTTTTATTTTCCGATGCAACTCTACAGGTTTACTGTATCAATTGGACCTTCACTGTGACGATGAAACACAGATATTGCATCGGAATTAAATATAAGAGACACAATGCCGGCTTAAGTACAGGAAGACTAAGTCTTCCTACTGTCTTTGTTTTGAGCGTTTCCTGTGTCATAAGTTTTACTTTCCGATGAACCTCTGCAGGTTTACTATATCCCTTAGACCTTCCCATTCACGATGAAACACAGAAATTTCATCGGAAATAAATATAAGAGACACAATGCCGACTTAAGTATAGGAAGACTGAGCCTTCCTACTGTCTATGTTTTGAGCGTTTCCTGTGTCACCAGCTTTACATTCCGATGCACCTCTGCAGGTTTACTGTATCCCTTGGACCTTCACATGGACGATGAAACACAGAAATTGCATCGGAATTAAATACAAGAGACACAATGCCGACTTAAGTACAGGAAGACTGAGTCTTCCTACTGTCTATGTTTTGAGCGTTTCCTGTGTCACTAGTTTTACATTCCGATGCACCTCTGCAGGTTTACTGTATCCCTTGGACCTTCCCATTGACGATGAAACACAGAAATTGCATAGGAATTAAATATAAGAGACACAATGCCGACTTAAGTACAGGAAGACTGAGTCTTCCTACTGTCTATGTTTTGAGCACTTCCTGTGTCACCAGTTTTACTTTCTGATGCACCTCTGCAGGTTTACTGTATCCCCTGGACCTTCACAGTGACGATGAAACACAGAAATTGCATCGGAGTTAGATTTAAGAGACACAATGCCTACTTAAGCACAGGAAGACTGAGTCTTCCTACTGTCTATAATTTGAGCGTTTCCTGTGTCACCAGTTTTGCATTCCGATGCATCTCTACAGGTTTACTGTATCCATTGGACCTTCACAGTGACGATGAAGAACAGAAATTGCATCGAAATTAAATATAAGAGACACAATACCGACTTAAGTACAAGAAAACAGACTTCTTACGGTCAATGTTTTGAGCGTTTCCTGTGTCACCTGTTTTACATTCCGATGCACCTCTGCCGGTTTACTATATCCCTTGGACCTTCCCATTGTCGATGAAACACAGAAATCGCATCGGAATTAAATATAGGAGACACAATGCCGACATACGTACAGGAAGACTGAATCTTCCTACTGTCTATAATTTGAGCGTTTCCTGTGCACTAGTTTCATTTTCCGATGCACCTCTACAGGTTTACTGTATCCCTTGGGCCTTCACAGTGACGATGAAACACAGAAATTGCATCGGAATTAAATATAAGAGACACTATGCCGAATTAAGTACAGGAAGACTAAGTCTTCCTACTGTCTATGTTTTGAGCGTTTCCTGTGTCATCAGTTTTACTTTCCGAAGCACCTCTGCAGGTTTACTATATCCCTTGGGCCTTCCCATTCACGATGAAACACAGAAATCTCATCGGAAATAAATATAAGAGACACAATGCCAACTTAAGTATAGGAAGACTGAGCCTTCCTACTGTCTATGTTTTGAGCGTTTCCTGTGTCACCAGTTTTACATTCTGATGCACCTCTGCAAGTTTTCTGTATCCATTGGACCTTCCCATTGACGATGAAACACAGAAATTGCATCGGAATTAAATATAAGAGACACAATGCCGACTTAAGTACAGGAAGACTGAGTCTTCCTACTGTCTATGTTTTGAGCGTTTCCTATGTCACTAGTTTTACATTCCGATGCACCTCTGCAGGTTTACAGTATCTCCTGGACCTTCCCATTGACGATGAAACACAGAAATTGCATCGGAATTAAATATAAGAGACACGATGCCGACTTAAGTACAGGAAGACTGAGTCTTCCTACTGTCTATGTTTTGAACGTTTCCTGAGTCATCAGTTTTACATTCCGATGCACCTCTGCAGGTTTCCTGTATCCCTCGGACCTTCCCATTGACGATAAAACACAGAAATTGCATCGAAATTAAATATAAGAGACACAATGCCGACTTAAGTACAGGAAGACTAAGTCTTCCTACTGTCTATGTTTTGAGCTTTTCCTGTGTCATCAGTTTTACTTTCCGATGCACCTCTGCAGGTTTACTATATCCCTTGGACCTTCCCATTCACGATGAAACACAGAAATTTCATCGGAAAAAAATATAAGAGACACAATGCCGACTTTAGTACAGGAAGACTGAGTCTTCCTACTGTCTATGTTTTCAGCGTTTCCTGACTCACCAGTTTTACATTCCGATGCACCTCTGCAGGTTTCCTGTATCCCTTGGACCTTCCCATTGACGATGAAACACAGAAATTGCATCGAAATTAAATATAAGAGACACAATGCCGACTTAAGTACAAGAAAACAGTCTTCGTACGGTGAATGTTTTGACCGTTTCCTGTGTCACCATTTTTACCTTCCGATGCACCTCTGCAGGTTTACTGTATCCCTTGGACCTTCGCATTGACGATGAAACACAGAAATTGCATCGGAATTAAATACAAGAGACACAATGCCGACTTAAGTACAGGAAGACTGAGTCTTCCTACTGTCTATGTTTTGAGCGTTTCCTGTGTCATCAGTTTTACATTCCGATGCACGTCTGCAGGTTTACTGTATGCCTTGGACCTTCCCATTGACGATGAAACACAGAAATTGCATCGGATTTCAATATAAGAGACACAATGCCGACTTAAGTACAAGAAAACTGAGTCTTCTTACGGTCTATGTTTTGAGCGTTTCCTGTGTCGCCAGTTTTACATTCCGATGCACCTATGCCGGTTTACTGTATCCCTTGCCCCTTCCCATTGTCGATGAAACACAGAAATCGTATCGGAATTAAATATAAGAGACACAATGCCGACTTAAGTACAGGATGACTGAGTCTTCCTACTGTCTATGTTTTGAGCATTCCTGTGTCATCAGTTTTACATTCCGATGCACGTCTGCAGGTTTACTGTATCCCTTGGACCTTCCCATTGACGATGAAAAACAGAAATTGCATCGGATTTAAATATAAGAGACACAATGCCGACTTAAGTACAGGAAGACTGAGTCTTCCTACTGTCTATAATTTGAGCGTTTCCTGTGTCACCAGTTTTATTTTCCGATGCACCTCTACAGGTTTACTGTATCCCTTGGACCTTCACAGTGACGATGAAACACAGAAATTGCATCGGAATTAAATATAAGAGACACAATGCCGACTTAAGTACAGGAAGACTAAGTCTTCCTACTGTCTTTGTTTTGAGTGTTTCCTGTGTCATCAGTTTTACCTTCCGATGAACCTCTGCAGGTTTACTATATCCCTTGGACCTTCCCATTCACGATGAAACACAGAAATTTCATCGGAAATAAATATAAGAGACACAAGCCGACTTAAGTATAGGAAGACTGAGTCTTCACACTGTCTATGATTTGAGCGTTTCCTGTGTCACCAGTTTTACATTCCGATGCACCTCTGCAGGTTTACTGTATCCCTTGGACCTTCCCATTGACGATGAAACACAGAAATTGCATCGGAATTAAATACAAGAGACACAATGCCGACTTAAGTACAGGAAGACTGAGTCTTCCTACTGTCTATGTTTTGAGCGTTTCCTGTGTCACTAGTTTTACATCCCGATGCACCTCTGCAGGTTTACTGTATCCCTTGGACCTTCCCATTGACGATGAAACACAGAAATTGCATCGGAATTAAATATAAGAGACACAATGCCGACTTAAGTACAGGAAGACTGAGTCTTCCTACTGTCAATGTTTTGAGCGCTTCCTGTGTCACCAGTTTTACTTTCTGATGCACCTCTGCAGGTTTACTGTATCCCTTGGACCTTCACAGTGACGATGAAACACAGAAATTGCATCGGAGTTAGATTTAAGAGACACAATGCCTACTTAAGCACAGGAAGACTGAGTCTTCCTACTGTCTATAATTTGAGCGTTTCCTGTGTCACCAGTTTTGCATTCCGATGCATCTCTACAGGTTTACTGTATCCCTTGGGCCTTCACAGTGACGATGAAACACAGAAATTGCACCGGAATTTAAATATAAGAGACACATCGCTGACTTAAGTACAAGAAAACTGAGTCTTCCTACTGTCTATCTTTTGAGCATTCCTGTGTCACTAGTTTTACATTCCGATGAACGTCTGCAGGTTTACTGTATCCCTTGTGCCTTCCCATTGACGATGAAAAACAGAAATTGCATCGGATTTAAATATAAGAGACACAATGCCGACTTAAGTACAGGAAGACTAAGTCTTCCTACTGTCTATGTTTTGAGCTTTTCCTGCGTCATCAGTTTTACTTTCCGATGCACCTCTGCAGGTTTACTATATCCCGTTGGACCTTCCCATTCACGATGAAACACAGAAATTTCATCGGAAAAAAATATAAGAGATACAATGCCGACTTTAGTACAGGAAGACTGAGTCTTCCTACTGTCTATGTTTTGAGCGTTTCCTGAGTCACCAGTTTTACATTCCGATGCACCTCTGCAGGTTTCCTGTATCCCTTGGACCTTCCCATTGACGATGAAACACAGAAATTGCATCGAAAGTAAATATAAGAGACACAATGCCGACTTAAGTACAAGAAAACAGTCTTCGTACGGTCAATGTTTTGAGCGTTTCCTGTGTCATAAGTTTTACTTTCCGATGCACCTCTGCCGGTTTACTATATCCCTTGGACCTTCCCATTGTCGATGAAACACAGAAATCGCATCGGAATTAAATATAAGAGACACAATGCCGACTTAAGTACAGGAAGACTGAGTCTACCTACTGTCTATGTTTTGAGCGTTTCCTGTGTCACCAGTTTTACATTCTGATGCACCTCTCCAGATTTACTGTAGCCATTGGACCTTCCCATTGACGATGAAACACAGAAATTGCATTGGAGTTAAATATAAGAGACACAATGCCGACTTAAGTACAGGAAGACTGAGTCTTCCTACTGTCTATGTTTTGAGCGTTTCCTGTGTCACCAGTTTTACATTCCGATGCACCTCTGCATGTTTACTGTATTCCTTGGACCTTCCCATTGACGATGAAACACAGAAATTGCATCGGAATTAAATATAAGAGACACAATGCCGACTTAAGTACAAGAAGACTAAGTCTTCCTACTGTCTATGTTTGAACGATTCCTGTGTCATCAGTTTTACTTTCCGATGCACCTCTGCAGGTTTACTATATCCCTTGGACCTTCCCATTCACGATGAAACACAGAAATTTCATCGGAAATAAATATAAGAGACACAATGCCGACTTAAGTACAGGAAGACTGAGTCTTCCTTCTGTCTATGTTTTGATCGTTTCCTGGGTCACCAGTTTTACATTCCGATGCACCTCTGCAGGTTTACTGTATTACTTGGACCTTCCCATTGACGATGAAACACAGAAATTGCATCGGAATTAAATATAAGAGACACAATGCCGACTTAGGTACAGGAAGACTGAGTCTTCCTACTGTCTATGTTTTGAGCGTTTCCTGTGTCACTAGTTTTACATTCCGATGCAAATCTGCAGGTTTACTATATCCCTTGGACCTTCACAGTGACGATGAAACACAGAAATTGCATCGGAGTTAGATTTAAGAGACACAATGCCTACTTAAGCACAGGAAGACTGAGTCTTCCTACTGTCTATAATTTGAGCGTTTCCTGTGTCACCAGTTTTGCATTCCGATGCATCTCTACAGGTTTACTGTATCCCTTGGGCCTTCACAGTGACGATGAAACACAGAAATTGCACCGGAATTTAAATATAAGAGACACATCGCTGACTTAAGTACAAGAAAACTGAGTCTTCCTACTGTCTATCTTTTGAGCATTCCTATGTCACTAGTTTTACATTCCGATGAACGTCTGCAGGTTTACTGTATCCCTTGTGCCTTCCCATTGACGATGAAAAACAGAAATTTCATCGGAAATAAATATAAGAGACACAATGCCGACTTAAGTACAGGAAGACTGAGTCTTCCTTCTGTCTATGTTTTGATCGTTTCCTGGGTCACCAGTTTTACATTCCGATGCACCTCTGCAGGTTTCCTGTATCCCTTGGACCTTCCCATTGACGATGAAACACAGAAATTGCATCGGAGTTAAATATAAGAGACACAATGCCGACTTAAGTACAGGAAGACTGAGTCTTCCTACTGTCTATGTTTTGAGCGCTTCCTGTGTCACCAGTTTTACTTTCTGATGCACCTCTGCAGGTTTACTGTATCCCTTGTACATTCCCATTGACGATGAAACACAGAAATTGCATCGGAATTAAATAGAAGAGACACAATGCCGACTTAAGTACAGGAAGACTGAGTCATCCTACTGTCTATAATCTGAGCGTTTCCTGTGTCACCAGTTTTATTTTCCGATGCACCTCTACAGGTTTACTGTATCAATTGGACCTTCACTGTGACGATGAAACACAGAAATTGCATCGGAATTAAATATAAGAGACACAATGCCTGCTTAAGTACAGGAAGACTGAGTCTTCCTACTGTCTATGTTTTGAGTGCTTCCTGTGTCACCAGTTTTACTTTCTGATGCACCTCTGCAGGTTTACTGTATCCCCTGGACCTTCACAGTGACGATGAAACACAGAAATTGCATCGGAGTTAGATTTAAGAGACACAACGCCTACATAAGCACAGGAAGACTGAGTCTTCCTACTGTCAATAATTTGAGCGTTTCCCGTGTCACCAGTTTTGCATTCCGATGCATCTCTACAGGTTTACTGTATCCATTGGACCTTCACAGTGACGATGAAACACAGAAATTGCATCGGAATTTAAATATAAGAGACACATCGCCGACTTAAGTACAAGAAAACTGAGTCTTCTTACGGTCTATGTTTAGAGCGTTTCCTGTGTCGCCAGTTTTACATTCCGAAGCACCTATGCCGGTTTACTGTATCCCTTGCCCCTTCCCATTGTCGATGAAACACAGAAATCGTATCGGAATTAAATATAAGAGACACAATGCCGACTTAAGTACAGGAAGACTGAGTCTTCCTACTGTTTATGTTTTGAGCGTTTCCTGTGTCACCAGTTTTACATACCGATGCACCTCTGCAGGTTTACTGTATTCCTTGGACCTTCCCATTGACGATGAAAAACAGAAATTGCATCGGATTTAAATATAAGAGACACAATGCCGACTTAAGTACAGGAAGACTAAGTCTTCCTACTGTAAATGTTTTGAGCTTTTCCTGTGTCATCAGTTTTACTTTCCGATGCACCTCTGCAGGTTTACTATATCCCTTGGACCTTCCCATTCACGATAAAACACAGAAATTTCATCGGAAATAAATATAAGAGACACAATGCCGACTTAAGTACAGGAAGACTGAGTCTTCCTACTGTCTATGCTTTGAGCGTTTCCTGAGTCACAGGTTTTACATTTCGATGCACCTCTGCAGGTTTCCTGTATCCCATGGACCTTCCCATTGACGATGAAACACAGAAATTGCATCGACATTAAATATAAGAGACACAATGCCGACTTAAGTACAAGAAAACAGTCTTCGTACGGTCAATGTTTTGAGCGTTTCCTGTGTCACCAGTTTTACATTCCGATGCACCTCTGCCGGTTTACTATATCCCTTGGACCTTCCCATTGTCGATGAAACACAGAAATCGCATCTTAATTAAATATAAGACACACAATGCCTGCTTAAGTACAGGAAGACTGAGTCTTCCTACTGTCTATGTTTTGAGTGCTTCCTGTGTCACCAGTTTTACTTTCTGATGCACCTCTGCAGGTTTACTGTATCCCCTGGACCTTCACAGTGACGATGAAACACAGAAATTGCATCGGAGTTAGATTTAAGAGACACAACGCCTACATAAGCACAGGAAGACTGAGTCTTCCTACTGTCAATAATTTGAGCGTTTCCCGTGTCACCAGTTTTGCATTCCGATGCATCTCTACAGGTTTACTGTATCCATTGGACCTTCACAGTGACGATGAAACACAGAAATTGCATCGGAATTTAAATATAAGAGACACATCGCCGACTTAAGTACAAGAAAACTGAGTCTTCTTACGGTCTATGTTTAGAGCGTTTCCTGTGTCGCCAGTTTTACATTCCGAAGCACCTATGCCGGTTTACTGTATCCCTTGCCCCTTCCCATTGTCGATGAAACACAGAAATCGTATCGGAATTAAATATAAGAGACACAATGCCGACTTAAGTACAGGAAGACTGAGTCTTCCTGCTGTCTATGTTTTGAGCGTTTCCTGTGTCACCAGTTTACATTCTGATGCACCTCTGCAGGTTTACTGTATCCATTGGACTTTCCCATTGACGATGAAACACAGAAATTGCATCGGAATTAAATATAAGAGACACAATGCCGACTTAAGTACAGGAAGACTGAGTCTTCCTGCTGTCTATGTTTTGAGCGTTTCCTGTGTCACTAGTTTTACATTCCGATGCACCTCTGCAGGTTTACTGTATCCCTTGGACCTTCCCATTGACAATGAAACGCAGAAATTGCATCGGAATAAAATATAAGAGACACAATGCCGACTTAAGTACAGGAAGACTGAGTCTTCCTACTGTCTATGTTTTGAGCGTTTCCTATGTCACTAGTTTTACATTCCGATGCACCTCTGCAATTTTACTGTATCTCTTGGACCTTCCCATTGACGATAAAAACACAGAAATTGCATCGGAATTAAATATAAGAGACACAATGCCGAATTAAGTACAGGAAGACTAAGTTATCCTACTGTCAATGTTTTGAGCTTCTCCTGTGTCATCAGTTTTACTTACCGATGCACCTCTGCAAGTTTACTATATCCTGTGGACCTTCCCATTCACAATGAAACACAGAAATTTCATTGGAAAAATATATAAGAGACACAATGCCGACTTTAGTACAGGAAGACTGAGTCTTCCTAGTGTCTATGTTTTGAGCGTTTCCTGAGTCACCAGTTTTACATTCCGATGCACCTCTGCAGGTTTCCTGTATCCCTTGGACCTTCCCATTGACGATGAAACACAGAAATTGCATCGAAATTAAATATAAGAGACACAATGCCGACTTACGTACAAGAAAACAGTCTTCGTACGGTCAATGTTTGAGCGTTTCCTGTGTCACCAGTTTTACCTTCCGATGCACCTCTGCCGGTTTACTATATCCCTTGGACCTTCCCATTGTCGATGAAACACAGAAATCGCATCGGAATTAAATATAAGAGACACAATGCCGACTTAAGTACAGGGGGACTGAGTCTTCCTACTGTCTATGTTTTGAGCGTTTCCTGTGTCACCAGTTTTACATTCTGATGCACCTCTGCAGGTTTACTGTATCCATTGGACCTTCCCATTGACGATGAAACACAGAAATTGCATTGGAGTTAAATATAAGAGACACAATGCCGTCTTAAGTACAGGGGGACTGAGTCTTCCTACTGTTTATGTTTTGAGCGTTTCCTGTGTCACCAGTTTTACATTTCGATGCACCTCTGCAGGTTTACTTTATTCCTTGGACCTTCCCATTGACGATGAAACACAGAAATTGCATCGGAAATAAATATAAGAGACACAATGCCGACTTAAGTACAGGAAGACTGAGTCTTCCTACTGTCTATGTTTTGATCGTTTCCTGGGTCACCAGTTTTACATTCCGATGCACCTCTGCAGGTTTACTGTATCCCTTGGAACTTCCCATTGACGATGAAACACAGAAATTGCATCGGAATTAAATATAAGAGACACGATGCCGACTTAAGTACAGGAAGACTGAGTCTTCCTACTGTCTATTTTGAGCGTTTCCTGTGTCACCAGTTTTACATTCTGATGCACCTCTGCAGGTTTACTGTATCCCTTGGACCTTCACAGTGACGATGAAACACAGAAAATGCATCGGAGTTAGATTTAAGAGACAAAATGCCTACTTAAGCACAGGAAGACTGAGTCTTCCTACTGTCTATAATTTGAGTGTTTCCTGTGTCACCAGTTTTACATTCCGATGCACGTCTGCAGGTTAACTATATCCCTCCGACCTTCCCATTCACGATAAAACACAGAAATTTCATCGGAAATAAATATAAGGGACACAATGCTGACTGAAGTACAGGAAGACTGAGTCTTCCTACTGTCTATGCTTTGAGCGTTTCCTGAGTCACCAGTTTTTCATTCCGATACCCCTCTGCAGGTTTCCTGTATCCCTTGGACCTTCCCATTGACGATGAAACACAGAAATTGCATCGACATTAAATATAAGAGACACAATGCCGACTTAAGTACAGGAATACTGAGTCTTCCTACTGTCTATGTTTTGAGCGCTTCCTGTGTCACCAGTTTTACTTTCTGATGCACCTCTGCAGGTTTACTGTATCCCTTGGACCTTCACAGTGACGATGAAACACAGAAAATGCATCGGAGTTAGATTTAAGAGACACAATGCCTACTTAAGCACAGGAAGACTGAGTCTTCCTACTGTCCATAATTTGAGCGTTTCCTGTGTCACCAGTTTTGCATTCCGATGCATCTCTACAGCTTTACTGTATCCCTTGGACCTTCACAGTGACGATGAAACACAGAAATTGCATCGGAATTTAAATGTAAGAGACACATCGCCGACTTAAGTACAAGAAAACTGAGTCTTCTTACGGTCTATGTTTCGAGCGTTTCCTGTGTCGCCAGTTTTACATTCCGATGCACCTATGCCGGTTTACTGTATCCCTTGCCCCTTCCCATTGTCGATGAAACACAGAAATTGCATCGGAATAAAATATAAGAGACACAATGCCGACTTAAGTACAGGAAGACTGAGTCTTCCTACTGTCTATGTTTTGAGCGTTTCCTATGTCACTAGTTTTACATTCCGATGCACCTCTGCAATTTTACTGTATCTCTTGGACCTTCCCATTGACGATGAAACACACAAATTGCATCGGAATTAAATATAAGAGACACAATGCCGACTTAAGTACAGGAAGACTAAGTCTTCCTACTGTCTATGTTTTGAGCTTTTCCTGTGTCATCAGTTTTACTTTCCGATGCACCTCTGCAGGGTTACTATATCCCGTGGACCTTCCCATTCACAATGATACACAGAAATTTCATCGGAAAATAATATAAGGGACACAATGCCGACTTTAGTACAGGAAGACTGAGTTTTCCTAGTGTCTATGTTTTGAGCGTTTCCTGAGTCACCAGTTTTACATTCCGAAGCACCTCTGCAGGTTTCCTGTATCCCTTGGACCTTCCCATTGACGATGAAACACAGAAAGTGCATCGAATTTAAATATAAGAGACACAATGCCGACTTCAGTACAAGAAAACAGTCTTCGTACGGTCAATGTTTTGAGCGTTTCCTGTGTCACCAGTTTTACCTTCCGATGCACCTCTGCCGGTTTACTATATCCCTTGGACCTTCCCATTGTCGATGAAACACAGAAATCGCATCGGAATTAAATATAAGAGACACAATGCCGACTTAAGTACAGGAAGACTGAGTCTTCCTACTGTCTATGTTTTGAGCGTTTCCTGTGTCACAAGTTTTACATTCTGATGCACCTCTGCAGGTTTACTGTATCCATTGGACCTTCCCATTGACGATGAAACACAGAAATTGCATTGGAGTTAAATATAAGAGACACAATGCCGACTTAAGTACAGGAAGACTGAGTCTTCCTACCGTATATGTTTTGAGCGTTTCCTGAGTCACCAGTTTTACATTCCGATGCACCTCTGCAGGTTTACTGTATCCCTTGGACCTTCCCATTGACGATGAAACACAGAAATTGCATCGAAATTAAATATAAGAGACACAATGCCGACTTAAGTACAAGAAAACAGTCTTCGTACGGTCAATGCCTTGAGCGTTTCCTGTGTCACCAGTTTTACATTCCGATGCACCTCTGCCGGTTTACTATATCCCTTGGACCTTCCCATTGTCGATGAAACACAGAAATCGCATCTGAATTAAATATAAGAGACACAATGCCGACTTCAGTACAGGAAGACTGAGTCTTCCTACTGTCTATGTTTTGAGCGTTTCCTGTGTCACCAGTTTTACATTCCGAAGCACCTCTGCAGGTTTACTGTATTCCTTGGACCTTCTCATTGACGATGAAACACAGAAATTGCATCGGAATTAAATATAAGAGACACAATGCCGACTTAAGTACAGGAAGACTAAGTCATCCTACTGTTTATGTTTTGAACGATTCCTGTGTAATCAGTTTTACTTTCCGTTGCACCTCTGCAGGTTCACTATATCCCTTGGACCTACCCATTCACGATGAAACACAGAAATTTCATCGGAATTAAATATAAGAGACAAATGCCGACTTAACTACAGGAAGACTGGGTCTTCCTACTGTCTATGTTTTGAGCGTTTCCTGTGTCACTAGTTTTACATTCCGATGCAAATCTGCAGGTTAACTGTATCCCTAGGACCTTCCCATTGACGATGAAACACAGAAATTGCATCGGAATTAAATATAAGAGACACAATGCCGACTTAAGTACAGGAAGACTGAGTCTTCCTACAGTCTATGCTTTGAGCGTTTCCTGTGTCACCAGTTTTACATTCTGATGCACCTCTGCAGGTGTACTGTATCCCATGGACCTTCCCATTGACGATGAAACACAGAAATTGCATCGGAATTAAATATAAGAGACACAATGCCGACTTAAGTACAGGAAGACTAAGTCTTCCTACTGTCTATGTTTTGAGCGTTTCCTGTGTCACTAGTTTTACATTCCGATGCAAATCTGCAGGTTTACTATATCCCTCGGACCTTCCCATTGACGATGAAACACAGAAATTGCATCGGAATTAAATATAAGAGACACAATGCCGACTTAAGTACAGGAAGACTGAGTCTTCCTACAGTCTATGTTTTGAGCGTTTCCTGTGTCACCAGTTTTACATTCTGATTCACCTCTGCAGGTTTACTGTATCCCTTGGACCTTCCCATTGACGATGAAACACAGAAATTGCCTCGGAATTAAATATAAGAGACACAATGCCGACTTAAGTACAGGAAGACTGAGTCTTCCTACTGTCTATGTTTTGAGCGTTTCCTGTGTCATCAGTTTTACTTTCCGATGCACCTCTGCAGGTTTACTATATCCCTTGGACCTTCCCATTGTCGATGAAACACCGAAATCGCATCGGAATTAAATATAAGAGACACAATGCCGACTTACGTACAGGAAGACTGAGTCTTCCTACTGTCTATGCTTTGAACGATTCCTGTGTCATCGGCTTTACTTTCCGATGCACCTCTGTAGGTTTACTATATCCCTTGGAACTTCCCATTCACGATGAAACACAGAAATTTCATCGGAAATAAATATAAGAGACACAATGCCGACTTAAGTATAGGAAGACAGAGTCTTCCTACTGTCTATGTTTTGAGCGTTTCCTGTGTCACCAGTTTTACATTCTGATGCAGCTCTGCAGGTTTACTGTATCCATTGGACCTTCCCATTGACAATGAAACACAGAAATTGCATTGGAGTTAAATATAAGAGACACAATGCCGACTTAAGTACAGGAAGACTGAGTCTTCCTACTGTCTATGTTTTGAGCGTTTCCTGTGTCACCAGTATTACATTCCGATGCACATCTGCAGGTTTACTGTATTCCTTGGAACTTCCCATTTACGATGAAACACAGAAATTGCATCGGAAATAATATAAGAGGCACAATGCCGATTTAAGTACAGGAAGACTAAGTCTTCCTACTGTCTATGGTTTGAACGATTACTGTGTCATCAGTTTTACGTTCCGATGCACCTCTGCAGGTTTACTATATCCCTTGGACCTTCCCATTCACGATGAAACACAGAAATTTCATCGGAAGTAAATATAAGAGACACAATGCCGACTTAAGTACAGGAAGACTGAGTTTTCCTACTGTCTATGCTTTGATCGTTTCCTGCGTCACCAGTTTTACATTCCGATGCACCTCTACAGGTTTACTGTATCCCTTGGACCTTCCCATTGACGATGAAACACAGAAATTGCATCGGAATTAAATATAAGAGACACAATGCCGACTTAAGTACAGGAAGACTGAGTCTTCCTACTGTCTATAATTTGAGCGTTTCCTGTGTCCCCAGTTTTATTTTCCGATGCACCTCTACAGGTTTACTGTATCCCTTGGACCTTCACAGTGACGATGAAACACAGAAATAGCATCGGAATTAAATATAAGAGACACAATGCCGACTTAAGTACAGGAAGACTAAGTCTTCCTACTGTCTATGTTTTGAGCGTTTCCTGTGTCATCAGTTTTACTTTCCGATGCACCTCTGCAGGTTTACTATATCCCTTGGACCTTCCCATTCACGATGAATCACAGAAATTTCATCGGAAATAAATATAAGAGACACAATGCCGACTTAAGTACAGGAAGACTGAGTCTTCCTACTGTCTATGTTTTGAGCGTTTCCTGTGTCACCAGTTTTACATTCCGATGCACCTCTGCAGGTTTACTGTATCCCTTGGACCTTCCCATTGACGATGAAACACCGAAATTGCATCGGAATTGAATATAAGAGACACAATGCCGACTTAAGTACAGGAAGACTGAGACTTCCTACTGTCTATGTTTTGAGCGCTTCCTGCGTCACCAGTTTTACTTTCTGATGCACCTCTGCAGGTTTACTGTATCCCTTGGACCTTCACAGTGACGATGAAACACAGAAATTGCATCGGAGTTAGATTTATGGGACACAGTGCCTACTTAAGCACAGGAAGACTGAGTCTTCCTACTGTCTATAATTTGAGCGTTTCCTGTGTCACCAGTTTTGCATTCCGATGCATCTCTACAGGTTTACTGTATCCCTTGGACCTTCACAGTGACGATGAAACACAGAAATAGCATCGGAATTAAATATAAGAGACACAATGCTGACTTAAGTACAGGAAGACTAAGTCTTCCTACTGTCTATGTTTTGAGCGTTTCCTGTGTCATCAGTTTTACTTTCCGATGCACCTCTGCAGGTTTACTATATCCCTTGGACCTTCCCATTGACGATGAAACACAGAAATTTCATCGGAAATAAATGTAAGAGACACAGTGCCGACTTAAGTACAGGAAGACTGAGTCTTCCTACTGTCTATGTTTTGTGCGTTTCCTGAGTCACCAGTTTTATATTCCGATGCACCTCTGCACGTTTCCTGTATCCCTTGGACCTTCCCATTGACGATGAAACACAGAAATTGCATCGAAATTAAATATAAGAGACACAATGCCGACATAAGTACAAGAAAACAGTCTTCGTACGGTCAATGCTTTGAGCGTTTCCTGTGTCACCAGTTTTACATTCTGATGCACGTCTGCAGGTTTACTGTATCCCTTGGACCTTCCCATTGACGATGAAACACAGAAATTGCATTGGAGTTATATATAAGAGACACAATGCCGACTTAAGTACAGGAAGACTGACTCTTCCTACTGTCTATGTTTTGAGCGTTTCCTGTGTCACCAGTTTTACATTCCGATGCACCTCTGCAGGTTTACTGTATTCCTGGGACCTTCCCATTGACGATGAAACACAGAAATTGCATCGGAATTAAATATAAGAGACACAATGCCGACGTAAGTACAGGAAGGCTAAGTCTTCCTACTGTCTATGTTTTGAACGATTCCTGTGTCATCAGTTTTACTTTCCGATGCACCTCTGCAGGTTTGCTATATCCCTTGGACCTTCCCATTCACGATGAAACACAGAAATTTCATCGGAATTAAATATAAGAGACACAATGCCGACTTAAGTACAGGAAGACTGAGTCTTCCTACTGTCTATGTTTTGAGCGTTTCCTGTGTCACTAGTTTTACATTCCGATGCACCTCTGCAGGTTTACTGTATTCCTGGGACCTTCCCATTGACGATGAAACACAGAAATTGCATCGGAATTAAATATAAGAGACACAATGCCGACTTAAGTACAGGAAGACTGAGTCTTCCTACTGTCTATGTTTTGATCGTTTCCTGGGTCACCAGTTTTTCATTCCGATGCACCTCTGCAGGATTACTGTATCCCTTGGACCTTCCCATCGACGATGAAACACAGAAATTGCATCGGAATTAAATATAAGAGACACAATGCCGACTTAAGTACAGGAAGACTGAGTCTTCCTACTCTCTATGTTTTGAGCGTTTCCTGTTTCACTAGTTTTACATTCCCATGCAAATCTGCAGGTTTACTATATCCCTTGGACCTTCCCATTCACGATGAAACACAGAAATTTCATCGGTAATAAATATAAGAGACACAATGCCGACTTAAGTATAGGAAGACTGAGTCTTCCTACTGTCTATGTTTTGAGCGTTTCCTGTGTCATCAGTTTTACTTTCCGATGCACCTCTGCAGGTTTACTGTATCCCTTGGACCTTCCCATTGACGATGAAACACAGAAATTGCATCGGAATAAAATATAAGAGACACAATGCCGTCTTAAGTACAGGAAGACTGAGTCTTCCTACTGTCTATGTTTTGAGCTTTTCTTGTGTCATCAGTTTTTCTTCCGATGCACCTCTGTAGGTTTACTATATCCCTTGGACCTTCCCATTCACGATGAAACACAGAAATTTCATCGGAAATAAATATAAGAGACACAATGCCGACTTAAGTACAAGAAAACAGTCTTCGTACGGTCAATGTTTTGAGCGTTTCCTGTGTCACCAGATTTACATTCCGATGCACCTCTGCCGGTTTACTATATCCCTTGGACCTTCCCATTGTCGATGAAACACAGAAATCGCATCGGAATTAAATATAAGAGACACATTGCCGACTTAAGTACAGGAAGACTGAGTCTTCCTACTGTCTATGTTTTGAGCGTTTCCTGTGTCACCAGTTTTACATTCTGATCCACCTCTGCAGGTTTACTGTATCCTTTGGACCTTCCCATTGACGATGAGACACAGAAATTGCATTGGAGTTAAATATAAGAGACACAATGCCGACTTAAGCACAGGAAGACTGAGTCTTCCTACTGTCTATGTTTTGAGCGTTTCCTGTGTCACTAGTTTTACGTTCCGATGCAAATCTGCAGGTTTACTATATCCCTAGGACCTTCCCATTGACGATGAAACACAGAAATTGCATCGGAATTAAATGTAAGAGACACAATGCCGACTTAAGTACAGGAAGACTGAGTCGTCCTACAGTCTATGTTTTGAGCGTTTCCTGTGTCATCACTTTTACTTTCCGATGCACCTCTGCAGGATTACTGTATCCCTTGGACCTTCCCATTGACGATGAAACACAGAAATTGCATCGGAATTAAATATAAGAGACACAATGCCGACTTAAGTACAGGAAGACTGAGTCTTCCTACTCTCTATGTTTTGAGCGTTTCCTGTTTCACTAGTTTTACATTCCCATGCAAATCTGCAGGTTTACTATATCCCTTGGACCTTCCCATTCACGATGAAACACAGAAATTTCATCGGTAATAAATATAAGAGACACAATGCCGACTTAAGTATAGGAAGACTGAGTCTTCCTACTGTCTATGTTTTGAGCGTTTCCTGTGTCATCAGTTTTACTTTCCGATGCACCTCTGCAGGTTTACTATATCCCTTGGACCTTCCCATTCACGATGAAACACAGAAATTTCATCGGAAATATATATAAGAGACACAATGCCGACTTATGTATAGGAAGACTGAGTCTTCCTACTGTCTATGTTTTGAGCGTTTCCTGTGTGACCAGTTTTACATTCCGATGCACCTCTGCAGGTTTACTGTATCCCTTGGACCTTCCCATTGACGATGAAACACAGAAATTGCATCGGAATAAAATATAAGAGACACAATGCCGTCTTAAGTACAGGAAGACTGAGTCTTCCTACTGTCTATGTTTTGAGCTTTTCCTGTGTCATCAGTTTTACTTCCGATGCACCTCTGCAGGTTTACTATATCCCTTGGACCTTCCCATTCACGATGAAACACAGAAATTTCATCGGAAATAAATATAAGAGACACAATGCTGACTTAAGTACAAGAAAACAGTCTTCGTACGGTCAATGGTTTGAGCGTTTCCTGTGTCACCATGTAACGACAACTGTATCTATAATAATTTTTTCCTTTATGAATTTAGATAAGTTAATGTTGGCAGGGTTTTGAACTTCTTTTTCGGCTCGTATAGTGATGTTAAAGAAACTGCGAGTAACTTTTGTAATGAATATTATTATTTATGTTAGATTTCAGAGAATGTGATAATCAAAAGAAAGTGTACTTAATGTTAAAAATATTGTAAAATGTGGAAATTGTAATTTAAACACTTGGTCCATACGTAGGTAATGCATTAGAATATGTGTAATAGAAAACCTGTGGTGAATACCCTACCTGTTGGGGAGCGGGAAAAGGTGGAGGCAGGCGAGCGCGGGAAAACGCACACTGGGCGCGGTTCGGCGCAACGGGCACAACAGTCAGTCGGAGGCGAGAGTCAGTAACAGTCAGAGTGGTAAATTGATCCGAGGAACAAGTACTGTACCGAGGAGGCTACCTAGGAAAAGTGGATTACATTGAGCCTCGGGTACACCGATTCCGACGACTACCTGGCATGGCTATATTCTGAGGCACAATATTGGAAAGATTACGACGCTAAGAAGATGGAAAGTGCCTAATGTAGCGTGAGCCTTAGCCGCGCTTGTATGTGTGCCGTGCTGCCCGTAACCTCGCTGCCCGCCAACCGCCGCACCGACTTGCACAGGTCAAACCTTTATTTCATCTTTAGAAGTGTAAATGTGTGGACCAGTGTCGAAACTGTTTCTAATTGTGCAATAATAACGTGAATTTTACCAGAATTGCTTTAGCCATGACTTATCCTGATCACTGACCTAGACAGGATCCTTACCTCGTATTGTGCAACCCGAGTATCCTGAACTGAAAGTTTATAATTAGTGCAAATGAGAATTATCAGTAATCAAACTTTTGCTATAAAGAAATGCAATAGTTCTGTGAACTATTGCAAATGTTGGTAGAAGTATAAATAAACTGAAAGATAGTCTTTTGAATTGAGTTATCGATGCTATTTAATTAACTTGAGGCAGAACTAATGACAGTTAAATTATTCAGAAGTAAAACAAAAGATTGGTTATCCATTGATTGAGAAATTTGAGTGTTAATTTGACTTTTAGTAATTAACAGTTTCAGTATAACGACCATAACAGTTTCAGGGCCCCCCCCTTTTCTCGTTCATTCTTTCAAACCTTGAAATGTGTTGATCAGATTTGACCAGTAAAGTTAAGTTCTACATTAATCCTAAGTGCATTAGTGTTGTTTTTCCATTTTAATAGTGACATTGTATGTGGGTTTCAAAACTGCTTATCCTAGGGCAATCTATGCCCGATTTCAGTCTGATTAATATACTAAATGCAGTTCGTAGTAACCATTGCAGTGTGGTGTTGTGTGAATTTAGCTCGTCCAAATTAGTACAAAAAGAGAAAGCTTTAGTTCAGTGGATTTTTCTGGTTCCTAACTTTGCCATATAACGCATCATTACTACAGGTTACTATGCTTGTACATGCACCCAATTGTACAAGGAAAAACTCACTCATTGCCTAAGTAGGCTGGCGACCGAATTATTAATTGACGGTAGCATCTACTGTGTGTACTTCTTGTCCATGCGAACGCGCAATTATACTATACATTTGCTTGATGCATCACTGTAGTTATTTACTGATTACAAGTCCGATCTTGCTTCTATTAGGTACACGCGGTCAATTTATGTACTAAAATCCTTGTTTATAAGGTGAAGCCCGTGAACTCATTACAGTACAGGCTTTATACAGCTAACGTACGTCCGTTAAAGGGCGGTAGCGTTACATGTGGCTTCCCGGTGACAGGACATCCAGTTGTAGTCGATTACAAATTAACGTAAAGATCGAACAGTGGATGTCCAGTGGCACGAATAGCAATAAAAATCAGTAAAATAAATTGCAGGAGCGTCAGGTATAATAGTGTGGTGTAATTGGTATCTAGTATGGATAGAAACGTAGGCAGGGTAGATGCGCCAAGCGAAATGAAGAATGCGGCTGGCAGTAGCAGGAGTTTACGCGGCCAGATAACAGATGGCGTTAGCGGAAGACAATTAGCATACATACAGTACCATGAACACGTCAACGAGCAGATTGAAATGTCGAGATCGTATCGAACACAGCAAGGGACAAAACAGGAAGTAGAGGGTGACTTTGTAGATGATAGTGGGTACGTGAACGAATCCACTGACATGTTTGATTCACCACAGATAAAGAAAGAACCGAAAGAAACTTCTGAAGTAGAATCGGAACACACCGATCCTGTAGAACAAAACAGTATAAAAATTTTAAGTATGAACGACTTATTTGAACAATTAACTAAACAAATGGCAGGACAGAGTGAGCAACTCAAAATACAGAATGAGCAACTTCAAAAACAAGTCGGCAATCAGGTTAATCAGCTTAAAACACACGTTGACGAGCAACTCAAAACACAGAATCTGCAGCTTAAAACACACGTTGATGAGCAGCTCAAAACACACGTGGATCGAATTAAAGCACAGGTTGAAGGACAGGGAATTAAAATTAGTAAACAAATAGAACAGGTAGAACAAAAAGTGGGTAATTTAAATTCTGTGGTAAATACTCTGAAACTTGAAGTAGATACCATTAACAAGAATATGGATACTATGCAGGGGGAAATTGTTAACATTAACAGTAGGTTCGATGTTGAAATTCTCAACATCCAAGAGAAAGTAGAGCCCCTGGTAGAAACAAAAGTAGACGAAAAAGTTTTCGGTCTCAAATCTGAGATCGTAAACGAATGTCAACACGGGATTTCACAGTTGAAAAGGACAGTTTCAGACACTGAAAAAGATTTAGGCGAGAGAGTTACCGAATGTGAACAAAATTCTTCGAAAATTCAAGGCAAAATGTTTGACCTTGAGAATAAAATTAAAGATAGGCCTGGTGTTGTCTGTAATGGCACACCGATTACGAAGCTGTTAGAAGGCGAGGAACGCTTTGATCCCGCCAAAAAACATAACGGGTGGCATCCGTTAGATTTTATCAAAAATTGCGAGAGAATATTTCCTGAGCACCTGTCTGATCAGGAAAAGATAAACGTTGTAATTAGCGCCTTAGCCGGTGATGCTAAGCGCTGGGGAGTAAATTTAAATACCGAACGAATGACGTTCGAAGAATTTAAGCAGAGATTTACGGAAGAATATTGGTCTGAACAAAAGCAGGACCACTTATGGCGGGAGTTCATCATGGCCAAACAGCATGATAACAGGGGCAGAAATTCTTTGAAAGATTTCTGCGAGCATTGGTACCGGAAATTGACGCATTTAAGAGGCCGAAGATCAGATTCGGAAATTATCTGGGAGTTATATAAAAAGCTCCCAGAAGATTCAAAGAGGTATGTAGGAAGCAATCATCACAGCTTCCAAGCATTTCTCGAAAGAGTCGAAGACGAAGATCATTGGCGCGCAAGTCGTGCCAACTATCAAAACTTTGGTAACCATAATAACCGACACAATGACGAACGAAATGACGGCGAAGGATTTCGCGTCAATATGTTGCAAAGAGGTAGGGGTAGAGGAAGAGGAAATTATTCAGGTCGCGGTAGAGGGTATACCGCGCAAAGTAACAACGACGCGGGAAACTAATTTCCGCGAACGTTGCGGGCCAAACGGAAGCGGACAATACATACCGGCCCCGATTTGAAAAAAGATACCGGACCGACCGTAATGTAATGAGACAGGCTAGGGACAGGCACGGGACGCTGCGACGTGTTGTGGCGAAACAAGCGTCAGCTGCGAGCCAGAATGAGTCATTTCTGCCGCACAGAACGCTACATGTTAACAGGCGAGTGGAGCATCAGAGGGCAACGGCCCAGCCTAGCAGAACATCTGTTAGGAAAGAAGCCGCTGGAAATACGGCAGCAGTAGATACGAACATAGCCGTCAGGGCTAATGAAAATTTTACGAGTGATAATTCCGTGGCAAAGGAAACGATAAAGGAAACTGTGAATACACAGAGAGGTGCGGTTAGCAGTGTTTGCAATAAAATCAAAGGCGAGGATGAATTAGCAGAAGTAACTGATTGGCGTGTGCAGATCGATAATCTGTACAAGGGCCTAAAGCAATGTGAGTGGGAGGATTTTAAGAAGGAGTATGAGGTAAAGAAATTAGTTAGGGAAAAAGGAGATAGTAGGGACGTCGATAAGGGGACGTGGCCCGAATTGGAAGAGGAGAGAATAAATAGCGCCGCGCAAAGTACGCGTGCCGCCAATAGGACGCAGATTAAGGGTAGGAAAGATTTGGAGGATGAAATCCTCAGCATTGACGAAGAAATAACTTCTGCTAACAGTCCGCAAATAGTACAAGCTGCTACCGAGAGGCACCGCGGAGAAGGGGCAGATGATTACCTGAAAGTAATCAAAGTCCACGAGGATTACACCGAATATGAAGTCACAGTGGATGTGAATAAAGCTGAGGATGAGGCCGTATTGCCAAAAGAGGACATTGAGTTAAAATCCAAGCCTGACGACAATACAGAGGAGGAACTTAGTGCCTGTCTCAGAAAAGCTTTTATGTTAGAACCTGAAAGCGATCCGGAATGGTCAGATTCCGACGATAGTTCGGATGATGAAAGGTACGCAAATACGGACGAAAATGAATGTACTAACTCTCCCTATTGTTCAAAAGTAGCATACTTAAATGAATCTGATGCTGAGGAGGATAGTAGTGATGACTCTAGTGACGATGAATTTGCAGGTGTAAACGAAAGTGAATATACTTTTACTGAAAGAGGGTATGAGAAAATTAGTGATATTTTTCCAAGGAAAGATACAGAAAATAGAAGTGGGCAAGAACCGAATGAATTATTCAGTAATGTAAAACAGGGGCATAATTTGCAGGAACCTCCAGATGATACTATACTGGGGCACGCCTTAATAAATGTTTTGAAAGAGTGTGAATTACAGGAACAGAACGAACCACCTGATAAAATGATAGCAGAACAGGGAATGTTGTACCTTGCTAAAGACTTCGAAATTTCAAAACCTAAAAAGTCGCCTGATGAAACGAAACGTTGGCAAGATCTGAATGGATTAGTGAAAGATGTAGAAAATAGGAGGCCTAAAAAGCCACCAGACTTAAGTGACTGTTTTATGAACATTAAAAGACCGCCTTGTTAATAAAGAGACTGGGGGCAGGATACTGTATTTGTATATATTATTAGTATTATGCATGACTTTATTATTACTATATCTCAGTGTTACCTGAAAGTGAATTATTGGTTTGTTGATTTGGAGTATGGGGCAGATTTATATCGGATTTTGAGAATGTCATGAATACATTACATCATGAAACTACAGGGTTTCCACCGGAAGAAATTTTGTTAGGCAGAAGTAGTAAAAGTTTAATTGAAGCAAAACTAGAGTTTCTACCTTGTACAAGTTTGGGATTGGATCAAAAGAAAGAATTGGTGATAAAAAGGGCAAAGCAAAAAGCTGAATATAGATCTAAAAGACACAATAAAAATTTAAAAGTTTCAAAATTTAAAATTGGAGATTATGTTCTTTTAAAAACCCACGAAAAGTCTAGTGAACTAAACCATGAAATTTCAAAATTTAAATATATTTATAATGGACCATATATAATACAGAATGTTCCACACGACAATGCTTACTACCTGATCTACCCAAAATCCAAAAGACCTTTAGGTGTAAGAAATATTGTGGACCTGAAACTGTATGTTCCTAGAAATGAGTGAAATAAGAATAATCAGAAAACGACTGGCAATAAATGTGCTGTATCTTATGCTGAACCCAAGTTATTCTAAAAGTAACTAATCTTTGTAAATGTCTGTATACCCTTGAAAGTGTGCTAATGTAGTTATGTAAGTTTCAGATTACCACTTGTACCGTAACTGTAAAAATGTATGGAGAAAGGATAAAGGCTATAAGCCAGATAAAAGATGGGCCTGTCAAAAAGGAAAATAGGCAGTGTATGAACCATGATATGAAGGACTGCCAAATACTAATGAGGGCAGATAAATAGTCGATGGAAAATTGTAAATATGATCCAGAAGAAGTGACAATATGAAGTGAAAAGGACTGCCCAAATCCACATAATAGGCAGCAAATAGGTGTATTTAAATTTATTCAATATATGTGTGTGTACTTTGTTTAGTAAGTAAGGAAATGGACTGCTATTCAAAACAAGCAGTGACAAATTATTTTATAGTGTGTACAAAATATGCAATTGTTTTGTAATTAAATGTTTGTATTCCATAATTTTAAATTATTTCTTTGATAAATTTAGGAAAAATAATTAAATTACTATTTTAGTAATGTTATGATGATAAGTTGGACTGTGCAAAAGGCACTTGAGTAAATGACAAGTAAATGTTTTTGGTATGTTAAAAAATATAGACCTATATAATGTGAGTGAAAGGAAGTAGGTGGTATAAAATTTTGGACATTTACGTAAAAGGATTCAGAACAACTGTATAAATGTAATATTTAGTGTTCCCATTAAATTTACACGTTGTGAAAATTACTGGAAACAGGGGCATGTGTAACGACAACTGTATCTATAATAATTTTTTCCTTTATGAATTTAGATAAGTTAATGTTGGCAGGGTTTTGAACTTCTTTTTCGGCTCGTATAGTGATGTTAAAGAAACTGCGAGTAACTTTTGTAATGAATATTATTATTTATGTTAGATTTCAGAGAATGTGATAATCAAAAGAAAGTGTACTTAATGTTAAAAATATTGTAAAATGTGGAAATTGTAATTTAAACACTTGGTCCATACGTAGGTAATGCATTAGAATATGTGTAATAGAAAACCTGTGGTGAATACCCTACCTGTTGGGGAGCGGGAAAAGGTGGAGGCAGGCGAGCGCGGGAAAACGCACACTGGGCGCGGTTCGGCGCAACGGGCACAACAGTCAGTCGGAGGCGAGAGTCAGTAACAGTCAGAGTGGTAAATTGATCCGAGGAACAAGTACTGTACCGAGGAGGCTACCTAGGAAAAGTGGATTACATTGAGCCTCGGGTACACCGATTCCGACGACTACCTGGCATGGCTATATTCTGAGGCACAATATTGGAAAGATTACGACGCTAAGAAGATGGAAAGTGCCTAATGTAGCGTGAGCCTTAGCCGCGCTTGTATGTGTGCCGTGCTGCCCGTAACCTCGCTGCCCGCCAACCGCCGCACCGACTTGCACAGGTCAAACCTTTATTTCATCTTTAGAAGTGTAAATGTGTGGACCAGTGTCGAAACTGTTTCTAATTGTGCAATAATAACGTGAATTTTACCAGAATTGCTTTAGCCATGACTTATCCTGATCACTGACCTAGACAGGATCCTTACCTCGTATTGTGCAACCCGAGTATCCTGAACTGAAAGTTTATAATTAGTGCAAATGAGAATTATCAGTAATCAAACTTTTGCTATAAAGAAATGCAATAGTTCTGTGAACTATTGCAAATGTTGGTAGAAGTATAAATAAACTGAAAGATAGTCTTTTGAATTGAGTTATCGATGCTATTTAATTAACTTGAGGCAGAACTAATGACAGTTAAATTATTCAGAAGTAAAACAAAAGATTGGTTATCCATTGATTGAGAAATTTGAGTGTTAATTTGACTTTTAGTAATTAACAGTTTCAGTATAACGACCATAACAGTTTCAGGGCCCCCCCCCTTTTCTCGTTCATTCTTTCAAACCTTGAAATGTGTTGATCAGATTTGACCAGTAAAGTTAAGTTCTACATTAATCCTAAGTGCATTAGTGTTGTTTTTCCATTTTAATAGTGACATTGTATGTGGGTTTCAAAACTGCTTATCCTAGGGCAATCTATGCCCGATTTCAGTCTGATTAATATACTAAATGCAGTTCGTAGTAACCATTGCAGTGTGGTGTTGTGTGAATTTAGCTCGTCCAAATTAGTACAAAAAGAGAAAGCTTTAGTTCAGTGGATTTTTCTGGTTCCAAACTTTGCCATATAACGCATCATTACTACAGGTTACTACGCTTGTACATGCACCCAATTGTACAAGGAAAAACTCACTCATTGCCTAAGTAGGCTGGCGACCGAATTATTAATTAACGGTAGCATCTACTGTGTGTACTTCTTGTCCATGCGAAAGCGCAATTATACTATACATTTGCTTGATGCATCACTGTAGTTATTAACTGATTACAAGTCCGATCTTGCTTCTATTAGGTACACGCGGTCAATTTATGTACTAAAATCCTTGTTTATAAGGTGAAGCCCGTGAACTTATTACAGTACAGGCTTTATACAGCTAACGTACGTCCGTTAAAGGGCGGTAGCGTTACAACCAGTTTTACATTCCGATGCACCTCTGCCGGTTTACTATATCCCTTGGACCTTCCCATTGTCGATGAAACACAGAAATCGCATCGGAATTAAATATAAGAGACAGATTGCCGACTTAAGTACAGGAAGACTGAGTCTTCCTACTGTC